>NC_084753.1:4410770-4415770 GCF_033978785.1 Entelurus aequoreus
TGGACTCTCACTATTATGTTAGATCCACTATGGACTGGACTCTCACTATTATGTTAGATCCACTATGGACTGAACTCTCACTATTATGTTAGATCCACTATGGACTGGACTCTCACTATTATGTTAGATCCACTATGGACTGGACTCTCACTATTATGTTAGATCCACTATGGACTGGACTCTCACTATTATGTTAGATCCACTATGGACTGGACTCTCACTATTATGTTAGATCCACTATGGACTGGACTCTCACTATTATGTTAGATCCACTATGGACTGGACTCTCACTATTATGTTGGTTCCACTATGGACTGGACTCTCACTATTATGTTAGATCCACTATGGACTGGACTCTCACTATTATGTTAGATCCACTATGGACTGGACTCTCACTATTATGTTAGATCCACTATGGACTGGACTCTCACACTATTAACTATCCACTCCACGTCCATTGCACCGGTGGCCCAGGGAGCGGGGGTCCCCACATCTGCGGTCCCCTCCAAGGTTTCTCATTGCATCCCATTGGGTTGAGTTTTTCCTTGCTGATGTGGGATCTGAGCCGAGGATGTCATTGTGGCTTGTGCAGCCCTTTGAGACACTTGTGATTAAGGGCTATATAAATACACTTTGATTGATGATTGATTGATTAAAATAGTCGTTTGCAATACAGTAACTATTCAATATGGTTGTCCTAACTGCCTAATAAGAACGTCTGTCTCTGTTGGGACAAACAGTTTATCGATCTTAAATGGGGGTGTTTTATTTTGAAAGTCAACAGGCGCTGAAAAAGCGGAAACGGAAGTTGCCTTATAGCGGAAAAGTCTCTTTTGACCAATAGAAGCCCGCCTTGCAAGTTTAGCGGGGAATTTGCCTCCATGCTCAAGCCTTCTGTTCGCGGGAAAGAAGAGCCATCATAGTAACACAGAGCAACTACCCGCCACCGGTAAATGCACTTTGCCTCGTAAAAGATATATTTCGGATCGATCTAAAGCACGGGAATGCTTTTCCGTTCAATTGTTGACAGGCGTCTCGGGAGACAACGGCAGAATGGTGAGTTTTAACACAGCTATTTGTCTCTTAGCACGTTAAGCGTGTTATAATCAAAGATGCTTCCTATTCAGTGGCATTCTTTTGGTATTACATTTATTGTACAATCCAGTTTAATCGAATAATAAATCAGGTTTGTCCTGCTTTGTTGGTTTAAGTCGATCCGACATTTCCATTTGAATGCATTATCATTGACATTTTGGAGCAGGCCCTAATAAGCTGACTTAACTTGGGTGCAACTTAAACACTACTGGCTTTAAGAGCTTGTAAAAACAATACAGTCGTGGTCAAAAGTGTACATACACTTGTAAAGAACATCATGTCATGGCTGTCTTGAGTTTCCAATCTGCAACTCTAATATTTTTGTGATAGAGTGATTGGAGCACATACTTGTTGGTCACAAAAAAACATTCATGAAGTTTGCTTCTTTTATGAATTTATTATGGGTCTACTGAAAATGTGAGCACATCTGCTGGGTCAAAAGTATACTATACAGCAATGTTAATATTTGCTTACATGTCCCTTGGCAAGTTTACCTGCAATAAGGCACTTTTGGTAGCCATCCACAAGCTTCTGCTTGACTTTTTGACCACTCCTCTTGACAAAATTGGTGCAGTTCAGCTAAATCTGTTGATTTTCTGACATTAAAGTTAAAGTACTGATTGTCACACACACACTAGAAGTGGTGAAATTTGTCCTCTGCATTTGACCCATCCCCTTGTTCACCCCCTGGGAGGTGAGGGGAGCAGTGAGCAGCAGCGGTGGCCGCGCCCGGGAATCATTTTTGGTGATTTAACCCCCAATTCCAACCCTTCATGCTGAGTGCCAAGCAGGGAGGTAATGGCTCCCATTTTTATAGTCTTTGGTATGACTCAGCCGGGGTTTGAACTCACGACCTACCCATCTCAGGGCGGACACTCTAACCCAGGGGTGTCCAAACTTTTTCCACTGAGGGCCGCACATTGAAACATCAAAGCTAGCAGGGGCCATTTTGATATTTTTTATTTTAAAAGCCAATACAATATATGTATAAAAAATATACATTTAGGCTTCCACTCAGGCTTGATCCCGGGGACCCCAAAGGGTTTTGGTCCCAAAAATATAAAAAATGTGTCATTATTCAGTATTATTATTTGTGTTATTACTCAAGTTTTTAAATCTCTAGATCAACATTGGGTCTATCTGTCAATATAAAATGTTTTAAAGATTTAAATTGTATGCTCTTTTTGTCAAAGAAAACCCTTTTTTTAATGACAAAAACACAAAATATGCAATTCTTTCACCCAATAAAATTTTTAAGTGGGATATTTGAGATTATATAATAATTGGAGCCTTAAAAGGGTCAATAACTCATAACACCATTGATTTTAATTCATTATTATTTTTTGAGCAATGACATTTAAAAACTAATCGCACTAAAATTGTAGGGGATCCAAAAGGGTCCTACTCATTAAAGTGTTAAAAAATAAATTATAATTTTTTTTTTTTACTGTTTACTTTTAACACAATAATCTCAAGATCAACTTCAGATCTATCTGTCAATTATAAGTTTTATTGTTGTTTATGTTTTTTGTTTGTTTGTTTTAGGCCCTTCTTTAAAAAAAACAGCTCGTTTTTTTACATGGCAAACACAAAATATGCAACATTTTCCCCAAAAAATATCTCAAAATATTTAATGTGACGTAATTGGAGACTTGAATAGGTCAATAATTGTGGTAGTATTATGCTCTGGGCCTGTTTTGCTGCCAATGGAACTGGTGCTTTACAGAGAGTAAATGGGACAATGAAAAAGGAGGATTACCTCCAAATTCTTCAGGACAAGCTAAAATCATCAGCCCGGAGGTTGGGTCTTGGGCGCAGTTGGGTGTTCCAACAGGACAATGACCCCAAACACATGTCAAAAGTGGTAAAGGAATGGCTAAATCAGGCTAGAATGAAGGTTTTAGAATGGCCTTCCCAAAGTCCTGACTTAAACGTGTGGACAATGCTGAAGAAACAAGTCCATGTCAGAAAACCAACACATTTAGCTGAACTGCACCAATTTAGTCAAGAGGAGTGGTCAAAAAGTCCAGCAGAAGCTTGTGGATGGCTACCAAAAGCGCCTTATTGCAGGTAAACTTGCCAAGGGACATGTAAGCAAATATTAACATTGCTGTATGTATACTTTTGACCCAGCACATTTGATCACATTTTCAGTAAACCCATAATAAATTCATAAAAGAAGCAAACTTCATGAATGTTTTTTTGTGACCAACAAGTATGTGCTCCAATCACTCTATCACAAGCAAATAAGAGTTGTAGAAATGTCAGGTTCAAACACTGATGACATCTATTAATCAGACAAGAAGCAAGGAATCATGCAGAGACAGAGTTCAATTTAGCTCATGAGGAGAACGCATGGAGCTGCACACTTAGTCACAGTCTCGCCCTACTCTCTAAGGCAGTGGTTCTCAAATGGGGGTACGCGTACCCCTGGGGGTACTTGAAGGTATGCCAAGGGGTACGTGAGATTTTTTTTAAATATTCTAAAAATAGCAACAATTCAAAAATCCTTTATAAATATATTTATTGAATAATACTTTAACAAAATATGAGTGTAAGTTCATAAACTGAACATCAAATCAAGTAGGCTATTCCATTCATTACCATAAACCCAGAGTTTCCCCCATGCCATGTTGGTATGGCCCTTACTAAAATGTCTGTCAAAAAGAACTGTGAAAAGAAATGCTACAATGCAATATTCAATGTTGACAGCTAGATTTTTTGTGGACATGTTCCATAAATATTGATGTTAAAGATTAATTTTTTTGTGAAGAAATGTTTAGAATTAAGTTCATGAATCCAGATGGATCTCTATTACAATCCCCAAAGAAGGCACTTTAAGTTGATGATTACTTTTATGTGTAGAAATCTTTATTTATAATTGATCACTTGTTTATTTTTCAACAAGTTTTTAGTTATATCTTTTTTTCCAAATAGTTCAAGAAAGACCACAACAAATGAGCAATATTTTGCACTGTTATACAATTTAATAAATCAGAAACTGATGACATTGTGCTGTATTTGACCTTATCTCTTTTTTTCAACCAAAAATGCTTAGCTCTGATTAGGGGGTACTTTAATTAAAAAAATGTTCACAGGGGGTACATTACTGAAAAAAGGTTGAGAACCACTGCTCTAAGGTACAGCTCCCGCGTCCCTCTATTTATTCAGGAGTTCCCCAGTCAACATCACTGACAGGAGTGGTCACACATATCATGCAAAGCAGCTCCAGTACGCACAATACGTGACGGAATGTGCTGGTCCTTGTGATTTCGCCTTGTCTCTGCTTCGTCTGCGTGCTGTCGTCTTATCTTCGTTGAGGTCCTTGGAGTCCTTGGCTGTTAGCGGGCTAACATCTGCGGCTGAGGCCACCCCTGAGACAAGAAGTTTTGTCCTGGCACAGATAGAAAAAGTACAGCTTGAGCACAATAGCTAATAACTATAGCAAGGGACTTTAAGCATACTAAAGTTGTGTGATAACTTACACATAATTATTCTAACAAGAAATGATTGGAAACTCAAGACAGCCATGACATTATGTTCTTTACAAGTGGATGTACACTTTTGACCACGACTGGAAGTTAGTAGCAATTGTACAATTGATTTATGCATCTATTGCAGCAAAAAAGTATTAATATGATCCAGATTGTTGCACAATTCCTAATGATAATAATAATGCATGTTTCCTCCTAGCCCTTCCTGCACATCCCTGGCCCAAGTACCCTCTGGGGTCCTTTCTGCAAGGCTACCAGTGTGTTTGCCACGATGAACACATCTCCTACGGGAACCTTGGGGATTCTGTACCACCGTTCGGATTGTCCTTCTCCTCGGGTAGAGCTCTAGCTCTTTATAATCAGGTGACACCACATTCAAATGTTATTTATTTAACTATATCCATCTCTCCC
>NC_084753.1:4420770-4503270 GCF_033978785.1 Entelurus aequoreus
TGAAATGTAAAAGTAGCAATAGATTCAATGGGAAAATTGTGAAATTTACTGTGGTTTTTACAGCATTTTTCTTTAGATGAAAAAAACTGTACTTTTTTTTTTTTACTGTATTAAATTGTGGTGTCGTATTGGCATTAAAGTGAAAGTACCACAGTAATACACCAAAAAATCTGCAGTTGTTGATTTGCGGTAAAAATCAAAAAAACAAACTGGCAGCTCAAGTGCCAAACTTTTACTGTTTTATTTACAGTAAAAAAACCATGTCAAATTCTGGCAACTGAGCTGCCTTTTTTCCCCCCATGAACACAGCGGTAGTGTAACAAAAACATTACAATTTTACAAAAAAAAATCAGAATTTTATAACAAAAACATTAACATTTTTCTACAAAAAAAAAAATCTGAATTTTATAACAAATCATCAAAATTTTACTACAAAAAAATCTGAATTTTATAACGAAAACATCAAAATGTTCCTCCAAAAGATCAGATTTTTATAACAAAAACATCACAATTTTACTACAAAAAAAAATCTGAATTTTATAACAAAAACATTAACATGTTAAACATGTTAATTACAAAAAAATCAGAATTTTTTAACAAATCATTTAAATTTTACTCCAAAAAAAATCTGAATTTTAAGACAAATCATCAAAATTCTACCACAAAAAAAAATCTGAATTTTACAAAAAAAACATCGAACTTTTACTCCAAAAAAAATCTGAATTTTATAACAAAAACGTCAACATTTTATTACAAAAAAATCTGCATTTTATAACAAAAACATCAAAATGTTACTACAAAAAATATCTATTTTTTATAACAAAAACATTAACATTTTACTACAAAAAAAAAATCTGAATTTTATAACAGAAACGTCAACATTCTACTACAAAAAAAAAATCTGTATTTTATAACAAAAACATCAAAATGTTACTCCAAAAAAAAATCTACTAATAAAATGCATTAAAAAAAAGTGTCATAATAGTGTTCACTGTTAGAAGCAGCCATCTGTGGCCAAAAATAACTGCCATGTGGCCCTCAGTGAAAAGGACTTTGACACCTCTGTGTTGGAGAGAAAATGTGTCATTTTGGTGCATGCATGATGGAAGTAAGCATGGCCATGATTTGGGAGGGGGAACATGTCTCCTGCATTTTTCCACCTTCAAAAAATTGAATGGAGACAAGTCAAAAACTTGTGCCAGGCGGAAAATCGCCACTCAGACTGAAGCTTGTCTCTTTAGACCGCCCACAAGCTCATTGATTGGATTTCTGGCGCTGCTCGATGATTGACAGCATGCAGCAGCTAACCAATCAGTTTTTTACATTTTGTCCAACTCCAATTTAAAAAAAAAAAAAAAAAAAAAAAAAAACATTTTGTGATACACATGATGGTATCATTCTAAAACATGTTGTGCCTTCCAAAGAATAACACGTTTTGGAATAATATAACATTGAAATAGAAGCTGCTGATGGTGTGTTTGATGGAGAACAGTTCTTCAGGCCGCAAACTGATGACTCCTGAATCCACAAGGCCTCTGCTGGTTGCAGTCAATGACATAACAATGTAACAATCGACTTTTTTTTGTTTGTTTTATTCGGGGGGAAAATTAGAATTTTATAACAAAAACATCAACATTTTATCATCAAAAAAACCTGAATTTTATAACAAAAACGTCAACATTTTACTACAAAAAAATCTGAATTTTATAACAAAAACATCAAAATGTTACTACAAAAAAAATCTGATTTTTGTAACAAAACATCACAATTTTACAAAACAAATCTGAATTTTTTAACAAAAACATTAACATTTTACTACAAAAAAATCTGAACTTTATAACAAAAACATCAAAATGTTACTACAAAAAAAATCTGATTTTTGTAACAAAACATCACAATTTTACAAAACAAATCTGAATTTTTTAACAAAAACATTAACATTTTACTACGAAAAAAAATCTGAATTTTATAACAAATCATTTAAAAATTTTACTACAAAAAAAAATCTGAATTTTATAACAAAAACATCATTTCACTACAAAAAAATCTGAATTTTATAACAAAAACGCCGACATTTTATTACAAAAAAAATCTGAATTTTATAACAAAAACATCAAAATGTTACTCCAAAAAGATCAGATTTTTATAACAAAAACATCACAATTTTACTACAAAAAATCTGAATTTTATAACAAATCATAAAAAAATTTTACTAAAAAAAAATCTGAATTTTATAACAAAAACATCAACATTTTACTACAAAAAATCTGAATTTTATAACAAAATCGTCAACATTTTACTACAAAAAAAATCTGAATTTTATAATAAAAACATCAAAATGTTACTACAAAAAAGATCAGATTTTTATAACAAAAACATCACAATTTTACAAAAAAATCTGAATTTTATAACAAAAACATTAAACATTTTCTACAAAAAAAAAATCTGAAGTTTATAACAAAAACATTAACATTTGACTACAAAAAAAATCTGAATTTTAAAACAGAAACGTCAACATTTTACTACAAAAAAAACCAACTGAATTTTAGAACAAAAACATTAACATTTTACTACAAAAAAATCTGAATTTTATAACAAATCATCAAAATTTTACTACAAAAAATAAAATCTGAATTTTATAACAAATCATCAAAATTTTACTACAAAAAAAATCTGAATTTTAGAACAAAAACATCGTTTTACTACAAAAAAAAATCTGAATTTTATAACAAAAACAATAACATTTTACTACAAAAAAACTATCTGAATTTTATAACAAAAACATTAACATTTTACTACAAAAAAAAATCAGAATTTTACAACAAAAAAAGTCTTATAATAGTAGAAAAAAATCCAGGAAAGGTGGTCTTATTTTGCGAGAATAAACATTTATTTTACTACAAAAAACCTAGTTTGCCAGAAGCATGTATATTAATGATGAGTTTGTTTACCTTCTTACAGCTGTGTTCTGTACCGGTGCAAGAGATGGAAATATTCTAGTCTGGGATACACGGTGCAGCAAAAGAGGTCCCAATTTGAACTTTGATTCCAACTTCCTCCCTTTGCAGGCACACAATATTCATACGTGGTCTCCTTTTCAGATGGTTTCTACAAACCGGTAAAACAGATCCGCGGCGCTCACAACAAAGCAGACGCGAACCCCCCGTCCAAAACCAAGAAGCGACGACTCAGCACTCGTGGAATGGCTCCGAGTGTGGTGAGTTCCCTCGACAACTGACCGCCCTTTAGCCAACTGGAGACCAGTCTTATTTTGAAATGTGTTTTGCAGGACACCCAGCAAAGTGTCACTGTGGTTTTATTTCGAGATCAGCACACGCTCATCTCTTCTGGCGCTGTAGATGGGTAAAGACTTGTGCGCTAACTAAAGTTCTTTTTAAAATGCACTTCTAAACAAACTTTTATTCCATCTTTGAAGTGTTGTTAAAATGTGGGACTTGAGGAAAAACTACACAGTGCACCATCACGATCCAGTACCCCTGCAGACGTTCCCGTATCCTGGCTCTTCCATGCGCGTGCGTCTGGGTTAGTTTTGCACCTTTTACTCGCCGGAAACGTAGACTAGTGCATACCAATAGTGACTGGTGTTATTGTGCTTGTATTTGCAGGTTATTCCGGACTCGTGTTGGACTCCACAAGATCCAACGTCATGTGCAACTGCACTGACGACAGCATTTACATGTTCAATGTCAGTGGAGTGAAAAGTAGCCCAGGTAAGCAAACCTCACAATGTAGGGAGGTGTCTTTAGGAAATTCATGGAAAATGTAATTTTACGAGGAACAATTTTTTCTTTCTTGTTTGTTTTATTCGGAGAAAAAAAATCTGAATTATATAACAAAAACATCAAAATGTTACGACAAAAAAGATCTGATTTTTATAACAAAAACATCAACATTTTACTACAAAAAGATCTGATTTTTATAACAAAAACATCAACATTTTACTACAAAAAGCATCTGAATTTTATAACAAAAACATCAAAATGTTACGCAAAAAAAGATCTGATTTTTTTTATAACAAAAACATAATTTTACTACAAAAAAGATCAGATTTTTATAACAAAAACAACAACATTTTACTACAAAAAATCTGAATTTCAAAACAAATCATCAAAATTTTACTACAAAACAAATCAGAATTTTATAACAGAAACATCAAAATTTTACTACAAAAAAAATCTGAATTTTATAACAAACAACATTTTACTACAAAAAAATCTAAATGTTATCACAAAAACAACAAAATTTTACTACAAAAAAATCTGAATTTTACAACAAATCATCTAAATTTTAATACCAAAACAAATCTGAGTTTTATAACAAAAACATCAAAATTTTAATACCAAAAAAATCTGAATTTTACAACAAATCATCTAAATTTTAATACCAAAACAAGTCTGAGTTTTATAACAAAAACATCAAAATTTTAATACCAAAAAATCTGAACTTTATAACAAAAACTTTAAAATTTTCTATAAAAAAAAATACTCTGAATTTTATAACAACGTCAACATTTTACGACAAAAAACATCTGAATTTTATAACAAAGACATCAAAATGTTACTACAAAAAAAGATCTGATTTTTATAACAAATACATAATTTTACTACAAAAAAATCTGAATTCTGTAACAGAAACATCAAAATTTTACTACAAAAAATCTGAATTTTATAACAAAACATCGAAATTTTACTACAAAAAAATATGAATTTTATAACAAAGACATCAAAATTTTACTGAAAAAAAAATCTTATTTACAACAAATCATCTTAATGAAAAAAAAATAAATCTGAATTTTATAACAAAAACATCAAAATTTGAATACCAAAAAAATCTGAACTTTATAACAAAAACTTTTAAATTTTATTTAAAAAATTAATCTGAATTTTATAACAAAAATATCAACATTTTACTACAAAAACCCCATAATTTTATGACAAAAACATCAACATTTTACTATACAAAAAAATCCTGAATTTTATCCCAAAAAAGTCTTATAATAGTAAAAAAAATCCAGGAAAGGGGGTCTTATTTTACTAGAAAAAAAACATTTATTTTACTACAAAAAACATAGTTTGCCGGAAAAAAACTTTTTACCAGAATTTTCTAATCATATTTTACAAGGAAAAAAACATCTTATTTTACTAAAAATAACATTATCTGGAAAAGACATTTGCCCAAAATGTCACATATTTACTCGGAAACATCTAAATTTAACTAGAAAAAAAACGTTTTTATAGTATAGAAAAACATTTAGCTATTAAAAAACACTTACCAGTAAAAACGGAGCTTATTTTATTAGAAAAATGTATTACCAGAATACTGGGTGGGGGGGAATATTTTCCAAGAAAAAAAAATTCAGGGAAAAAACATTTTTGTTTGTATAACAACAACAAAAACATTCTCCCTGAAAACTTTCACTACCAAATACATTTCTGAGCAACACTGAAAATTTAGTAAGAATTGGTTTTAAAATTTTACTTCAAACAAAGTGTTATTATACTAGAGAAAAACATTGTATGTACTCTTTTAAAATTAATACTTTTTTGTCTAAAAGCATCTCCCAAATTTTCCTAAAAAACAGCTTTATTCTCTAAATGTTAATTGTTTTGTAATTCAACCTTTTCTTTGACCACTACAGTATACTCCCTTGATGGAAGCGCTGGCTAACTCCCAGACTATATACAGTATTTTACCCATGCTTATCACTAGGTGGGGCTATGAAGTTGTGTCCTATTAAAAATAAGTCAGGTAAAACAAGGTACTGTTTACAAGAGCAATACAGTATTTGTTATGCAGCTGTGTTCTCGCTAAAACTGTTTCAGATCAAATCTGATTTTTATAACAAAACATCAACATTTTACTACAAGAAAGTATGATTTTTATAACAAAAACATCAAAATTTTACTCCAAAAAAATCTGAATTTTACAACAAATCATCTAAATTTTAATACCAAAAAAGATCTGAGTTTTATAACAAAAACATCAACATTTTAATACCAAAAAAATCTGAACTTTATAACAAAATCTTTAAAATTGTATTTAAAAAAAATCTGAATTTTATAACAAAAACATCAACATTTTACTACAAGAAAGTATGATTTTTATAACAAAAACATCAACATTTTACTCCAAAAAAATCTGAATTTTACAACAAATCATCTAAATTTTAATACCAAAAAAGATCTGAGTTTTATAACAAAAACATCAACATTTTAATACCAAAAAAATCTGAACTTTATAACAAAATCTTTAAAATTGTATTTAAAAATAAATCGGAATTTTATAACAAAAACATCACCATTTTACTACAAAAAACTTCTGACTTTTATAACAAAAACATCAAAATGTTACTACAAAAAAAGATCATATTTTTATAGCAAAAACATCATCATTTTACTACAAAAAAGATCTCATTTTTATAACAAAAACATCAACATTTTACTGCAAAAATGTTTTCTTTTCATAACAAATCATCTACATTTTACTACAAAAAAATCTGAATTTTATAACAGAAACATAAAAATTTTACTTCAAAAAAATCTGAATTTTATAACAAAACATCAAAATTTTACTACAAAATAATATGATTTTTATAACAAAAACATCAAAATTTTACTACAAAAAAATCTGAATTTTACAACAAATCATCTAAATTAACAAAAACAAAATCTGAATTTTATAACAAAAACATCAACAATTTAATACCAAAAAAATCTGACCTTTATAATAAAAACTTTAAAATGTTATAATAAAATAATATCTGAATTTTATAACAAAAACATCAACATTTAACTACAAAAAACCCCCCCAGAATTTTATGACAAAAACATCAACATTTTACTACAAAAAAATCTGAATTTTACAACAAATCATCTAAATTAACAAAAACAAAACCTGAATTTTATAACAAAAACATCAACAATTTAATACCAAAAAAATCTGACCTTTATAATAAAAACTTTAAAATGTTATAATAAAAAAAAATCAGAATTTTATAACAAAAACATCAACATTTTACTACAAAAAAACCCCAGAATTTTATGACAAAAACATCAACATTTTACTACAAAAAAAATCCTGAATTTTATCACAAAAAAGTCTTATAATAGTAGAAAAAATCCAGGAAAGGGGGTCTTATTTTACTAGAAAAAAACATTTATTTTACTAGAAAAAACATACTTTGCCAGAATTATTTCATCATATTTTACAAGAAAAAAAACATCTTCTTTTACTAAAAATAACATTATATTGTAATAGTCCAAAAACCACATTATATAAGAAGATAAGGATCCTCATTCCTGTTTCCCTCCACAGAGGCAGTGTTCAGTGGCCACCAAAACTCATCTTTTTACATCAAATCCACAATTAGCCCAGATGACCAGTTCTTGGCCAGCGGCTCCAGTGACAACAACACATACATCTGGAAGGTACGTCACAATAGGAAATGGAGGCCTCGTTTGCCACGATTCCAAACCAGCGTTGGTTCATTGCAGATCTCTGATCCCACGTACGCCCCGACGATGCTCCAAGGCCACAGCGAGGAGGTGACGTCTGTTGCTTGGTGCCCGACAGACTTCACTAAGGTCAGATGATTGGACCCTTTAGGCTTGCAAACATTCACAAGTCGCTTCATTTAGGACTGGGATATTTAACGCCGTTGTTTTGCTGGCCACATTTCCATAAAAACCAAGGACAGGATGCTTGAACTTTAGTCTTATTTTGTATATCCCGGAGAACCAGTGTCCTCTAGAGTAGACGTTTGACTTTAGCCTGTTTATTTTGTGCTCTGCTGTTTTTAAGGACCTTCTGCAAAGAAGCTAGTCAAAGATCATCTCCATGACAGCACTCTCGTGTTTTTAAAATCTGCTGCCAAAATGTGTCTTTCTCACAAGTTTTTTGAAGTGAACTTGCGGGACAGCAGTTGAAAATAGCCCAAATGATGATAAAGACAGGACCTGAAATGGAACCTTGAGGAACACCACTAGTATAACTAAAGAAGTTCAACAAATGACTACTGGCTGCATCAGAAGTAAACAAGCTACAAACCCCGTTTCCATATGAGTTGGGAAATTGTGTTAGATGTAAATATAAACGGAATACAATGATTTGCAAATCCTTTTCAAGCCATATTCAGTTGAATATGCTACAAAGACAACATATTTGATGTTCAAACTGATAAACTTTTTTTTTTTTGCAAATAATAATTAACTTTAGAATTTGATGCCAGCAACACGTGACAAAGAAGTTGGGAAAGGTGGCAATAAATACTGATAAAGTTGAGGAATGCTCATCAAACACTTATTTGGAACATCCCACAGGTGAACAGGCTAATTGGGAACAGGTGGGTGTAGGGATGATGTTTGATAAGAAATTATCGAGTTCGAGTCTATTATCGAATCCTCTTATCGAACCGATTCCTTATCGATTCTCTTATTGAGTCCAGATAGGTTGTTGTATATGGGAAAAAACACACAATATTTGGTTTAACAAAAGCTCACTTTTATTATATAAGAAAACAATTTAATCTAAAAAATGAATAAATATTGACTGTTGCCCCCCTAAAAAAAAATAAAAAAAAAATATTGACTGTTGTTACCCAAAGTATATTAAGTGGGATTTTTCAGAAAAACAAATATATACAGTAACACAAAAACAACCTGTCTCTGTGATCACTATAGGTGTATAAATAATAATATAGTGTTAAATAAAATCAGTCCCTTGGGCACAAAACTGGAAATAATACAGCTCTCCACAAAGTGCTATTCTGCTGCTATTTGACATAACTGTTTGTTATGATGCTTTGACATTTTTGCACTTTATTTCTTTATTGAAAGAAAATTCTATGAATAGAAAAGTTGTTTGCAAATGTGGTTACAATGCTAAAAAATGAAAAGTTAAAGCTAAAAAAAGAAATACACTTTATTGAGTTAACATTATTTCTTTATAGGGGGAAAGATGTTATGAGCTAGGGAATATAACAACTACACTACCCATCATGCAACGGGAGTGACGAGCATGCGTGGTAGCCCCGAAAAGTGTTGTTGCATGTCGCCACCCGTGAAAGTAAACGTCAAGAACTCAGCCAACACGCCTCGTCTGCATTATTTATAATTAGACAGACAACACATATAAAGTGTGATTTTGTTTTGTTTACAAGGAAAGAAAAACAAAAGTTAAAAAAGGGAGATATGTTGTGTATATATATATGTGCTGCGGTTGCTATAAGAACGTTGCGACAGCTGCCGTAAAGGAGGTGCGTTGCTATGTTTCCGGTTGGTCGTAAAAGTGTTCGTCATGTGTTTGTAGTCTGCTCAAATCTCCCAGTAAAGTTATTCATTGGATTATAGCTTTTGGTTTGAACTTTATTACACCTTGGAGCGCTTTTTCCCGTCCATTTTTTTCCTGCTTTCGCTATCTGTGCTTAATGACCGAGCTACGTGACGCCATTTCTTGTGATGTCACACGGAGCATTTCTGGTCGGGACGGGATTCGTTCCGAGGGGTTCGAATATAGAACCAACTCTTTTTCTTTACTATAGTGGTCTCGATAACGGGTACCGGTTTTTAAAAAGGGATTAGAGTCCGAGGACTCGGTTCTTTTCTTATCGAACAACCGTGAAAACCGGTTTCGAGTATCATCCCTAGGTGGGTGCCATGATTGGGTATAAAAGTAGATTCCATGAAATGCTCAGTCATTCACAAACAAGGATGGGGCGAGGGTCACCACTTTGTCAACAAATGCGTGAGCAAATTGTCGAACAGTGTAAGAACAACATCTCTCAAGCAGCTATTGCAAGGAATTTAGGGATTTCACCATCTACGCTCCGTAATATCATCAAAGGGTTCAGAGAATCTGGAGAAATCACTGCACGTAAGCAGCTAAGCCCGTGACCTTGGATCCCTCAGGCTGTACTGCATCAACAAGCGACATCAGTGTGTAAAGGATATCACCACATGGGCTCAGGAACACTTCAGAAACCCACTGTCAGTAACTACAGTTGGTCGCTACATCTGTAAGTGCAAGTTAAAACTCTCCTATCCCAGGCGAAAACCGTTTATCAACAACACCCAGAAACGGCGTCGGCTTCGCTGGGCCTGAACTCACCTAAGATGGACTGATACAAAGTGGAAAAGTGTTCTGTGGTCTGACGAGTCCACATTTCAAATTGTTTTTGGAAACTGTGGACGTCGTGTCCTCCGGACCAAAGAGGAAAAGAACCATCCGGATTGTTATAGGCGCAAAGTGTAAAAGCCAGCATGTGTGATGGTATGGGGGTGTATTAGTGCCCAAGACATGGGTAACTTACACATCTGTGAAGGCGCCATTAATGCTGAAAGGTACATACAAGTTTTGGAGCAACATATGTTGCCATCCAAGCAACGTTACCATGGACGCCCCTGCTTATTTCAGCAAGACAATGCCAAGCCACGTGTTACATCAACATGTCTTCATAGTAAAAGAGTGCGGGTACTAGACTGGCCTGCCTGTAGTCCAGACCTGTCTCCCATTGAAAATGTGTGGCACCTAAAATAGCACAAGGGAGACCCCCGGACTGTTGAACAACTTAAGCTGTACATCAAGCAAGAATGGGAAAGAATTCCACCTGAGAAGCTTCAAAAATGTGTCTCCTCAGTTCCCAAACCTTTACTGAGTGTTGTTAAAAGGAAAGGCCATGTAACACAGTGGTGAACATGCCCTTTCCCAACTACTTTGGCACGTGTTGCAGCCATGAAATTCTAAGTTAATTATTATTTATGAGTTTGAACATCAAATATCTTGTCTTTGTAGTGCATTCAACTGAATATGGGTTGAAAAGGATTTGCAAATCATTGTATTCCGTTTATATTTACATCTAACACAATTTCCCAACTCATATGGAAACGGGGTTTGTACTTTGTTTTAGCAATCAAGAATATTTCAGTTGTTTGTATCCGTCTTTGTGGGGACATTGTTGATTGTCATGTCATGTTCGGATGTACATTGTGGACGCCGTCTTGGCTCCACAGTAAGTCTTTGCTGTCGTCCAGCATTCTGTTTTAGTTTACTTTGTAGCCAGTTCAGTTTTAGTCTCGTTCTGCATAGCCTTCCCTAAGCTTCGATGCCTTTTGCTTATAGTCAAGAAAATACAGTAAATAAAGAAGTTGAACAAATGGCTACTGACTGAATCTGAAGTAAACAAGCTACAGCAACACCTTAGTTACATAAATAGCATTAAGAAAACAGATTGTAACTAAGAGAGGACTTAAAGGCCTACTGAAATGAATTTTTTTTATTTAAAAGGGGATAGCAGATCTATTCTATGTGTCATACTTGATCATTTCGCGATATTGCCATATTTTTGCTGAAAGGATTTAGTATAGAACAACGACGATAAAGATTGCAACTTTTGGTATCTGATAAAAAAAAGGCTTGCACCTACCGGAAGTAGCGTGACGTAGTCAGTTGAACATATACGCAAAGTTCCCTATTGTTTACAATGATGGCCGCATGAAGTGAGAGAGATTCGGACCGAGAAAGCGACAATTTCCCCATTAATTTGAGCGAGGATGAAAGATTTGTGGATGAGTAAAGTGCAAGTGAAGGACTAGTGGGGAGTTGAAGCTATTCAGATAGGGAAGATGCTGTGAGAGCCGGGGGTGACCTGATATTCAGCTGGGAATGACTACAACAGTAAATAAACACAAGACATATATATACTCTATTAGCCACAACACAACCAGGCTTATATTTAATATGCCACAAATTGATCCTGCATAAAAACACCTGCGTGTTTGTTATGCTAGCTCCTAGCTCCTATGCTAGCTCCTAGCTCCATAGAACACGCCAATACAATTCAAACACCTGATCAACACACACAATCACTCAGCCCAAAAGACCGTTTACCTAACCCAAGGTTCATAAAGCTCATATATTTTTAAAAAGTTACGTACGTGACGCGCACATACGGTCAAGCTATCAAATGTTTAGCAGCCAAGGCTGCATACTCACGGTACCTGGTATTCAGCTGGGAATGACTACAACAGTAAATAAACACAAGACATATATTTACTCTATTAGCCACAACACAACCAGGCTTATATTTAATATGCCACAAATTAATCCTGCATAAAAACACCTGCGTGTTTGTTATGCTAGCTCCTAGCTCCTATGCTAGCTCGTAGCTCCATAGAACACGCCAATACAATTCAAACACCTGATCAACACACACAATCACTCAGCCCAAAAGACCGTTCACCTAACCCAAGGTTCATAAAGCTTATATATTTAAAAAAAGTTACGTACATACGCAAAAAAAAGTTGCGCACATACGGTCAAGCGATCAAATGTTTAGAAGCCAAAGCTGCATACTCACAGTAGCACGTCTGCGTCTTTGTCATCCAAATCAAAGTAATCCTGGTAAGAGTCTGTGTTGTCCCAGTTCTCTACAGGCGTCTGCGTATCGAAGTCAAAAGTCCTCCTGGTTAGAGTCTCTGTTATCCGAGTTCTTCCATCTTGACTGCATCTTTCGGGAATGTAAACAAAGAAGCGCCGGCTGTGTACTGTTGTTGCTGACTACGTTCGAAAAATACGTCCATTTCGCACCGACAACTTTCTTCTTTGCTTGCTCAGCTTCTTTCTCCATAATGCAATGAACATGATTGCAACAGATTCACGAACACAGATGTCCAGAATACTGTGGAATTATGAAATGAAAACAGAGCTTTTTCATGTTGGCTTCAATGTGGAAGGCATACCCGTGTTCCCCGGTCTACGTCACGCGCATACGTCATCCTCAGAGGCGTTTCGAACCGGAAGTTTAGCGGCAAATTTAAAATGTCACTTTATAAGTTAACCCGGCCGTATTGGCATGTGTTATAATGTTAAGATTTCATCATTGATATATAAACTATCAGACTGCGTGGTCGGTAGTAGTGGCTTTCAGTAGGCCTTTAAAGGGGTGCCTTGAGGAACACCTCAGTTATGTAAATCGCAAGTTTGGACCCCAGTGTTCTTTTCGCGAGCAAGGTTACGAGGATCTGCCAAAGTGTTTACAGTGGTCCATGTTCCTCGACACAACAGGAGCACTCTAATGTTTTTAGGAATTTGCTACAAAAAACGTTTTTCCTCTCAAATTTTGAACTCAACTTGGGGGCCGCTATGGCGCCAGATTTGGCCCCCAGGACACCAGTTGAATAGCGTTGATGAAGGCCCTTTGTTCCCAATGAATCAGATTGCTTCCTGCTCCGATGACCACACTGTCCGCATCTGGCGCCTTCATCGGGAAATGGACGGAGCTCAGTCGGCAGTGGGCGGGGCCAATCTTGTAGGCTGGGCCCGTGCCAAGAGTCCGCACAGTAAGGGCAATTAACGTAAAGTAGATTGATTTTATAAGTTAAAAGTGTGAGTGTGAATATTTATTTTCTATTTAGAACCTCCACACGCCACGGAGACGACCCCCGCTAAGGACAAGAGGGCGGAGAGCATCGGAGTCCTGGTTTCCCCGCAGCTGGCCGCCTGTGCTCCGAGTGGCGCCGCCTTGCCTCGGCCCTCCAGCACCAACTCACCTACGGTGGATGCGAATGGTGGTATTTGTCAGAGAACACCACGTTCGATCCAAACATGGCTGTCTCCCGGCCAGCGCAGCCCTCTGCCGCGTAAGGTCCTCAGCCCGCGTCCTCAGAACCCGGCGGGCTGCACCTCACCCACGGCGCGGCGAGCCAAGCGTAGGCTGGAGGCGGACTCGCCCGACGGCTGTGATGACGCAGAGGAGTGCGAGTGTGTGGCGGAAGTCTTCCGCGTTGCCAAGAGGAGCCGGGGCTCGTCGGGCGTCTGCTGGCCGGCTCAGGAGAGTCCGCTGGAGGGGGTCGGTCCCACTGCTGTGTCGGAAGAGACTGGCAAGGAGAATCAGTGTCCACCAGTGACGGACTGGCTGTCAGTGATGGGACAGAAGATGAGAGGGAGTCCAAACAGTCCCAAGAGTCCCAGTGCTGGGAAGAAACAAGCAGCCAAGACGCCAGCCTCCCCGGTAAGCACTTTCTTTACACCAGGTGTGCACATTACGTCGATCGCGGAGGGTGTGTCAGTCGATCACCTGCCAGGCATTACAAAAAAAAAATACACCTAAAAATTTGTAATCATCAATCTTCACCAAGACGTCACTTTCATCCATACTTGCCAACCCTCCCGATTTTCCCGGGAGACAGCCACACAGGTCACACTGAGGGTGGCCGTATAAACAACTTTAACACTGTTACAAATATGCGCCACACTGTGAACCCACACCAAACAAGAATGACAAACACATTTCGGGAGTACATCCGCACCGTAACACAACATAAACACAACAGAACAAATACCCAGAACCCCTTGCAGCACTAACTCTTCCGGGACGCTACAATATACACCCCCCCCGCTACCACCAAACCTACAAAATATGGCTACAAAATATGGGCTGGCGCACGCCCCCAAAAATATGGGCCTACAGACCAACAACATTTGTATCTATGAGGCTACAAAATATGGGCTGGCACGCCTCTAAAAATATGGGCCTGTGAGACCTGTTATTAACGGCCTGCAGGACAAACAAAATATGGATCTGAGAGGCTACAATATATGGGCTTGCACACCCCCAAGAATATGGGCCTGTGAGACCAGATATTATGGGCCTGCGGGACCAACAAAATATGGATCTGCGAGGCTACAAAATATGGGCTGGCGCACACCCCCAAAAATACTGGGCCTACAGCCCAACAAAATTTGAGTCTGTGAGGTTACAAAATATGGGCTTGCACACCACCAAAAATGTGGATCTGCGAGGCTACAAAATATGGGCTTACACACCCTCAAAAATATGGGCCTGCTGACCAACAAAATATGGACCTGCGAGGCTACGAAATATGGGCTTGCACACCCCAAAAAATATGGATCTGCGAGGCTACAAAATATGGGCTTGCACACACCCAAAAATATGGGCCTGTGAGACCAGATATTATGGGCCTGCAGGACCAACAAAATATGGATCTGAGAGGCTACAATATATGGGCTTGCACACTCCCAAAAATATGGGCTTGTGAGACCAGATATGGGCCTGCAGGACCAACAAAATATGGGCTGGCGCACACCCCCAAAAATACGGGCCTACAGCCCAACAAAATTTGAGTCTGTGAGGCTACAAAATATGGGCTTGCACACCACCAAAAATATGGATCTGCGAGGCTACAAAATAGTGGCTTGCACACCCTCAAAAATATGGGCCTGCTGACCAACAAAATATGGATCTGCTAGGCTACAAAATATGGGCTTGCACACCCCCAAAAATATGGGCCTGTGAGACCAGATATTATGGGCCTGCAGGAACAACAAAATATGGATCTGCGAGGCTACAAAATATGAGCTGGCGCACGCTCCCAAAATTATGGGCCTACCGCCCAACAAAATTTGAGTCTGTTAGGCTACAAAATATGGGCTTGCACACCACCAAAAATATGGATCTGCGAGGCTACAAAATATGGGCTGGCGCACGCCCCCCAAAATACTGGGCCTACAGCCCAACAAAATTTGAGTCTGTGAGGTTACAAAATATGGGCTTGCACACCACCAAAAATGTGGATCTGCGAGGCTACAAAATAGTGGCTTGCACACCCTCAAAAATATGGGCCTGCTGACCAACAAAATATGGATCTGCTAGGCTACAAAATATGGGCTTGCACACCCCAAAAAATATGGATCTGCGAGGCTACAAAATATGGGCTTGCACACCCTCAAAAATATTGGCCTGCTGACCAACAAAATATGGACCTGCGAGGCTACAAAATATGGGCTTGCACACCCCAAAAAATATGGATCTGCGAGGCTACAAAATATGGGCTTGCACACACCCAAAAATATGGGCCTGTGAGACCAGATATTATGGGCCTGCAGGACCGAACAAAATATGGATCTGAGAGGCTACAATATATGGGCTTGCACACTCCCAAAAATATGGGCTTGTGAGACCAGATATGGGCCTGCAGGACCAACAAAATATGGGCTGGCGCACACCCCCAAAAATACGGGCCTACAGCCCAACAAAATTTGAGTCTGTGAGGCTACAAAATATGGGCTTGCACACCACCAAAAATATGGATCTGCGAGGCTACAAAATAGTGGCTTGCACACCCTCAAAAATATGGGCCTGCTGACCAACAAAATATGGATCTGCTAGGCTACAAAATATGGGCTTGCACACCCCCAAAAATATGGGCTTGCACACCCCCAAAAATATGGGCCTGTGAGACCAGATATTATGGGCCTGCAGGAACAACAAAATATGGATCTGAGAGGCTACAATATATGGGCTTGCACACTCCCAAAAATATGGGCCTGTGAGAGCAGATATTATGGGCCTGCAGGACCAACAAAATATGGATCTGCGAGGCTACAAAATATGAGCTGGCGCACGCTCCCAAAATTATGGGCCTACCGCCCAACAAAATTTGAGTCTGTTAGGCTACAAAATATGGGCTTGCACACCACCAAAAATATGGATCTGCGAGGCAACAAAATATGGGCTTGCACACCCTCAAAAATATGGGCCTGCTGACCAACAAAATATGGATCTGCGCGGCTACAAAATATGGGCTTGCACACCCTCAAAAATATGGGCCTGCTGACCAACAAAATATGGATCTGCGCGGCTACAAAATATGGGCTTGCACACCCCCAAAAATATGGGCTTCACACCCCCAAAAATATGGGCCTGTGAGACCAGATATTATGGGCCTGCAGGACGAACAAAATATGGATCTGAGAGGCTACAATATATGGGCTTGCACACTAAGGCTGCAGCTAACGATTATTTTTCTATCGATTAATCTATAGATTATTTTTTCGATTAATCGGTTAATCTATAGATTTTTTTTTTTCGATTAATCTATAGATTATTTTTCCTTTTACCGATTATTTTTTTATTCAAAATGAAGATGAAAAAATAAATGTAGGCCCGTTTTTTCAAAAGGCATGGCTTTTATTTACAAAAAAAAAGAAGTATGGCCACCCAGTCAACATTGACAACAACATGACTAAATATTCTGTAACAATGTAAACATTTAAAACTTTTAAAATTTAACAAAATTAAAAGTAGCTTATTTGCTTTTTAATGTGCAAATATAAGAGTCAACATCCAGTGCAAATCTTAATATTCTGCAATAGTATAAGCATTTCAAAAGTAAAAGTATTGCTTATTTTGCTTTAAAATGTGCAAAAATAAAGATAAACATCCAATACAAAAAAGTGCAAAACGAAATATTCTGTAACAACAGTGTAAACATTTCAACAAAAGTGAAAGTATTGCTTATTTGCTAAAATGTGCAAAAATAAAGATAAACATCCAATACAAAAAAGTGCCAATCTAAATATTCTGGAGCACTGTAAACATTAAGTATTGCTTTTAAAATGTGCAAAATAAACATCCAGTCCAACACAGTACACAATAACCAATTCTACTCATTCCAGTGAGTGACTAACAGTTGTAATGAAGAAAGGTTAGCATGTCTACATGCTTTGGTTCTTTTCTTATTTACAATATTCCCAGCAGCTGAAAATAGGCGCTCAGAAGGGGTCGATGTGGCTGGAACTGAGAGCTAATTAGCCTTCACCTCAAACCAGGATTGCGAGTGAGCTGAGCTGCAGTTTAAGTTTCTAGAAGGTCAACGGGCTCATACTAGTTACTAGTAGTTGACTGGGAGGTGTTTATTATCATTTGGGGAGAGTCCGCTGCCTGATGCTCACCTGCTAAACACCTATCTGCTCCACGCTGAAGCGCTGACTACATGCGCTCTGAATACGCACTGCTGATTGGCTGATAATGCTTCGTGTGTACCAATCAGATGGTTGTGTGGGTGGGACAATGCTGCGTGTGTACCAATCAGATGGTTGTGTGGGTGGGACAATGCTGCGTGCTGAGACAGAGGCAGACGGAGCAAAGCAGCTTGCTAAGACTTTAGCTTAGAAACTCGTTCGGTACACCCCCGTACCGAACCGAAAGCCCCGTACCGAAACGGTTCAATACAAAACACGTACCGTTACACCCCTAGCAGATACAAATGACACATTCATGTTTTTGTGTAATGATGACAACGTATGCTCGCGCGGACGATTGACTAGTTGATGGTTTTCTTTCAAATGTTCGTTCATAGCCGTTGTGCTGCTATGATAGGCCATTTCCGCTCGACACAGTGTGCATACAACAACATTATTAGGCCGTTTATTGAAATACTCCCACACTTTTGACCACTTTTGGCATGCTTTTCCCCCCTCGCTCGCACCGCTCGCATCGTCTTCTTTGATCGTCTGCTTTGCGCTTCGCCATGACGGTAGTGTGACGTCATTATGCGACGCGTCGACGCACAAAAACGGCGTCGACGTATTTACGTAACCGATGACGTCGACTACGTCGACGCGTCGTTTCAGCCTTATTGCACACCCTCAAGAATATGGGCCTGTGAGACCAGATATTATGGGCCTGTGGGACCAACAAAATATGGATCTGCGAGGCTACAAAATATGGGCTGGCGCACGCCCCCCAAAATACTGGGCCTACAGCCCAACAAAATTTGAGTCTGTGAGGTTACAAAATATGGGCTTGCACACCACCAAAAATGTGGATCTGCGAGGCTACAAAATATGGGCTTGCACACCCTCAAAAATATGGGCCTGCTGACCAACAAAATATGGACCTGCGAGGCTACAAAATATGGGCTTACACCCCCCCCCAAAAAATGGGCCTGTGAGACCAGATATTATGGGCCTGCAGGACCAACAAAATATGGATCTGAGAGGCTACAATATAAGGGCTTGCACACACCCAAAAATATGGGCCTGTGAGAGCAGATATTATGGGCCTGCAGGACCAACAAAATATAGATCTGTGAGGCTACAAAATATGGGCTGGCGCACGCTCCCAAAATTATGGGCCTACCGCCCAACACAATTTGAGTCTGTGAGGCTACAAAATATGGGCTCGCACACCTCTAAAATTATGGGCCTGCGGAGCAAAACAAATTATGGGCCTATGGTGTTACATATGGGCATTTTTGGGTGGTGTATTCAAAAATACTTAAATATCTGACTCATGATTTCAAAACAATGTATCCATCAATCTGTCAGTAGATAATATAAATGTCAAATGTACAGGCAAATGTGCAATGAGGCTATCATGTGTTTATAAAACATATATATTTAATTCAATGTCACCAACAGCAGCCGTAATTGAATGAAAAAGAGTTTGACACCCCTGCCGCAAAGGGTGGAGTCCACAACCACCTCGAATATGCATGAGACAGCAGTTTGACGTGTGCTATTAGAGAGAACCATCTGCCATTTCCTTTGGCTTGTTTCCTCCTGTTAACAGCAGACGTCTCATGCAGGCATGCTAAATATGCTGCCAGTCAAGAAAATCAAGTCTTTTGTGAGAGTTGGTGATACAGCAAAGGAAGTCAAGTCCAGCAAAGCCTTTTGTAACATGTATTCTACCTCTTCTTCTTTTTCAGACAATCAGCTCGCCACCAAGTATGAAAAAAATATCTTCCTATTTCACCAGGAGACACACGGAGTGACGTCACGGCGACCTTGTAGCGTTGTCATTTTAATCCACAAACTACTGTCAGAATGGACAACTATTAGTCACATTTACATGTTATGGTCACAGTTCCTGCTTCCCACGTGTTTTTAATGAGAAGTTGAACTAATTTTTTGGTAGTTTTACTGTAACCGGACAAATTTGAGATGTTTTCATTTTACACAGCTTCCCCAATTTGTGTCAAGTTGTCAAAGACGGGGAGAAAAAACGAGTTCAAAAGCTCTACCTTTTAAGAAAAGAAGTCTTTGTAAAATATCAGCTTTTATTGAACAGTTTCTTCTTTTTTTTTGTTTCTGAGGAAATGCTCAAGTTGTTAATATGTACAAAATAGCATGTGCTTGCTTTGTTTATGAGTGCACAGATTTTTTTATTAAATTGAAGATATATTTCAACTTGTACTGAGCGTATCACGGCTTCTTGTTTGTACAACTGTCACAAAAGAATCATTTTTAATAAAACGTCATTTGATGTAGCCCGCAAAAGCCTGTAAAGTAATGAGTCGAAGTTAAAAAATATATATTTTTAAATATACGCTAGGTCAGGAAAAAACACAGAGGCTATTTCACCCCTACAAGCCTGTTTCGCAGGTTTCTCTGCTCTTCAGAGGATTTCATATTATAAAATACTGCATATATTTGTCGCATGATCCGATATTATAAAATCCCCTGGATTTTACATTATAACATTTTTATAATATAAAATCCCCTGGATTTTATATTATAAAATATATTTCACTCTACCCCGGTATTGAGCACTATATAACGGATAAACCACATAAACCTTGACTATATATTTGTAAATAAATAATTAATAAATAAAATGATATGTCGGGATATGTAAATGATTGCCGCACGATCTGCTATTATACAATTTTTATAATATAAAATCCCCTGAAGAGCAGAGAAACCTGCGAAACAGGCTTGTAGGGATGAAATAGCCTGTGTTTTTTCCTGACCTGACGTATATTCCACTCTACCCCGGTATTGAGCGCTATATAACGGATAAACCACATAAACCTCCACTATATAATTTTTAAATAAATAATAACTAAATAAAATGATAAAAAAATTAAGTACTTCATCTTTTTAATATTTTTGGGGGCTTTCAATTTTGACAGAAAAAAAGGTAAATATCGCATATATTTTAAACTTTAATATAGGATCATGCGTCAAATGTATACAGTATCATATACTGTATTACAATTTTTTGTAAAAAAAAAAAAAAAAGTTACAAGTATCTGCTTGTGACCTTGACTTATGATTTCAAAGCAAGTTATCCATCAATTTGTACGTTCAAAAAATATAATAATCAAATGCATAGGGAACTGTTAAATATTACGAGGGGATTATACATTTAAATTCATTTATATTCTCTGTTTATATACTGAAGGCAGCCATACTGGAGTTGTGGCCCTCAATGAAAATGAGTTTGACACCTCTGTTGTAGTTGGATAATAAAAAACTAATATAGGAGGAAAACCTGACAATGAATACAGAACATTATTCCTTTTAGTTAAATAATTATTTTTAAAATAATCATAAAATAAGTGTATTATATATTAACCTTTGTGTAATGTTCATATTGTTGTTACTCAGCCAGCGTTTGTGGGTCTGATGGACCCGTTGCATTTTGTGACTTTTAATGCCTCACAATCAAACACTTTTATGTTAAAATACTGAACAGATGTTTACCTTATCCCAACAAACATCTGTTCAGTATTTTAACATAAAAGTGTTTGATTGTGAGGCCTTAAAAGCCACAAAATGCAACGGGTCCATCAGACCCACAAACGCTGGCTGAGTAACAACAATATGAACGTTTCTCTGCCAGTTTCTGCATCCCACAGGGATTCTTCTTTTGTGTTTCTGCACCTGCGGTTCCCACACAAGGTTGCAACATTGTTTGTCAACACTGTCTGCTCTCATTTTCTCGCACATTTGACCCTCTGATGTTCTGTGTACCTACACTCTGTCCTCCTCCTGTCTAGGCCTGCTGTGTGTGTGTGTGGGTGCGTGCGGTACACAGAACATCTTATATGTAATAGCAATGTGTAGGGTGGGGGTGTATGGTGTGCATACTTGCCAACCCTCCCGAATTTTCCGGGAGACTCCCGAATTTCAGTGCCTCTCCCGAAAATCTCCCGGGACAAACATTCTCCCGAATTTCTCCCGCTTTCCAGCCGGACAACAAGGCACGCCCCCTCCAGGTCCGTGCGGACCTGAGTGAGGACAGCCTGTCTTCACGTCCGCTTTTCGTCCATATAAACAGTGTGCCGGCCCAGTCACGTTATAACATCTACGGCTTTTGGAGCGTGCACGACTGCACACACAACAAGAAGGAGACGAAGCAGAAGAACGAAGAAGAGACAGTCATGGCGACGACGAGTAAGAAGAAGTACGCTTGCAAGTCATCAGAGAGGGTGTTGAGCATGGTTAGAAAGATAGTGACAGGGAATAGAACGAGGATGGACAATTCAACCCTAAACTCACTCCTTTCCTGCAAATTAAATTTCACAGATGCTGCCCACACCTTTGCTCCTTCAAAGGCTGTGCTACTGGCTGCAAAGCATTGCACTTTCAAATACAACAATGAGTAGAGTGTCATGTGTGTGTACACTACCGTTCAAAAGTTTGGGGTCACATTGAAATGTCCTTATTTTTGAAGGAAAAGCACTGTACTTTTCAATGAAGATAACTTTAAACTAATCTTAACTTGAAAGAAATACACTCTATACATTGATAATGTGGTAAATGACTATTCTAGCTGCAAATGTCTGGTTTTTGGTGCAATGTCTACATAGGTGTATAGAGGCCCATTTCCAGCAACTATCACTCCAGTGTTCTAAAGGTACAATGTGTTTGCTCATTGACTCAGAAGGCTAATTGATAATTAGAAAACCCTTGTGCAATCATGTTCACACATCTGAAAACAGTTTAGCTCGTTACAGAAGCTACAAAACTGACCTTCCTTTGAGCAGATTGAGTTTCTGGAGCATCACATTTGTGGGGTCAATTAAACGCTCAAAATGGCCAGAAAAAGAGAACTTTCATCTGAAACTCGACAGTCTATTCTTGTTCTTAGAAATGAAGGCTATTCCACAAAATTTATATATATATATATATATATATATATATATATATATATATATATATATATATATATATATATATATATATATATATATATATATTGGTAAATATGATGGTGTGTGGTCATTAAATATGTATTCTGATATATGTTCTTCACAGAAAATGAGCCAAAGTCAGTGAGTCTCAGTTTGAAAAATTAATTAATTGTATCATTTGATCATTTTTCTTTTAATAAAAAAATGAAAACGGGTCCCACAGACCCAAACACCACAACAAATCACATACAGTAGTTTCTGGCGCAACTGTCATATTTGTTTTCCCATGTCACGTGTTGGGGCTTGCTGTTATCCTATTGGTTAAAAAAGTTTCCTGTTTTGAACATCCTCTCCCGTGATTGGCTCCTGGACATGTCAGTCAAAAAAACCAACAAAAAAAAAAACCCGTCAGGCAGTCCCATTCCACCTAACAGCAGCAAGTCGGAAGAGAACGACACAAAAACGGCGGTGCTGGGGGTTGTTGTTTTACGGCTTCCCCCCCGACACATTTGAAAAAATATTTCCTACATGCAGGGAGTTGTTTTAGATTATACATGTGGGGATTTCGGCAGGGAATGTAACTAACACACGGCGGATCACGCGGCTAACTTTTTTTTTTTTAATGGAGTATAGAGGCGTAGAGGGGCTTTGAACTACTCAGCGACGGTCGAAACGACACCATTTTTTTTTTAGTATTTTCGCTTATACGAAGAGTCACACGGTTTCGCATGGAGCCACTACTTTTTGACGGTGTAGCAAAGTGTGGTAGTAACGTCAGCTAATGCTAGCAGCTAGTGAAGCTAGGTCGGTGTTAGCTGCTAGCCCCGCCGTAGAGTACCGAGCTTAGCCGCACGCAGCCGAACAACTTTGCCTAGGCTTCGCTCAAGGATCCAGCTAAAAAGTAGAATATTGTGTGTTTTTTTTATCGGCGAGTGACTCGTTGGGTTAAAGGGTTGTGTCGAGTCGGGCTTATGTGCTATGTGTGTCGAAGATTACTCCCAGAAAACGCTGATCCGCCCGCAAGATGCAGCCCCTGCAAACAGCCTAACCCCCACCGCCGACGCACAATGCCGGATCACGCCGAGTGAACAGTCGCAGTTTTGACAGAAGACGGAGCGTCAAGTCACGCAGGTTGCCCCACATTTTTTTTTGTGTGTGCGGATGCGAACGCACCGAGGAGGAGTTTTTCTAAAAAATCTGACGAAGGAAAGGGATACGGACAGATCGTCTTCAAATCAGGCACATATATATATATTTTTGTTGGTCGACTCCTTGCATCAAAATGTCGGCCATCTCCGCAGCCGAGAAAGTGGACGGATTTACGAAAAAGTCCGTGAGGAAGGCCCAGAAGCAGAGAAGATCCCCCAGCTCGTCTCAGTACAGGGCTCAGATCGTTCCGGTGGAGCTTTCGTCTCTGCCCCAGCTAAAAGGTAAGAGGATGATGGGGGTCTGGTTGGCTTTAAGTAGGCCACCAGGAGGTATGGACACTTTACACTGTATCATCTCCTGCCTTCCACTGTTGAGTCTGTCAAAAACTTTAGGATCTCAAGTTGGCAGGCCTTGTAACAGAAGACAATGGCCACCTGTTGCGTTGGGGTTGTCAGTCATAGTTATTTCAGGAACTCACCTGGACTCTTCGAGTACAACTGGCAAGTCCTTAGTATGCAACCTGAATGAACAGCAAACCGGCATCAAGTGAAAAGTGACAACACGATGAGTCAGGCATGATGTTGACGGAGGTCCTTTTTTGTGCAAAGGTAGCTCTAAATTCAGACATAATGAGAAATTGTTTTGGTTAATTCAGAAAAAGAAAGCAAAATGCTTATAAAAGAGCATTTAACACCACTTTACCTTCATTGAGGACTTGTTTAGGTGAAGGAGATATCTATAGTGTTTCTCACCTTCTTTAAGAATAGTAATGGATTAGATCAGTGGTTCTTAACCTGGGTTCGATCGAACCCTAGGGGTTCAGTGAGTCGGGCTCAGGGGTTCGGCGGAGGTCAAAACACACCCGACTCATCATGTAAATAAAGACTTCTCCCTATCGGCGTATTACGGATAAGACAACAGCAGAAGTCAGACTGATTTGCAGGTGTGTAATTTGTTGTGAGTTTATGCACTGTGTTGGTTTTGTTGTTTGAACAAGGTGATGTTCATGCACGGTTCATTTTGTGCACCAGTAAAAAAAATATGGTAACACTTAAGTATGGGGAACATATTCACCATTAATTAGTTGCTTATTAAGATGCACATTAGTAACATATTGGCTCTTAACTAATCGTTATTAAGTACTTATTAATACCTTATTTGGCATGGCCTTATTATAACTCTAACCCTGGCTCTAACCCTAACCAAATAACTCTAAATTAAGTCTTTGTTACTTAGAATATGTTCCCCTAGTGTCCAAAACACTCTAAATTAAGTCTTTGTTACTTAGAATATGTTCCCCATACTAAAGTGTTACCAAAAACATATAACTTTGTCTTGAATTTGAAAAAAAAACATTTTATTTTTCACTAAAGAAGGGTTCGGTGAATGCGCATGTGAAACTGGTGGGGTTCGTTACTTCCAACAAGGTTAAGAACCACTGGATTAGATTTACAAAACCCAAAACCAGTGAAGTTGGCACGTTGTGTAAATGGTAAATAAAAACAGAATACAATGATTTGCAAATCCTTTTCAACTTATATTCAATTGAATAGACTGCAAGACAAGATGTTTAATGTTCGAACAGAGAAACATATTTTTATTTAGCAAATAATCATTAACTTAGAATTTAATGGCAGCAACACATTGCAAAAAAGTTGGCACAGGGGCATTTTTACCACTGTGTTACATGGCCTTTCCTTTAAACAACACTCGGTAAACGTTTGGGAACTGAGGAGACCAATTTATGAAGCTTTTCAGGTGGAATTCTTTCCTATTCTTGCTTGATGTACAGCTTAAGTTGTTCAACAGTCCGGGGACTCCGTTGTGGTATTTTAGGCTTCAAAATGCGCCACAAATTTTCAATGGGGAACAGGTCTGGACTACAAGCAGGCCAGTCTAGTACCCGCACTCTTTTACTATGAAGCCACGCTGTTGTAACACGTGGCTTGGCATTATATTGCTGAAATAAGCAGGGGCGTCCATGATGGCGTTGCTTGGATGGCAACATATGTTGCTCCAAAACCTGAATGTACCTTTCAGCATTAATGGTGCCTTCACAGATGTGTAAGTTACCTATGCCTTGGGCACTAATACATTAGCATGTTCACCAAATAAGTGTTTGATGAGCATTCCTCAACTTTTTCAGTCTTTATTGCCACTTGTGCCAGCTTTTTTGAAACATGTTGCAGGCATCAGATTACAAATGAGCTAATATTTGCAAAAAACAACAAAAGTTTTCCAGTTTGAACGTTAAGTATCTTGTCTTTGCAGCCTATTCAATTGAATATAGGTTGAAAAGGATTTGCAAACCATTGTATTCTGTTTTTGGTTAATAGGGGAGTATGATTCTGTCACACATATCTTATGGCTTAACCACATGGTCCCAGGCACACCAGTCATCAATCAAGACCATTGAGTGTCTTTATAACCGCACCTTGAAAGTTCTAGACAAGAAGAGTATACGATATCATCATTGCCAAATTTTAACCAAATACAATATTTTAAGTTTTACCAATTTTATATTGTTACACACAGTCAAACTGGTTTTTAAATGCTTGCATAACTCTGCTCCCCAATTGCTCTGCAAGGCAATTACAAGACTGCAAAGTGGTACCAGATCTACCACCCGAGCAGTGTCAAAAGGCAACTGTTGTGTTCCATTCCGTAGAACATCTTTTGCCCAGACTGCCTTTTCAATAAAAGGACCACAACTATGGAACTCTTTACCGGACACTTTGAAAAGTATACCTGCACTTGTCACTTTCAAAAAACAAACAAAATTATGGCTAGTTGAGCAACAATCGTGTTCCCATGTTTAGTTTTTACTCATTTTTACTAATTGGTTTTTATCTAGTCTGCACTTTGTCTGTGTTATTATTATTATTATTGGCTTTTATCTAGTTTGCACTTTGTCTGTGTTATTACTATTATCATTATTATCAACTCACTCTATTTTTTATTTTCCTATTTTAATGATGTTGGATCTGTGTTGTTGTTGTTGTTGTTGTTGGGGACAAGTGTTGTAAATTAGCTTTGGCTACAAACACTGTGATGCATGCATCGGATAACTGTTTCAGATGTCTATGTTTTTGTATCTGTCCCTATTTCAAATAAACCTCTGTAATAATAATAATATAATAATATTTACAGCTAGAATTCACCAACTCAAGTATTTCATATATATATATATATATATATATATATATATATATATATATATATATATATATATATATATATATATATATATATATATGTGTGTGTATGAAATACTCGACTTTCAGTGAATTCTAGCTATATATATATATATGTATATATATTTTATTATACATATAAATAAAATAAATACTTGAATTTCAGTGTTCCGGGGGCTATCCAGTAGATGGCAGTATTGTCCTGTTTAACTTCTCCTCCGTTCATGACTCGGCCACTGTGTTCAATGGAGAAGTCTGTTGTACAAAATGTACAGGCAACATAATTACATACCCCTTCCCCTTCGAACTGTCCTGGATGAACTGAAATTCTTGTTTCCATTCGTTTTGGAACTTGCAAGTGTATTTCTTCATCTTGCTCGTCGACGGCGTCGCCATGTCTGTAACTTCCTTGTTCTTCTGCTTCGTCTCCTTGTTGTGTGCGCAGTTGTGCACTCTACTCTCTAAAAGCCGTAGATGTTATGACGTCATTGGGCAGGCCAGCTGTTTGTATTGTGGGAAAGCGGACGTGAGAACAGGCTGTCCCCACTCAGGTCCGCATTGAGCTGGAGGGGGCGTGGCCTCCAGCTCCGGCTGAATACCGGGAGTTTGTCGGGAGAAAATTTCTGCCGGGAGGTTGTCGGGAGAGGCGCTGAATACCGGGAGTCTCCCGCTAAAAACGGGAAGGTTGGCAAGTATGCTTTCTACACTAAGCCGGTACACTAAGGTTATCCAGGGTAAATCCCACCTAACCTTATCCTTGTCCACACCATGGTCGTTTAAGACCCCCTCCCCCCCTTCGTCAGCCGGCACAACGCAACCGAATATGCATGCGCGGAAAATGCGCACGTCATAGTCACCTCCAGTGTTGCTTTTTGTGCAAGTTCTTAAATGTAACTTATCTGAACAATATCCAGTATAGTGGTATTTCAATTATCTGGAATCCAGTGTGCTGTGGGGCCCTATTGTAGTAAATCACACCTGAGCCATCATAAATTGATCAAATCTTTATTGGACACGAAAGAACACAATGTGATAAAGAACATTTTACAACAATCAATCTAGGGATCTAGATATCTGGTCAGGACATTCCTCACTCTTTTGCCTTCACCTTCATTGTCCATTAGTTTTTGGTGACTTTATATACTATGGACCGAGACATTGAGTCCGCGACATGGCGGACAATAACTGATACAGTATGCTTTGCCAGTCCAAAAGCATTCGCCGTTTTCTGTAGTCTTCCTTCAACGGCCAGGTAACACAAAGCACATCCTACCTTTTTTATCACATCCGCGGGAGCCCGCATTTTTGTTGACTCTCCTTCGACAAATGGACAAAGTTTTTCGGTAAGTAGAATCACAGCTGACCTCGACCTTGGAAAGTTCTCTTGCCGTCGGAGAAGTGTTGTATCCCAAATAGCTGCAATCTCTTTCTCTAAAGGTATTCATGTGTGATTTCCACAAGCGTCTGTACATGTAGAAGAAGGAGAAACACGGGCATGTCTGGATGACTCGCCTTCATATTTCTAGTGTTTACCTCCGAGTGAAAACTGGTTATCATGAAGCTGGCTGTGGCGCGTTCTTTCTGACGTCACTTCCTGTGTGGGGCGCGGTCTTTCTGGCGTCACTTCCTCTCCGAACTCAGTTTGTAAACGTTCAATGAGTCCATACAAAGCTAAGAGCTGGAGATTCAAGAAATACACGGTGCACTTAACCGTGTAAAAAATGTTCCAAAGAGGGGCACCTTAAACGATGGTTTAGTGTGGTTGAAACGGGGGCTTAGGCTAAATAATTATTCGTTTAAGGGGTTATCCAGCTAAGTGTAGACATAGCCTTAGATATCTACAGATCCACAGTTTTGTTTGTAAGACTTTGGTTTGGTTTCCAGATCTGCAGACTGACACGGTTTTAGATGTGTTTCTGACACTGCTTCCAACTTTAAAAGGATCAATTTCACGTATTTATAACCAATTTTTTCTTTTACGCCCTGAGTCTTTAAATTCAATTAAGTCACTTTGGGAGGAGGATTTATGAGTGACCCTATCTGAGAATATGTGGACAGAGATTTTATGTAAAGTTCATAAGTATTCTATTTGTGCAAGACACAGCCTCGTCCAATGCAAGCTAATACTGTACATCATACTTGTCATACCAAGGTTCCACAAGCTAAGTTGTATGACGGAATATCGGAATCGTGTGCCAACAGTTTCCAGCTAACTTAATTAATGCCTATGTTTTGGCTCTGCCCATTCCTGTGCAGTTATTGGACTGATATTTTTAATACTATGTCTTTGGTAATCAGCAAAAGGATTGAACCGAATCCTTTAAGTGGACTATTTGGGATAGCCCCTCTGTCATCCTCTCTCAGCAAATTCAAAAAGAATCCGGTGAGATTCACTACATTGTTAGGTAGAAGTCTTATTGTGCTTAACTGGAAGGCAGCAGCTCCTCCCTACCGCACCCGCTGGATCAGAGATATTCTTTATTTCCTTGAATTGGAGAAAATTAGGCTGACATTGAATGGTTGTTCTATAAAATGTCAAGAAGTATGGGGTGCGTTCTTAAAATATGTAAAGGAGACTGATCTCCAGTTTTACCCCGATTGAGACGGGGTTAAATTGTGGATGGTTGATGAGCCTTTTGTTTACTTTTGTGTATTGCTGCGCCGTGTTGGGACCATTCGGAAGTGTAGTTGTCTGTGGCTTTATAGTAATATTTGCCTGTTCTTTTTTGAGGGGTTGGGGGGGAATAATATTTGTTTGTATCATATTTCTGTTAACCGTGTGTCAAAAAATTCATTAAATAAATGTTTAAAAAAGTAAAAGTGACGCCTGTGCAATAAAATAAGCACAGATTGAGTCACCAATGAGTGGGATGCTTTGTTTGTGGACTTTCTTCCGCGGAGTTATGTGGCAGTTTGTTACGCATGTTGTTTGGCCGTATTGATAATCAGGACGACATACAAAAACCGAAGCAAACTTTTGGAGAAAATGTTCCCAAATGTATGAAAAGTGAGGCATACAAAAACTAGAGTACCACTGTATTATCCATTATTTACGATGATGCAAAATCCAAATAAATCACATGTTGACCAGGATCCCAGAACAAATTATGTTATGTACGTCTGAAAAATGCAAACATGTATAAAAAAAACTGACTTAATGGTTTCTCATAGTCATTCACACCGACGTCCCACTGGGGTGAGTTTTCCTTGCCCTTATGTGGGCTCTGTACCGCGGATGTCGTTGTGGCTTGTGCAGCCCTTTGAGACACTTGTGATTTAGGGCTATATAAATAAACATTGATTGATTGATTGATTGATTGATTGACTTTTTATATGTTGCCTAATGTTTGTGTTTTATGTTTGTTCCTCTACTTGGTAGAAGAAACCTGTTTTTTGTCGATGTCACTTTAAACTCTCCGAATGCGGTATGACAGGTATGAGCTCTAAAGATATGTAGTTGTAGTCTGCTGCTGGCCGGGTCCTCTTCCTCCGAGTTTGTGGAAATCGTGTTTACAGACAACACAAACAAACTGCTATGAAAACATAACCCCATGATAGTGGCTATAAATGTGGACCATGTTGTCTAGTAGCCCTCACACCACTTAGCCATGTCTGCAACAGAGTTAAACAGTCATGATTAGGCTTAGGCATCGTGAGAATCTGGACGTTTTTGTTTCTGGTTTTGGTTCTACGTTTTAGTTCCGGTTCTTATCTATTTCGGTTTTTTGAAGAGGCAAGGTCAAACAATGTACTATGAATGTTATTACTTCATTTTGGAAAACCACATCAAAACCTCAAAGTCCCCCTGTGTCCAAGGATTTATTCCCGGAGTTTGTAAACATGAACAAATACGAGGGGAAAAAACAGATTTTGGGAAAATAGAATTATTGATCCAATCATCGTAGAGTTAATCTGAACTAGGGCTGCAACTAACGATTAATTTGATAATCGATTAATCTGTCGATTATTACTTCGATTAATCGATTAATAATCAGATAAAAGAGAGCAACTACATTTCTATCCTATCCGGTATTTTATTGAAAAAAACAGCATACTGGCACCATACTTATTTTGATTGTTTCTCAGCTGTTTGTAAATGTTGCAGTTTATAAATAAAGGTTTATTAAAAAATAAAAATAAATAAATAAATAAAATAAAATAAAGCCTTTGCGCATAGCATAGATCCAACGAATCGATGACTAAATTAATCGGCAACTATTTTAATCGATTTTAATCGATTTAATCGATTAGTTGTTGCAGCCCTAATCTGAACCTACCCTTGGTATCTACACTAACGATTTATGGATTGATCCATATTCCCCTTCCAGTATGTGGGAACGCAAAACCGAAACAGAGCAGCCCAAAAATTGCTTTATTTTCCTCTCTCTAGACTCTTTTTAATCTTCTTGTTCATTTCCTGTTAATAGCTGCTTACTGTTTGCTGTAAAGCTGGTCCATTTGCACATCTTAAACTAAACTATGCATTAATTGTGTGTTTTTTCAAGCCAGTTTAACGCCTAGCTAAGCAATTAGCTTGTCTGCTCCTGCTTGCTCTTTCTCTGTGTACTGTGTACCATGCTTAGCCTCGTCCTCCAGTGATCATTATAGTTGTAAGAAATTTAGTTTATCGCAATAGTGGAGGATTTACCTCGGAGAGTAAATCCACACGGTGTATGGAGATGCAGTTGGCCAGAGGAAGCTATTTGTTCCATCAAAATATAGGAAAAATATCAAATATAAAAATCGACGTTAAAAAATGTTGATGGTTCCGGGAGAATCGGAATGTAAATTCCGTTTCCCTTTGATGCCCAAACCTCGATGTCCAACCGTATAGTCATAACCACAATCAAGTTGTCATTTGTAATATGTTCGGAAAGATCCAATGAAAAACAAAGTCATTTTATTCTGTAATAATTATAAATCCAATGAATCCGTTTCAGACACCCAAAAATGTGAAGACAAGACACATTTTATTTCGGATAATTATAGTTCTACATGCGGCAAACAATGTGAAACACGTATAAATGACAAATGAAGTGGATTGATAAACATTGGGCAGTGAAGGAGGATGCCAACTTTGTGCTTTTCTATAAGTTCTTTCTCGAATAAAATTTTTGAATTCTTAGAATAAAATTTTCACCTTTGTCACAGCAATCAGAACTTTCTTATCTCCCACGTTGGCTTATTTGCAACCATATTCAATAAAAAACCCACAGAAACTGAGTCACCTATGCATCAGATTCTTTATTTGGGCACTCAATTACCCGGGCTAACGGACGGGTTTGTTGCGTGTTATGTGTGGTTGTATGATAACCAAAACAGAATATGGAAACCGGTGCAAAATCTGGCACACATGTTTTTTTGGAAGGCGAATCCTACATAAAGTGGTGCACACTTTCCCAGTAGTAACTAGAATTGAGTTGTCGTAATCATAAAACCTTTAATAAGTCAACACACAATGTTTTAAGTTAAAAGTTTTCCTTTGTTGACTGCAATGCAAGTGTAAAAATAAGTTAACCACTCTTAATATTAGAACGTAACTATCATTTCAATGGGGCCTTCACACAGCTTTCGCCCTAATAAAGTGTGTAATTGCCCTTTTGAAGATGTAAGACGGACACAGTGACGAATGAGTGTCAAATTGGTGGAGGGATTATTCATTGCCCAACATAAAAAGACTCAACATGGCAGCTTACATTCTTCTTCCATGTTGTATTTACCGAGGAGCCAGGACAGTGATAACAACAAGGCATGGTCATTGCTATCCTACCGAGATGGCATCACAGAAAAACAGAAACACTTGTGGAGTTCGTCCTTTAAGTTAAGTTTTATCTTGTGTGATTTAGAACTTTTTGTGTTACAATTAGTGTTACAATTTTGGCCGATATTCGATATTGTCCAAATCTTAATTACCGATACCGATATCAACCGATACCGATATATACAGTCGTGGAATTAACACATTATTATGCCTAATTTGGATAACCAGGTATGGTGAATATAAGGTCCTTTTTAAAAAAAAATTATAAAATAAAATAAGATAAATTAAAAAAAATTTCTTGAATAAAAAAGAAAGTAAAACAATATAAAAACAGTTACATAGAAACTAGTAATTAATGAAAATTAGTAAAATTAACTGTTAAAGGTTAGTACTATTAGTGGACCAGCAGAACGCACAATCATGTGTGCTTACGGACTGTATCCCTTGCAGACTGTATTGATATATATATTGATATATAATGTAGGAACCAGAATATTAATAACAGAAAGAAACAACCCTTTTGTGTGAATGAGTGGGGAGGGAGGTTTTTTGGGTTGGTGCACTAATTGTACCGTATTTTCCGCACTATAAGGCGCACCGGATTATAAGGCGCACCTTCAATGAATGGCCTATTTAAAAACTTTGTTCATATACAAGGCGCACCGCATTATAAGGCGCATAGAATAGACGCTACAGTAGAGGCTGGGGTTACGTTGTGCATCCCATAGTTGCGAGACCTCTTGTGGCTCAATATTGGTCCATATATAAGGCGCACTGGATTATAAGGTGCACTGTCAGCTTTTGAGAAAATTGGAGATTTTTAGGTGCGCCTTATCGTGCGGAAAATACGGTAAGTGTATCTTTTGTTTTTTATGTTGATTTAATTAAAAAAACAAAAAAACACCCCCAAAAAACCCGATACCAATAATAAAAAAAACGATACCCATAATTTCGATATTACATTTTAAAGCATTTATCGGCCGATTATCAGACATCTCTAGTTACAATCTTTGTGCAGGCAAGCCATTTTCCAACTGTTGGTGTTTGCTGGATGAAAGAGTAGAGTTGCAGCTATTTAGTCTAATTAATTTCCCACATGTGATTAACAAAATATTTAAGCTAATTTTGTGTGTGTGTGTGTGTGTGTGTGTGTGTGTGTGTGTGTGTGTGTGTGTGTGTGTGTGTGTGTGTGTGTGTGTGTGTGTGTGTGTGTGTGTGTGTGTGTGTGTGTGTTTGTTTCCTGAGAATTTCCTCCTATTGTTTTAGGACTTGCCCAGTGATAAAAAAAACAACAACCTAGAGTTGTCATTATGTCTTGTCATGTCTAAATTTAAAACCAAAAATCGTAACGGCATGTGGATAAAAAAACCACAGTATGGTTTGTTGTAGTGTACATAGAGTACGTTACGCCATGTATTGATTGACCTTCAGTTTTTGTGGTGGTGTGTGACTCATGTATTTATGACTCTCCATGTTGCAGGTGTGGGATGTTTACATGTAACAAAATACCTTTTATATCATTATATGCAAAACATCAACATATTGCGATGAATAACCACTCAGTGGCCTACTTAGACACACGCTACCCAATTCCAGAGTAGTATTGTGCTTACTATTGTAACCTTACTGTGACCAGGACAATTCTTAAAGCAGCATTTTATGTGTGGGGCTGGGAGTTCTGAATAGCGGTAGCAAAAATTGCTTAAACCCCCGTGGATGGGGATGTGTAAAGATCCTGTTGTGTGAAAAACACCGTAAAGATGAGTCACTCAGAGACTATCATAGTTGCTGTGGCAACCACAAGCCTTTAGAGCAGGCTAGGAAAATAGTTCATTTTCTAAATACAGCCAGGTTATATTAAGGTTATATTTCTGTCACTGGACTACTTTTAGCTGAACTTTCATTAACTCCATCTTGCATAATAGTGTTTGTATTGTATGTTTCATTCGAAAGGATGCATTCCCAGAGCATAGCACAAGCTTTTCCTCTCAAATGAACAAAAAGTATTATTTAACATCTCTTTGTAAATGCACACTGGAATAAAATAAGAGAAAGTAGTTGCTCCGACAATTGAAAGTATTTTTACTCTGGTGGCCCATTGATTGGCAAGCGGCTACCAAATATTTCCATCATGCCTGCCAACAGACAATCAGTCAATAAATGCTGTAAACCAACTGCACTGCTCAGCAATAGCATCAATGTCCTGTGATGTGTATTGTCTAAGGATGGAACGGTTTATGAACAAAAAAATTGTGTGTCGTTTGGATCACATGTTTATTCTCTGTTATACTACTCAGATTGGAGCATGAGTATATAGTTCTGATCAAACACATGTGCACTGTGCAATGTGAGGCGATGGAGAAGCAGGAGTTCTGGAGACATTTGTGTTGTAGATATGACGAGCAGACTTTTTTCCCCCAACAGTCAGAGTTAAAGGATTTAACTACATGGTCTAGGGCCCAAGTATATCACTGATATGCTCCCACTATATACGCCCTCTAGATCACTAAGATCTTCTGAGACCAATCTGTTAGCGGTTCCAAGAGTAAACTCAAATCAAGGGAGATCATCATTCAGTCACTATGCAACACATAGCTGGAATAAACTTCCTGAAGATGTCAGACTCTCCCCAACTCTCACTACTTTTAAAACTAGACTGAAGACTTTTATGTTCACCTTAGCTTTCAGCTAAATCTTTTAATCTTTTAACTTTTAACGTCTGCACTGTTCTTATTTTTATTGTCTGCATTTTAATTTTGCTTTTATTTTCTTTCATTTCACTTTGTTGTCTGTGAAGCACTTTGAGTCTGCCTTGTGTATGAAAAGCGCTATACAAATAAAGTTGCCTTGCCTTGCCTTGCCTTGTCCGTGGCATTGTATGGGTTAGGGATGGACGATATGGACGAAAGTATATCTCGATATATTTTTACTTAAAGGCCTACTGAAATGAAATTTTCTTATTTAAACGGGGATAGCAGGTCCGTTCTATGTGTCATACTTGATCATTTTGCGATATTGCCATATTTTTGCTGAAAGGATTTAGTAGAGAACATTGACGATAAAGTTAGCAACTTTTGGTCGCTGATAAAAAAGCCTTGCCTGTACCGGAAGTAGCGTGACGTCACAGGTTGTAGAGCTGCACATTGTTCACAATCATGGCCACCAGCAGCGAGAGCGATTCGGACCGAGAAAGCGACGATTACCCCATTAATTTGAGCGAGGATGAAAGATTTGTGGATGAGGAAAGTGAGAGTGAAGGATTAGAGGGCAGTGGAATCGATTCAGATAGGGAAGATGCTGTGAGAGGTGGGTGGGACCTGATATTCAGCTGGGAATGACTAAAACAGTAAATAAACACAAGACATATATATACTCTATTAGCCACAACACAACCAGGCTTATATTTAATATGCCACAAATTAATCCGCATAACAAACACCTCCCCCCTCCCGTCCATATAGCCCACCAATACAACTCAAACACCCGCACAACACACTCAATCCCACAGCCCAAAGTATCGTTCACCTCCGTAAAGTTCATACAGCACATATATTTCCCCAAAGTTACGTACGTGACATGCACATAGCGGCACGCACGTATGGGCAAGCGATCAAATGTTTGGACGCCAAAGCTGCGTACTCACGGTAGCGCGTCTGCTATCCAAGTCAAAGTCCTCCTGGTTGTGTTGCTGCAGCCAGCCGCTAATACACCGCTTCCCACCTACAGCTTTCTTCTTTGCTGTCCTTATTGTTCATTAAACAAATTGCAAAAGATTCACCAACACAGATGTCCAGAATACTGTGGAATTTTCCGATGAAAACAGACTACTTAATAGCTGGCCACAATGGTGTCCCAATATGTCTGCTACAATCCGTGACGTCACGCGCAAACGTCATCATACCGAGACGTTTTCAGCAGAATATTTCGCGGGAAATTTAAAATTGCACTTTATAAGTGAACCCGGCCGTATTGGCATGTGTTGCAATGTTAAGATTTCATCATTGATATATAAACTATCGGACTGCGTGGTCGGTAGTTGTGGGTTTCAGTAGGCCTTTAAACTCGATATTCGATATTTATCTCGATATATTTTCCGGAGAAAGTATACATATAAAGATATTCCTTTTTGAGCGAGATTCACTGAAGGTGAACTGAATGACAACTGTACTGTAAACAGTCAGTGACACTTTTATTAACCCAGTTAGACAAGATGGGTATTAACAGCACAGAAAATAAACTGTTTAAGTGTCACAGAATTACATAAAATAGAAGAATATTATTTTTGGGCACCACCATCACCCAGGACCTCAAGTGGGAGCCTACATCAGCACCCTCATCAAGAAGGCCCAGCAGAGGAAGTACTTCCTGCGGCAGCTGAGGAAACTTAAGATGCCGACCGAGATGCTGGTGCAGTTTTACTCAGCCATCATCGAGTCCATCCTCACCTCCTCCATCACCGTGGCGCCACAGTCCAGGATAAGCATCGACTGCAGTGCATCGTACATGCTGCTGAGAAGGTTATTGGCTGAAAGCTCCCATCCCTCCAGGACCTGTTCTCCTCCAGGACCAGGAGCCGTGTGGGTCGGATCACAGCTGACTCTTCTCACCGTGGTCACAAACTATTATCCCCTCTCCCCTCAGGCAGGAGACTACGGTCCATCAAGACCCACACCTCCCGCCACCTGAACAGTTTTTTCCCCTCGGCCATCAGGCACATGAACAATAATAAGATCCCATAGCTCAGGCACAGCTCATTTTATTACCTATTCTGTGTTATGTGTTTTATGTTGCACGATTGCACCAAGAACAATTCCTAGTTTGTGAACCCGTTCTCAAACAATGGCAATAAAAACTATTCTATTCTATGTAAAATAAATAACATAGCTGTGCAAATAATGCAAATTGTATCAAACTCAGATAAAAAAATACATTTGCAGGCAGACACTTTTTAATTCCCAGTCGACGATGTAATGGACTGTCACACATGTACGGTTCTGGTCTGCAAGCACGTCTTGGAAGGAGGAGGGGGAGTGTTTTTTTTTTGCCTTTTGGTTCGGGACCCTTTGGGACTGTGTGACAAGGGGTGGCACTTTCGTGACTTCTGCGGTGCTTTTTTGTGAATTTCTGGATCTGCCACCCGGGAGCCTTTTGGCCATGGAGACCAGCTGCTGGGTCTCTGCCACACCAGAGTCCGTTTGGAGAGACTGGAGGAGGTGCGGATGAAGAGACAGGGCTGCGGAGCTAGCGCTGAGCGCCGGGACGGACAAGCTTCTCTGTGTCTTGGCTGAATGTGCAGGCATCGGACACCTCGGTCTCCTTAGACGCATCCTCGCTCATCCATGCGGACTGGACACTGGCCGAGAGTTGGTGGGCGGCCGAGGTTGCTTTGTTGGGTCTGCTCCTGTCTCTGGCCATGCTCCCCCACCCCAGCAAACGATGGCGTGGAACACCGCGGAGGCCACCACAGTGTATATGTTTTTGTGGTTGTTGTTGTTTTACTTTTGTGGCTGTGTGTAGAAGTGTCTGGTTGCATCAGCTCTGATCTTTTAATGTCTTTAATGTCCTTTGTGTGCTTTAATGTTTCCCTTGTACACACATGTTTATGTGTGCTATGGCTATGAGTTTTTTTCCCCCTTGGCCTCAGTCTAGACCCCCTCTCCAGGGGTCCAGGCTTAGACTGAATTTTTTTTTTTCTCAACCCCCACCCTCCCTAGCATTTACCTGTTAGTCACCTTTTTTGTAAGGGGCGCCAGAAGTTGGCAACCCCGTCAGCGATCCTGTTCTGTCTCCCTGTAATGTTTGTCTGATCTTGAATGGGATTGTGTTGAAAATCTTAATTTCCCCTCAGGGATTAATGAAGTATTTCTGATTCTGATTCTGATTTTTATTTAGTCACCCATGGAGTGTTGAGAGGGAGTGGGGAGCGAGGGAGAATCAAGGAACACAACAAATAAGCGGTGTTCAGTCATTTTAACGTGAAATAAATTATATCGATATTACGATGTTTTCCCTAATTCTTACCTTGTTTATAAATATATCGATATATCCTACAAACTTGATGTATCGCCCAGCCCTAGTATGGGTGCACTTTGGCAGACCTGCCAATTCTCCGGAACACTCAGATATTGCCCTTGTCTATCAGCATCCCGACTGAAGTTACGAATCTCCTGAAATATCACGTTTTTGTGCAGATGTAATGGATATAATATTGCAGCTTTTGCCTGGATGTCGAAAGGATGACGAGGACGTGGTCGATCAACAATCACTTTTATTCAAAACAAAAAAAACACGTCAATACATCAACAACCGTCTCAAAAGACTGTCAGCCATATTTTGAACCAACTGTAATCTTTTAATACTAGAAATGGGGAGCCCCGAAAATAATATGTGACAGTAGGGCTGGGCGATATATCGAGTTTGTAAGATGTAGCGATATATTTTTAAACAAGATATAAATTAAGAAAATATCATAACATCCATATAATTTATTTCACGTTAAAATTACCAAACGCCGCTTATTTCTTGTGTTCCTTGTTCTCCCCCGCTCCCCCTCCACAGGTATTAAACGCATCCTTTTCCTCCTTCCAAGACGTGTTTGCACGTATAAGAACATCCATGATTGGTTGGTTGTTTACTATGATGAGTCACGATTTCTGCCAATAAGAGGCAAAATAGGTGGGTCATCGAACCAAGAAGGGAATTAAAAAGTGCCTGCCTGCAAATGTATTTTTTTATCTGAGTTTGATACATTTTGTAGTATTTACACAGCTATGTTATTTATTTTACATAAAAAACAATATTTTTCTATTTTATTTATGTTATGTAATTCTGTACTACTTAAACAGTTTATTTTCTGTGCTGTTAATACCCATCTTGACTAACTGGGTTAATAAAAGTGCCACTGACTGTTTACAGTACAGTTGTCATTCACTTCAATTTCACTGAATATCGTTCAAAAATGAATATCTTCATATGTATACTTTCACCGAAAGATATATGTTGAATATCGAGTTTAAGTAAAAATATATCGAGATATACTTTTTCGACCATATCGCGCAGCCCTACGTTACAGTAATCGAGACGAGATGAAGCAAACGCATGTACAATGATCTCAGCGTCACCGATGGACAAAATGGGGCAGATTTTAGCGATTGTAAGGAGATGAAAGAAGGCTGTTTTAGTAACATTAATGTGCAGCTCATACGAGAGGGTTTGGTCGAAAATAATACAGGGATTCTTTTGTACAATTGTTATCGAATATCAAAGTGGTATCCTTTGAGTCTAACAGGACCGATAATCAACATTATATTTTCTCTTCTGCCTTCCCCGTGCTCATCCAATCATTAGTCAGATCTTTGGGGCTGCAACGATTAATCGAGTAAGTCAATTAATTTGATCAGAAAAAAGCTTTGATTTATAATCTGTTGCTTCAATTAATCGTTAAATGAGTGCACAGTAGGCCTGGGCCGATAAGAAATACTGCTGGACGATATATTGTTGAGAAATGATATTATTGTCACCATTATTTTGAGACCAAATTAACCACTGATGTAATGATAATACAAAGTATTGCAAGTATACCTTTTCAATTGTAATGAACTTGTATTTCTCATGTATTTTAACATTGTAATTGGAATGTAGATCCAAGTTAAATAAAAAGAAAACAATGAATAAATATTAAATATTCTCTGTCAGCAAATGTTTGCACTTGAATAAAAATCACAACCCAAAGCAATAACATATGTTCTGTTTCTGTTATGGCAGGGGTGTCCAAAGTGTGGCCCTGGGGCCATTTGCGGCCCGCAGCTCAAGTTTTTTTTGGCCCGCGGCATATTGTCGAAATAAAATCAGACAAAAAAACAACAGTAGAAATGTAAGCATAATAAGCAAATATGGTAGCTAATTTTAATACTAATAATTAATACGAAACAGACACATTGTTTACACACAGTCTGTTTTAGATTTTTTTTTTTTTTTTTTTTTACAAAATAAAATATCAAAACGGCCCCCGCATGCTTTGACTCGTCAGTGTGCGGCCCTTTCTGGAAAAAGTTTGGACACCCCTGTGTTATGGAGATGTCTGGAGGACCCTCAAATATACACAACCAAAACCAAAATAATATGGATAAATAAAGTTCTTGTGACCAAAATGATCACGGTTACCATTATTATCATGGTATGTTTGATTGTGCTCAGAAAGTACTTATACACATACTAAGATCTTTCAACCATGTTTTTTTTTTTTTTTAAATAACCAAAATAAATAGACACACAATATACTTTCTTTGCAGAAGAAACATTAAATATTGTTCTAGCTTCATATTATTTTAATTTTGTGTTTTTTTTTCTATTTTAATTTTTAATCATTTTAGAAATTTTTTGTTTTATATATGCAAATTGGGTGATCAGTTATTTTCACTTCCGTTGTGACGTCACGTGAGTTTACTTTCTGTTGAGCGGATGTCAGTCTGTTTCAACGCGACACTGTCGCGTATTGATCGATCACTTTGTGCAAAGACAGCCCAGCCCGTATGTTCAGTGTGAATACTGTATGACCTTTCTTAATGGGAAAAGACGTGAATGGCGCTTATCATGTTAGCACAGATAGCATGCTGTTTTCTCCCCCCCCCCCCCCGTATATCCTGTCCAGCCAATCATATTGCTGATGTTGATGCCCATATCTGCTGTACAGATTTGCTTTACAAAAGTGAAGTGTGAGATAATTCTCTTGTTGCGTTATTTGTATTTTACTTTATTAAATGGATATATTTAGTGTTTGCCGCAGCTGGGCCAGAGCAGGAGAGGATAGGAAGAAGAAGAAAAAGAAGACAGAGCGGGAAATTGCTGGAAGGCAAGAGAGAGATAAGACAGAGAGAGACAACAACAGAACAACATTGATAAATACAATATATACTTATATGCTACCAAAAATGTATAAGATTAGTGATAAAAGAGAGGTATAGGTTCTCAAACAAATTGGTGTATGTCTAAATAAAGCTGTAGTCCAGGGCTATTCAAGTACATAATGAAGAGGGCCGTAGTTTCAAGGGCCTAAGGTCTCAGGGGCCGGACGTCAAAATTTGGATTTTTCTTTAGAAAATGCCCCCGCAGGTTTGAGACTGTGTTGGCCTTTTTACAAAGTAAACACATCAGCTTTCACACTGCACTGTCAATAAATTCATTATCCCGTCTCCGCTACACGTTTCCAACATGTGCAGCTTGACAGAAGCTAAGTTTTGTTTATGATTGATGTTCCTTCTTTTGAACTATTTTTCTTCCCTTAGTTTTATTTTTATACGTCTTCCTTTATTTATGTTTGTAAGACTGAAAATGTAAACATTACAAAGGTATAACGTCCATTGTGTATTTTACATAATGTCCATTGTGTATGTTACATAAATAGGTTTATATGTTAAAATACACAGTAAACATTGCACACATGTGGTTTAATACAATTAGGTCCTGTTTAGTGGCCTTGTGGTTAGAGTGTCCGCCCAGAGACTGGAAGGTCGTGAGTTCAAACCCCGGACGAGTCATACCAAAGACTATAAAATTGGGACCCATTACCTCCCTGCTTGGCACTCAGCATCAAGGGTTGGAATTGGGGGTTAAACCACTAAAAATGATTCCCGGGCGCGGCCACTGCTGCTGCTCACTTCTCCCCTCACCTCCCAGGGGGTGAACGTGGGGATGGGTCACATGCAGAGGATAATTTCACCACACTTAGTGTGTGTGTGTGTGACTATCGTCGGGACTTTAACTTTACACCTAAAATTTAGCTTTATCGCTCTCTGCTGGTCAAATTTAGCACTACATGTATTTAACCAGTTTTTAATTTTCTACTAATGCACACATTAAAAGTGCAATTTCAATGTTAGTGATGTGCATTCATCAGAAAAAATAATGAGTTCATGGTATGCAATTTTTAATTTAAACTATTTTCCCTACTATAAGCATTAAGGCTATGAAGTGTGTTTTATCCGATTATTCAGCAAACTCGTCGATTACTAAAATAATCAATAGCTGCAGCCCGACTAGACACATTCAATACTTTTCAAACTATCAGAAAATGCAACTCTAAAGCAGGAATGAACGACAATGGGTGTTTTTAAATTTTAGAATTCCTTCACATTGGTGTTAAAAAATATCCATGAACGCAAATGGAGTTAAAAAAACCCCGAAGTCTGTTCACATAAAAACACGGCTGTTATGCATATTTTGTCATACGCATATTATCTTAAAAGAGGCCGTATCATGCAAAACCAACTTTTCTTACCTATTGGTACTTTCTTATGTGTATTTGGGATCTGCATATTACCCGAAAATTAAAAATCAAACGGTGGAGGCATTGCAAAGATATTCATAAAACAATCTTGCCTTCCTTCCTACTCTCTCCAAACTGTCCTTCTGGAATTTTGTTTAACTTATACGTTTTGTTCAAGTGGAATGTCAAGTCAGCCAATTTAAATTGATGTAAATCCACCTGTCATCATGTCCACGATGAATGAAACCCAATAAAGGAAACTGCTCTGTTGTTTTTTTGCTTTAAAGGCCTACTGAAATGACATTTTTTTATTTAAACGGGGATAGCAGATCTATTCTATGTGTCATACTTGATCATTTCGCGATATTGCCATATTTTTGCTGAAAGGATTTAGTAGAGAACAACGACGATAAAGATCGCAACTTTTGGTATCTGACAAAAAAAAGCCTTGCCCCTACCGGAAGTAGCGTGACGTAGTCAGTTGAACATTTCCGCAAAGTTCCCTATTGTTTACAGTGATGGCGGCCAGAAGTGCGAGCGATTCAGACCGAGAAAGCGACGATTTCCCCATTAATTTGAGCGAGGAGGAAAGATTTGTGGATGAGGAAAGTGCAAGTGAGGGACTAGTGGGGAGTGGAAGCGATTCAGATAGGGAAGATGCTGTGAGAGCCGGGGGTGACCTGATATTCAGCTGGGAATGACTACAACAGTAAATAAACTCAAGACATATATATACTCTATTAGCCACAACACAACCAGGCTTATATTTAATATGCCACAAATTAATCCCGCATAAAAACACCTATGTGTTTGTTATGCTAGCTCCTAGCTCCTAGCTCCCGTCCATATAACCCGCCAATACAATTCAAACACCTGCACAACACACACAATCACTCAGCCCAAAGGACCGTTCACCTAACCCAAGGTTCATAAAGCTTATATATTTAACCAAAGTTACGTACGTGACACGCACGTATGGGCAAGCGATCAAATGTTTGGAAGCGCGCGGGTGGGACCTGATATTCAGCTGGGAATGACTACAACAGTAAATAAACACAAGACATATATATACTCTATTAGCCACAACACAACCAGGCTTATATTTAATATGCCACAAATTAATCCCGCATAAAAACACCTAGGTGTTTGTTATGCTAGCTCCTAGCTACTAGCTCCTGTCCATATAACCCGCCAATACAATTCAAACACCTGCACAACACACACAATCACTCAGCCCAAAGGACCGTTCACCTAACCCAGGGGTCGGCAACCTTTACCACTCAAAGAGCCATTTTGACAAGTTTCACAAATTAAAGAAAACAGTGGGAGCCACAAAATTCTTTTGAAAATTTAGAATGAAATAACACTGCATACAAAGCTTTTTTTGCTTTGTGCTATGTTTTAACCAGGGGTCTCAGACACATGCCCCGGCCCGCACCTTAATATGAAAATGTAATGTTAGTGCAGCCCGCGAGTTTTAAATGAATGGCGCTTGAAAACGTCATACTTGCCAACCCTCACAATTTTTCCGGGAGACACCCGAATTTCAGGTCGTGATGGCACTGCTTTTAGCGCCCTCTACAGCCTGCTCGAACAGCGTACCTGCTCGGCTACATGTTGAATGCAACTTCTGCTTGCACACACAAGTGACAGCAAGGCATACTTGGTCAACAGCCACACAGCTTACACTGACGGTGGCCGTATAAAACAACTTTAACACTGTTACGTTACAAATATGCGCCACACTGTGAACCCACACCAAAAAAGAATGACAAACACATTTCTGGAGAACATCCACACTGTAACACAACATCAACACAACAAAACAAATACCCAGAATCCCATGCAGCCCTAACTTTTCCGGTCTACATTATACACCCCCGCTACCACCAAACCCCGCCCACCTCAACCGACGCACGGAGGGGGGGGGGGGGGGGGGGTGTTGATGTGTGGGGGGTTTGGTGGTAGCTAGGGCTGCATGGGATTCTGGGTATTTGTTGTGTTGTGTTTATGTTGTGTTACGGTGCGGAGGTTCTCCAGAAATGTGTTTGTCATTCTTTTTTTGGTGTGGGTTCACAGTGTGGCGCATATTTGTAACGTAACAGTGTTAAAGTTGTTTTATACGATCACCGTCAGTGTAAGCTGTGTGGCTGTTGAGCAAGTATGCCTTGCTGTCTCCTACGTGTGCAATTATAAGCTTCGTACAACATGTGGCCGGGCTGGCACGCTGTTTGCGCTGGCTATAGAGGACAATAAATGCAGTGCTTGTTTGTGCAGGCTATAGAGGACAATATGCGCAGTGCCATTAGAGCACGCCCTTAATTTGGTTGTAAGGGTGAAAATTGGAGAACATTTGCCCCGGGAGATTTCTAGGATAGGCCGTAAGTCTCCTGGGAATATCGGGAGGGTTGGCAGGTATGCAGCTGAGCCGCATCAGAGTGGTCAAAGAGCCGCATGCGGCTCCGGAGCCGCGGGTTGCCGACCCCTGACCTAACCCAAGGTTCATAAAGCTTATATATTTAACCAAAGTTACGTACGTGACACGCACGTACGGGCAAGCGATCAAATGTTTGGAAGCGCAGCTGCGTACTCACAGTATCGCGTCTGCGTCTGTATATCCAAATCAAAGTAATCCTGGTAAGAGTCTGTGTTGTCCCAGTTCTCTACAGGCGTCTGTGTATCGAAGTCAAAGTCCTCCTGGTAAGAGTCTCTGTTGTCCGAGTTCTTCGATCTTGACTGCATCTTTGGGGAATGTAAACAAACACCGGCTGTGTTGTGTTGCTGACTTTCCTCGCAAAATACTCCGCTTCGCGCCGACAACTTTCTTCTTTGCTTACTCAGCTTCTTTCTCCATAATGCAATGAACAAATTGCAACAGATTCACCAACACAGGTGTCCAGAATACTGTGGAATAATGAGATGAAAACAGAGCTATTTTGTATTGGCTTCAATGGGGGAGCCATACCTCTGTTTCACTGGCTACGTCACGCGCATACGTCATCATCCAAAGGAGTTTTCAACCGGAAGTTTAGCGGGAAATTTAAAATTGCAATTTATAAGTTAACCCGGCCGTATTGGCATGTGTTGCAATGTTAAGATTTCATCATTGATATATAAACTATCAGACTGCGTGGTCGGTAGTAGTGGCTTTCAGTAGGCCTTTAAGCACTAGGCTACAAGTCACTACATAAACTTTTAACCTTATCTAAAGTAAAAAGTGCCTTACGTTCAACTTTTATGATTCATGGCAATGTACCTTCAACTGTGAGGAAGTCGGTCCGGGTGTGTGCAAAGATTAGTCTTGCTTTAACCACCGACCTTTACAAAAAGATCGATTTTTCGAAAAAACAATTTTTAATGGCTGGCTTGGTGACTACTTTCAATTGAATTGAAAGAGACAATGAAATGTTTAGTAATACCAACCGGTTAGAAATGTGCGAATGATGCGTTAGCAATATTAGCTCCATTTGTTGTATAGCTAGCTTAACTTTACAATGTAAGACAATAGCGTCACCATCCTGCGGCAAAATAAAGAATGAGCTTCCTAAAAACGACTTCAAATTGGATCAGTGCCTACTGTGTTTGGCAGTGGACCAGTTAGTAATATAATCCGTCATCACGTTCACGAGCCTCGCAAACGATGATGTAGCTGGTAGCATTACTAACTGCATTCGCCGGCTTGGGCCTCTATTGTTTACAAGTGTTCAAAGTAGCAGTGCAGTGAAAGTATTAACATTATGTAGAATAGAAAAGCATTTTATTGTCAATATAGACATGTATATGTCCAGGATTTAGCACTGGAGAGATAATGGCACGGTAGAAGTTTCGCAGAGGTAGGTGGAAAGCTCAATTGTTATGACCGCGTGGACTCTGTCACGCGCACTGGTTCAGTTCAGTTTCAGTTTATTTCTAACATGCACATGATACTATGTAATGCATCACATATTTCTAGTTGTTTCATCACAGCACGTCGGAATAGGAAGAAGCTGAGCTTGTTTAATCCTACCCCTTTTCATACCACAGCAATTGTATCCCATTTCCTTGTTCTCTGGAACAGAACAGTGAATAAATAATAAATAAATGATATACCATAGTAAGTAAAGAAATATTAAATACATAAATAATCTTTAGATTTAGACAAACTTTATTGATCCACAAGGGAAATTGTTCCACACATTAGCTCAGTTACAAAGAATGGAAAGGATAATGCAGGTATTAAGTAGACTAAAAATGTACCATAGTAGCAAAAAAAATATAACATATGTAATGTTTACATATTATATACACAGTATATAATACATACTGATATATTATATTATTATATTATATTTGTATATAATAGATAGGCTCCAGCGCCCCCCGCAACCTCGAAGGGAATAAGCGGTAGAAAATGGATGGATGGATATACAATATATAACAAATCTCAATTACCATGTACAATATTACAGTATGTGTAACAGCTGCAGCAAAAAAAAAAAAAGGGCAGCATAAAATAGAGAGTAGATCCAGAAAAAAATATACATTAGAAACAAAAAATATCTGAAAAAAAAAAGGCTTCAAGATGTTCATCATAATTGTTGTTCGGTGTGCATTTTTCACATTGACCCGCATTGACATGTCACACCGATTTGCATTTTTACGCCAAAGCATAAAATAAAATAAAAATCCGGTCATTGTATGAATTAAATGTTTTCCATGACAAACTTGTGGCATTTAATGGCCGTACATACCACTGTTTTGCAAAACGAGCAGGTAGAGTAGCTCCACTTTCCCAGAAAAATGTAAACAATATGCAGGGATTGTGGGAAATTTCCCAGGAAACTATTGCGCGGCAGTGCGCGCAATTATAGAAGCTCTGATGACTGTGGACTTTCTGCGCCATCTGTACACTGGAGTTTGTGTGCACCTTGAGAGTCAACAGCACATAATCTATATTGGCAGCTGTGTAACTATACGTACTATACTGTACATGGTAAAAATTAAAACGGTAATGGTGGATTACTGGGACTTATGGTATGGGGTGTTAAAAAGAACAATCCCAACCCAAAACCGTGATAAGATTTGACCTCTGAATTTTGTGCATCGTTCCACCATGAGTACTGTTCGCATAATCTTAACGGCTTTTGGCTGACTATTTTTGGACAGAATCGCTTCCTCCAATGTGAAAAGATTGGTCTGCATTCACTTTCAAGTTCGGCCTCTGTAGCCCAATAAAAGTCTGCAGTATTTAAATATCAAGGACGAGGTCCAGTGCTTCTGCAGAACAACTTAGCTTTCTATTTTCTTCATAGCTTATCTCCAGTCACACTGTAAAAACATAAATACAGGCTGGCACCTGGGAGGAGAAACGCTGTGGAAGTGTCTCCATCAGACTGTTGAGGATTAAGCAAAGGCCGATCACAACGTTTTCAAATCTATCAGCTAAGACAGTAATAGGGATGCATGTGAGACCTGCTTTGCTCACCTCCATTGACCAGATTGTCTCAATTACAGCTATTTTCAATGTTCCCCAATCAACTGCACTCTAAATGTTTTTTAAACAACATGGAGTGGTCTGAAAAGATTTAGTCTGTTCAGTATCAACATCACGTTTCTCTCTGCTGTGCACTTACAATAAAACTGTTGAAATAAGATTTATTTCAATGTATGGTATTGTTATGAACACTACCAACACAGGTCTTCTGCCATAACACAGAGTATTAGCATGTCAGCTGTTATAACTTAGTGGCTGAGTCCAAGATTTCAGCCATTTTCAGAGGATATGTAAACACGATATTCTCTTAAAGTTCATTGGTTAGATCTCAGAAGGAATAAATGGCCTATTTGGCCAGGATGGTCGATGGAATAGACTGCCTGCACGGATTAGCTGATAGCTTAGCCCGGATCCCTCTGCGCTAACCCCACTTTTGCTTCCTATCACACTGTGTGCGACGCTTCTTTTGTAATAGGGTTGCGTAATATTGACAATTTACGATATAAATATTATAACGATAAAACTTGTAATACTACGTCGCAATAATGCATGTTAATTATGCATTTTAGCTGCATCAAGCTGTATCCCGCAAATTTGACAGCGACTAGTGAACGACCGCATCCCCAACAAACTGTTGCTTTTTCGCTTAAGACTAATGTCCCTCCAAAGTACAAAACCACTTCTAAGTCAGCAATCCTCACCTCCGCGGTGGCAATAAACATTTTTTAAATTTTTTTTACAAGTATCAACCCTAGAGGAAAAGGAATAGCTAAACATGCAACATTACATATTGTAAGAGAATATGCTAACCGCAAACTAGCGCTCTTGAATGTTAACAAAAGTGGGCGAATCAATACCAATATCGACGATACCAACAATAGTATCAACAGTGGATAGGTTGATATTTGATATTATCAAAAAGTCTTTCTGTTTACAAACTCAGGAAATAAGAAACAGGAGGGCTTAAAGGAAACAAATCAAATGATGTAAATTAGAGTCAATAGTACAAAATAATTTTAATATTTAATTGAGATTGTTACACCGCCATCTTGTATTTATGTCTGATTATAATTGTGTTTTAAAAATATAAGTAAAATAATAATAATATTGAGAAAATAATATAACTGGAATTGACATTTTACTGCATACGTCAGCAGCAAAACTAGGAGTCTTTTGTAACCCATTTTGAAATAGCTCTATTATCATTTACATACCCAACAATATATCCTGATATATATTGTTATCGCAGGAGGCTGCATCTTATTCGCGACATAGCTTTCAGGCCATAACGCTCATCCCTACTTTGCAACTGAAGCGCAGCGGTAAGGATCCAAGTTGAAACGGGCCTCCGGAAGATGCCTAGCTTCTGTAGTTCCCCAGTTTTAAAGTCCATAAAACACCGCTGCCAATGTTGAACAGCAACTTCCAACAGCATACGCTTTTGGTGAAAGCGAAAACTTGGGCTTACAAAACAATATACAGTGATTACAATGCAACTAAAAACTAGAGCTGTGAATTTGTGGGCACCACATGATTGGGATCTTGGGTTGAACAATGTGATTCAGAATCTGTTCTTAATTGAAATCAATTCTTGATTCAAAATCAATAGTTTTTTGAGTGCTAGTTTTATGACCAACTACATTTCTCTATAAAATAGACAAACAACTATGACACATGTTTATTTTCCTTAAAAGGAAAACAGCTTTTGTTGTTCAAGTAAAAAACCAAGTGAAATTAGGTACCGTAAAGTAGAGAAATCAACATTGGCTGCGACCAACATCATGGATAAAGATGGTGTTTTTGATCATTTTGATCTTCTCCCTTGAGAAGGACAGTAATAACTAATGAGTGTAGTAGTACCATTTTAATATGGCTGACTCTCTTTCCCTTGTAAAGCCCCTCCAAATATGCAAGTCAACTACAAGGACTAAAGTAAGGAGTAGGGCTGGGTATTTGATTCGATTGTGAGTCTTAGAGGGGAACTGTACTTTTTTTGGAATTTTGCCTATTGTTCACAATCAATCTGAAAGACATGACGATGGACGATATTTATTATTATTATTTTTTTGCATTAAATAAATGCGTTCAAAAGTCTGCTTACAAAGAAGTCTATGGGAGCTGCGTAATTCAGCCTACAAAGCCCTTAAAAAAACATCTCCATTGAGGTTTTATATACCGTATTTTTCGGACTATAAGTCGCAGTTTTTTTTCATAGTTTGGCCAGGGGTGCCACTTATACTCAGGAGCGACTTATGTGTAAAATTATTAACACATTACCGTAAAATATCAAATAATATTATTTATCTCATTCACGTAAGAGACTAGACGTATAAGATTTCATGGGATTTAGCGATTAGGAGTGACAGATTGTTTGGTAAACGTATAGCATGTTCTATATGTTATAGTTATTTGAATGACTCTTACCATAATATGTTACGTTAACATACCACGCACGTTCTCAGTTGGTTATTTATGCGTCATACACTACCGTTCAAAAGTTTGGGGTCACCCAAACAATTTTGTGGAATAGCCTTCATTTCTAAGAACAAGAATAGACTGTCAAGTTTCAGATGAAAGTTCTCTTTTTCTGGCCATTTTGAGCGTTTAATTGACCCCACAAATGTGATGCTCCAGAAACTCAATCTGCTCAAAGGAAGGTCAGTTTTGTAGCTTCTGTAACGAGCTAAAGTGTTTTCAGATGTGTGAATATGATTGCACAAGGGTTTTCTAATCATCAATTAGCCTTCTGAGCCAATGAGCAAACACATTGTACCATTAGAACACTGGAGTGATAGTTGCTGGAAATGGGCCTCTATACACCTATGTAGATATTGCACCAAAAACCAGACATTTGCAGCTAGAATAGTCATTTACCACATTAGCAATGTATAGAGTGTATTTCTTTAAAGTTATCTTCATTGAAAAGTACAGTGCTCTTCCTTAAAAAATAAGGACATTTCAATGTGACCCCAAACTTTTGAACGGTAGTGTATGTTGTGTAGTAACGGGCACATTTATAATAACATTTAATATTAACGTATTTTGATAATTTTAAGCATTTGCGGCGCATTCATTTCAAAAACACATCATGTTTGCGTTTTTTTTCTTCATCAATGATTATTTCTTACTGCAGACCTTATGATGGCCAACAAACATAATGAAACATCACTTACCCGTGCAAGGTCTGCTGTCATTAGGATGCCGACTGCTAGAATGTTCATATATTCCCATTTAGATAAAAAATTATTTATAGTCTTTACAAAGAAACGCGGTAGGGACAGGGGGGACCAAGCGTCTTTTCGTGTCGCTCTGGCCATTTTTTGGGTCCTAAATGGCTGTCAGAGTGTACCAACTTGTCGGAATACCTACTCAGACTTTGAATGGTTATTTATTGGATTTTTAAAGGCGAAGTAGTGGACCTCCCATTGGCTCTGCTGTAAGCAGACTTTTATTTATGTTTCTTTAATATTTAGAATGCATCCGTCGTCATGTCTTTCATAATGATTGTGAAGGATAGGCAAAATTAAAAAAAAAAAAAGTGCAGTACCCCTTTAAGGTTCTAAATCGATTAATCTCGATTTGATTCGGTTCGCTCGAGTCTGTTACAAAATACAAATGTACTTAGCCTTTTTTTGTTCACTATGAACTTCTTCGGTCAGTTTAGATTTCCTCAAAAGTGTTGATTTGGAAATTGAAAGTTAAAGTGTAATTGTATTTCGACATTCCATCACTGACATTGTTATTACGTTATTGTTTCTTCAAGTGCAAAATAATAACAGTAAATATGTAAGATATTCCTCTGACACTGTTGATGTGTTGTAGCAGTCAGACAGGATGTAAGCGTTGCGATTTTATCGTGACGGCTGGAAGTGGGCACTTGTTTTGGTCTCGCACACTTGCAGACAGCGCTGCGTGCGGGGAGATTTGTAAATGAGGTCCGGCTGTTGCTAGGGCTGCAACTATCGATTTTTATTAGTAATTGAGTAATCTATGGATTAATTTGTTTGATTAATCGAGTAATCTGATAAAACAAATATAGCCTCATTGCATATTTCAGGGAAAATATTTGAAATAGGGCTGGGCGATATATCGATATACGCGATATATCACGGGTTTGTCTGTGTGCAATATAGAAAATGACTATATCGTGATATTCGAGTATACGTTCTCACCCAGTTGCTTTTAGCTGCTGGCATTACACTACAGGCTCTTCCCACTCTGTCTTGTCTCTCCTTCTCACAGACAGCACACATTCTTACATACGTCACATACTGTCACGTCATACGTCACAAACTGTACGTATATGCCCTCGCGGAGCAGAGAGGTAGCGGCATGGGTAATGTTAGCTGTGATGCGAGTGGTATTACAAGAGAAAGAAGGTGCGAATCCGGTAACAAATGAAGGAAGAATTAAATCCCAAGAAAAACAGCAGGGGGTCCATCGTCTGGCGGGGGTTAGGCTTCAAGTGGGAATATGTCGAACAGACAACCGTAATTTGTCAAGTGTGGGGCAAAAGCGTTTCTACAAAAAGTAGCATTACTGCTAATATGTAGCATCATTTGAAAAGTCACCTGCTAGAGAATGAAGAGTGCTTACTCCGCATGTCAACATCTCCATTCGGTGCCACACGCCCACACCATTAAAATGCCGAGGCAAACATTTCCAGATCAACACCGTATGGAAAAAAAGAGTCAACAAAAGGAGATAATGTCTTGGAATACGTGTAATTACGTGGTCCCCGACTTAAACAAGTTAAAAACTTATTCGGGTGTTACCATTTAGTGGTCAATTGTACGGAATATGTACTGAACTGTGCAATCTACTAATAAAAGTTTCAATCAATCAAAAAGTCTGCAGGAACCTACCACATAGCGAAGAACGAACACTATTTGATTTCTTATTATGCAACTCATTTTTATTCGACACTTATTGAAATATCTTGTGTGACTTCATGCACAAAAGTGCACTTTATATGTTTTAAACTATTGTAGTGGCGTTCTGTACAAAAAGTGCACTTTAATTTAGTGTTGTTTTGATAAGTCATCTTAGTGACATCATGCACAAAAGTGCACTAATAGCTTGTTTTAAAATGTCTCTGACAATCTTGCACTTTCTGTTTTGGAAATGACAAGAATGTTTGTGCCACTGCTTAATAACTGTTTAACAAGTACAGTTTTGGTCAATTGACTTAGTTGTGATTTCCCTCTTTGCATGAAAGTTTAAAATGAGCATATATTAATGCAGTATGAAGAAGAATGTTTTAATGTAGACACATAGAATCATCATACTGCTGTGATTATATGCATCAAGTGTTCATTCAAGAGATATATATCGTGTATCGCGATATGGCCTAAAAATATTGAGATATTAAAAAAAGGCCATATAGCCCAGCCCTAATTTGAAATAAAATTTTCTGATTAATTTAGCCCCTTTTCTTTACACTAGCACTCAATTTACTTCACAGGTGTGGACACAGAACTCTTTATTTAGACCTGTATTGTAAATTGTATTTTTACTGTATTCCGCTGTCCATGACCGTATCATCCTCAGACACTGACCTCAGCTTTGGTAACAGTGTACTTGGCTCTTATTAACCAATGGTATCTGAAGTTCTTTGGAAATTGAATGTGCCATTTACAGTATGTGCCTGTTGCCGTTTGATCGCGTGACACATTAAAGGCCTACTGAAACCCACTACTACCGACCACGCAGTCTGATAGTTTATATATCAATGATGAAATCTTAACATTGCAACACATGCCAATACGGCCGGGTTAACTTATAAAGTGCAATTTTAAATTTCCCGCCACACTTCCGGTTGAAAAAGCCTTCGGAGGATGACGTATGCGCGTGACGTAGCCCGGGGAACAGAGGTATGCCTTCCCCATTGAATACAATAAAAAAAAGCTCTGTTTTCATTTCATAATTCCACAGTATTCTGGACATCTGTGTTGGTGAATCTTTTGCAATTTGTTTAATGAACAATGGAGGCTGCAAAGAAGAATGTTGTAGGTGGGTCGGTGTATAGCGGCTGGCTGTAGCAGCACAACAAGGACTACTTACTTGGATAGCAGACGCGCTAGCCGATGCTAACCGGCCACCGCACGGATGATCGGGTGAAGTCCTTCGTCGCACCGTCGATCGCTGGAACGCAGGTGAGCACGGGTGTTGATGAGCTGGGCAGATGATGGCTGGCTGGCGTAGGTGGAGCGCTAATGTTTTTATCATAACTCTGTGAGGTCCGGTTGCTAAGTCAGCCTTAGCGTCGTTAGCAACAGTATTGTTAAGCTTTGCCAGGCTGAGATCTATTCACCGTGTAGTTACATGTACATGGTTTAATAGTATTGTTGATCTTCTGTCTATCCTTCCAGTCAGGATATTTATTTATTTTGTTTCTATCTGCATTTGAGACAGATGCTATCATGTTAATAGCGCTACCCACAAGGGTGTGTGATTCCACCCAATCAACCATAGATCTCATTCTCACTTCAGACCGGCCTAAAATAAAAAATAGTGGGGTCATGATCTGTGGTCTTAGCGACCACTATCTAACCTTCTGCACCCGTAAAATAGCTAAACCTAAAGCCAATGGCCACATAACAGCCCAATCCAGATCCCTCAAAAAATACTCCAATGACAATTTCAATTTGAAATTAGATGAGTGGGACTGGTCCCCTGTGCTCGCGAGCAACCTGGTCGATGTCGCTTGGGATCGCTTCAAAACGGCGTTCCTAAAGATACTAAATGACATGGCTCCCGTGAAAACAGTCAGGATCAAAGCCCGCTCGGAACCATGGATGAATCCGGACCTATTAGCTGCCATAAAAGACAGAGACAGGAAATACTCTGAATACCAAAAATGTAAAACAGAAGTAGATAAACAACCCAATAATATCAACCTCAAATTACTCCTTTCAACTCTCAAAAAGCAATGCAATAAATTAAGAAATAAGTCAACCAACCTGACTAAATCCTTAAAAAAAAATTACATTAACGACAAAATAGAGGAAAACACGAATAAGCCACGTGAGCTCTGGAAAATTCTCAACAACCAGCTTCCTGGTTGCAGCCAGAAACTTAAAACAAGACTCACCAACATCAGCATCAAGGAGGGTGAGTCCCTCATTACAGACAAAATGGAGGTAGCTAGCAGACTTAACGCCTTTTTCACCAGCATAGCTGCAACTCTTGTCAACAAGCTGTCCCACCACTCTGGTCGCTTTGGTGTAGAACACATTAAAGCCTTCTACAGAAAGCTAGGAGTATCCAACAATGATTTCAAATTAGAAATGGTCACAGCTGATGAGGTGTTTAAAAAATTGAGCGCGCTCCACCCTAACAAGGCCACCGGCCTTGATAATATTCCCTCCAGATTCCTCAGGGACTCTGCCTCCATCATTGCCCCGATCATCACGCACATAATAAACCTATCAATTACACAAGGCCAAGTACCAAAAGATTTTAAGATAGCAAGAGTAACTCCCCTCTTTAAAAAAGGAAGCAAATTGGAACCTGGCAACTACCGACCTGTTTCTATTCTCAGCTCCATTTCGAAAGTAATGGAGAAAATAGTTTATGAACAGGTCGATAGTTACCTTGCCACTAATAAACTCATGTACAAATTCCAATCCGGCTTCAGAACTAACCACTCCACTGACACATGCCTTCTCTATCTGACCGACCACATCAAACATGAGGTGGACGCGGGCAAATACTGCGGCATGGTCATGCTGGACCTTCAGAAGGCCTTTGACACCGTTAACCACGCTATACTGTTGGATAAGCTCAGAGCAATCGGATTTAACAAAACCTCTTGGAGCTGGATGCAGTCTTACTTGGAGGGGAGGGAGCAGGTGGTAGAGGTGAACGGCACTGTGTCCCCCCCCCTCTCGGTGAGCTGTGGAGTCCCCCAAGGCAGTATATTGGGACCTTTACTGTTCCTAATATACATAAACGACATGTCATCGGCATGTGACTGTGAATTGTTTTTGTTTGCGGATGACTCTGCCCTGCTGGTATCCGGCAAGGACAAGTCACAGGTGGAGAAAATCCTCAGTGCTGAGCTCTGTAGAACTTGCACCTGGCTCGCTGACAACAAGCTATCCATCCACTTGGGTAAAACAGAATCCATCCTGTTTGGGTCCCACATCAAACTTAAGAGAGTCAATCACTTCACCATAAAAGTAGGTGACAGTGTCATCACCAGGAAAGATGAGGTCACCTACCTAGGTTCCATTCTAGAGGCTAACCTTTCCTGTGATAAAATGGCAACCAAGGTAATCAAAAAGGTTAACCAACGAACGAGATTTCTCTACAGAATTTCCTCTCTGGTCAACAAAAGCACCTTGAGGATTCTGGCGGGAACTCTCGTTCAACCCTTTTTCGATTACGCATGCACCTCCTGGTACCCTAGCACCTCCAAAACCCTCAAATCTAAACTCCAAACATCTCAGAACAAGCTAGTCAGGTTACTTCTAGACCTCCACCCCAGATCCCACCTCACTCCTACCCACTTCTCTAAAGTGGGCTGGCTCAAGGTGGAGGACAGAGTTAAACAACTTGCACTGAGCCTAGTCTATAAAATCCGCTACACCTCCCTGATACCGAAGTACATGTCAAACTACTTCCTTAACGTAAATGACCGCCATAACCACAACACCAGGGGGTGCTCCACTAACCACGTTAAACCCAGATTCCGAACTAACAAAGGTCTTAACTCATTCTCTTTCTATGCCACATCAATGTGGAATGCGCTCCCAACAGGTATAAAAGAAAGGGCATCTCTATCCTCCTTCAAAACCGCTATAAAAGTTCACCTCCAGGCAGCTACAACCCTAAACTAACACCCTCCCCGGATTGCTAATAATCAAATGTAAACAATCAAATGCAGATTCTTTTTCTTATGCCTTCTGATCTCTCTCTCTCTCTCTCTCTCTCTCTCTCTCTCTCTCTCTCTCTCTCTCTCTCTCTCTCTCTCTCTCTCTATGTCCACTACCCCCCCCACCCCACCCCCCCTCCACACTCCTGATTGTAAATAATGTAAATAATTCAATGTGATTATCTTGTGTGATGACTGTATTATGATGATAGTATATATGATAGTATATATCTGTATCATGAATCAATTTAAGTGGACCCCGACTTAAACAAGTTGAAAAACTTATTCGGGTGTTACCATTTAGTAGTCAATTGTACGGAATATGTACTTCACTGTGCAACCTACTAATAAAAGTCTCAATCAATCAATCAATCAATGTTAGCTCATGCTAATTGGCTTCGTCGATGTATTTTCGTGGAGATAAAAGGCACTAAATGTCCATTTCACGTTCTCGACACACATTTTCAAGAGGATATAGTATCCGAGGTGGTTTAAAATACAAATCCGTGACCCACAATAGAAAAAGGAGAGAGTGTGGAATCCAATGAGCCAGCTTGTACCTAGGTTACGGTCAGAGCGAAAAAAAATATGTATTTCACTGCATTCTAGTCCGTCACTCTAACGTTCCTCGTCCACGAATCTTTCATCCTCGCTCAAATTAATGGGGTAATGGTCCGAATAGCTCTAACTGCGTTGAAAACAATAGGAAAATATGAGGGAGTGAACAACTGACAACGTCACGCTACTTCCGGTAGGGGCAAGGTTTTTTTTTATCAGAGACCAAAAGTTGCGAACTTTATCGACGTTGTTCTATACTAAATCCTTTCAGCAAAAATATGGCAATATCGCAAAATGATCAAGTATGACACCTAGAATGGATCTGCTATCCCCGTTTAAATAAAAAAAATTCATTTCAGTAGACCTTTAAACCGCCTTTATGTTGCTGTTGCGACAGACTGCACCAGAAGAATATTTTATCAACTCCAACATGCACTAACATCACGTCCAACCTGCTGAGCCACTCGGCGATGTTCTTTCTGGTATTGTAAGGTAGCGTTTTGCTTTCGGTAGGCTGTAAATTAAATTTTCACCCTTCATCAAGTTACATTATGAACAGAACATTAGGGTTGGTTTGACGTAGATGTAGGCAGTCTATGATATCACATTTTACATTATATGTATAATATAATTTGGGCCGTCCAAATCAACATTTTGATAGAAATCACAGGGATGCACGATACTAGAGGCGGCCGATGATCAGAATCAGAAGTACTTTATTAACCCCCAAGGGGAAATTAAGATTTTTAGCACAATCTCATTTAAGAGCAGACTAACATTACCCGCTGTAGTGGCTGCTGTTGGCAGGAGCTCTGTGCTCTTGTATCATTTTTTGTGGACTTCTGGATCTGCCACCCGGGAGCCTTTTGGCCATGGAGACCAGCTGCTGGGTCTCTGCCACACCAGAGTTTGTTTGGAGAGACTGGAGGAGATGCGGATGAAGAGACAGGGCTGCGGAGCTAGCACTGAGCGCCGGGACGGACAGGCTTCACAGTGTCTTGGCTGAATGACATCGGACACCTCAGTCTCCTTGGACGCATCCTCGCTCATCCATGCAGACTGGACACTGGCCAAGTTGGTGGGCGGCCGAGAGTGGAGTCGGCTCTCTTGGTTGCTTTGTTGGGTCTGCTCCTGTCTCTGGCCATGCTCCCTCCACCCCAGCAGACGATGGCGTGGAACACAGCAGAAGCCACCACAGTGCAGTGTTTCCCACACATTCATTTATTTGTGGCGGCCCGCCACGAAAGAATTAAGGCCAACCACAAAAAATGTTTATTTTTTTAAATTTATTTTTTTTTTTTTAAATTTTTGTTTGTTGTTGTTTTTTGTTGTTGTTTTTTTTGTCCTGTCCAGCTTCTCAGGCAAATCATATAGTTAATGTAAATGCCCATATCGGCTGTTCAGATTTACTTTACAAAAGAGAAGTGTAGGATCAAGATCTTTGGAGCTCTTTGTTCAGTGGATCAGATGTTTGATGAAGCTTTGTCTCTATCTACCACCACTACTGTTTTCTGTTTATTTGTTACTGACTGTGGCAGGACACCTCTGCCTCTGTTTCACTTTATGTTGCTGGTAAAAAATATGGTTGTAGTAGTAGGCTAAAGTTGAATTATTTAGTATGCACTAATTAAAGGGGCAGAGCTTTAAGAGACATTTTAGCTTTTATATATTTATAAGATATATTTTTTGTAAGAACCACAATTAATAAATATATTTCAGTGAATAACTTACTGTTCAAATCTGTATATAAATATGTACATAAAGTGTTGTAATTATATTGTAAAATGGATGGATGGATGGATGGACGTTTAAATCAAAACTGTTATTATTAATTAGTAAGTATACATTTTTTGAGCCTTTTTAGAGAAAATCAAATCATTGTAGTAAATTATGCAAATTACTCGATGATGTCATAGTGACCACGCCCATAGCCACGCCCCCACCGCCACAGGTATCTTGGCAGTTTATGGGAAACACTGCAGTGTATATGTTTCTTTTACTTTTATTCATAGCTGTATGTAGAAGCATACTTGCCATTTGAGTACTAGCGAGCGATCTCTGAATCCGGGAACATATCCTTCACGGATTTGTTGAAAACATCCGCAAATGAAAACGGAATGTTGCTTGCAAGGTGGCCCATAAAACGGCGTTGCCGCCACCTTGTGGTTGTTGTTTGTCAGTGTATTAACGTGCCGGCTGGAATAAACATACGCTGAGAAATAGCTCCGTGCCTGCCTACTTTATGAGTTATAGATATACCTATGGATAACGGAGACATATATAATAGTCTCCTTTTCAGGTGAGAGACGACGCCTTTAAGGCAAGCACCCAATATAGTTGTCCGGCTGGAAATTGGATGATTTTCGGGAGAATGGTTGTCCCGGGAGATTTTCGGGAGAGGCACTGAAATTCGGGAGTCTCCCGGAAAATTCGGGAGGGTTGGCAAGTATGTGTAGAAGTGGCTGGTTGCATCAGCTCTGCTCTTTTAATGTCTTTAATGTCCTTTGTTTTCTTTGATGTTTGATGTTTCCATCTTATGTAAGAGGGATGTGTGCTATGGCTATGAGTTGTTTTTTCTCTTAGCTTTAGTCTGGACCCCCTCTCCAGGGGCCTAGGCTCAGACCGACTTTTTTTTCTCAACCTCCCACAACCCTTCTGCTCCCTTACGGTATGGTTGTGTATTTGTGACATCAGGTGTACAAAGAAAAGCATCATGGCGCAGCAATCAGCGGTGTGGGTGGTCTTTATCATGTCAGAAGAAGACATTTCATCTGTTGTTTAAGAATCGTGTTCTGCAAAAATTGCATGGGGAGGGTGAAAGACAAGCTTCAACACAAAAAAATGTGATTAGTCACCTTAAAATTTCCCATTGGGAAGATTTATGGAAAAAGTATCAATCCCCCTTTGCTGCTATGCCAAGAGCATGAGACCTAGCGTCGGCAACAGTTTGACAGAAAAGACCACAGGGCAAAGTAACTTAATGACAAAATGAGTACCGTAAATTACGGACTATTGGCCGTTCTTTTTTTTCCAATGCTTTGAACCTTTCAACTTGTGAAACGGTGCGGCTAATTAATGGATTTTTATTTGCTGACGGCTATAATGCAAATAGTTTAAAAACAAACAAGTAAGTGTGTTACTGTTTGTGCTATGGTGCCATCTTTTGGGGGAGTTCGCTCACTTGAGGTACTGCATTGCCGCATTGCATTGCCCTTCTGTATGGACTGAGCTTTAGTACAATTACTGTTCCGTCGTCTGGTCGTGCGTAGCGTTACTACTCATATGGATTCTTCATTCATCACTACAAGTAGCGTTTGTTAGTTTTACAATATAAGTAAAATGATTCTTACTTACTAAACCGTCCCATGTGTGATGTCTAGGAGTGTTTTCATGCATATCTGTATGTGCTATTGTAATGAATTATATTTGTGAATTATATTTATATAGCGCTTTTCTCTAGTGACTCAAAGCGCTTTACATAGTGAAACCCAATATCTAAGTTACATTTAAACCAGTGTGGGTGGCACTGGGAGCAGGTGGGTAAAGTGTCTTGCCCAAGGACACAACGGCAGTGACTAGAATGGCGGAAGCGGGGATCGAACCTGGAACCCTAAAGTTGCTGGCACGGCCGCTCTTCCAACCGAGCTATACCGCCCCAATGTAATGTAATCAAGCTCGCATCGTTAGTATTAGTAAATATGCTAACATGTTGAGGAGTGTCTTTGTTGGTATTATTTGCTTACATTGGCATTATTTTTGTATTGTTTCGTAAATTCACCAAAACGTCACCCTGGAGGTGTTGAGTCTGTTTAGCTGATTGATCCGCAGCTAGTTGGTCCATGACGATGACTTCTGTTTTGTTTGATCAGCCGTTAGACTGCTGTGTTACAGACACCGTTTAAAAACAATTAAGGTATGTAAATAAACATGTACAAAATATTTATGTGTAAATAACTAATTTTATAACGTATATATCTGCAGCCTATAGTATATGGAAACAATATTTTTTTTCTTCTAAAAAAAAAAATACGGTAGTTCTTTGTTTAACTTCATGGTTCATCTGGAGGCACAGGTAACTACTATTAGATACCTTTTATGATTTGTTATTGCAAAATGAATATTGCATTGAGATTATGGGAAATGAATTCACAACTACCCTGTGATTAATCTGAATGTTTTTAAAAAATCATTTAACAGCATTAAATGTTTGATTTAAAAAAAATCCATAAAAACCCTAAAAAAATGACATGTCATCTTGTTATCAAGATAAATTATTTTGGGCATTTAGTTAGTTTCATAAAAAGCAGACTTGTATTTTTCTAATTGACTTCTGTTGTGCTTTGGCGCTGTATGAAGATAAAGTTAGTAGGGGGAGCAGTGCCCCCACAATATAATAGTGTGTATAGTCACAACATCCACTTGTTGCTCCAAATGTTGTCATATCAGTTTGAGATTGCCACAGATTGATGTTTGTCTTTGTGTAGGACCTAGTTTTCCCTGTTCAGGGGTCACCTGACCAGCATAGTTTCCGTTTGTTTTGGTTCTTTTCCTGCTCGGCTTGTTTCTATGAAATGTTGATAGATACCCACTAGAGCAGGTATAGGTTTTTACACGGCAGCCTTGGGCTTCCTTAAGTATAATGTAACTACGTTTGTTGTACATTTTAACTGTGGTTACTCTTCTGTGTTCACACTAACAGCTAGTTTTTATCATTGTGCCAAACAGGGTTTTCTCTTTTATGTTTTTTTTATTAAATGCAGTTAGAAGGTGTTTGACTATAGGTGGGTGTTAAATTACTTACACCAGTATTGTACATAGCAGTCCTAGGCAAAAGGTTAATAAAACTCCCCAATTTTGCATGGCTGTGTGGTCTATCAACATAATTGTGGTGCTACAAATGAACCATTTGAGTATTGAATATCTGTTTCCCATGGTGGTTGACCTTTGCTGCAGTTACTGAAACACGGGGATGCTAAAATGGAAAATTGTTGCGTAATATAACCACATTCTGTCACGCAAACTGCATTCTGTTCACAACCAGAACTTTTGGCCTAATGTGTTCACTAATAATGGCCTTGGTTTACATTTGAACACCATTACCAGGACACCTTTTATCATTTTTAAACCCCTTTAACTTCCAATTTAAAAAAATAAGATAAAATAGCTGTTTTACTGCATTTCATGGCCTTGTGGCGGATCGGTTTTTGCAATGGTATGTAGAATAACCTTCCAGCCGTGTTTAGTCCACAAAGTAGAGTCTGAATCACCAGCCCCTACGGTGGTCACAGACCAGTTGTGCACTCCATTTTGCTCAATCTTTAGAGTGACCCTATTATGAAAAAACAACTTTTCTTACCTGTTGGTACCTGTTTTTGTGTATTTGGGATCTCCGTAACTCCCAACGAATGAAATCAAATCATGTAGGCATGGACGGAGTAATGTATAAAACGATCTTGCCATTTGGAATTGAACCTTTAGAGACGTATTTAGCCATTGTTACGTCAGCAGATATCTAAATACATGGTAAGGATTTACCTGAATAGGGTTGCGTAAGTCCGCCATTTTTATTCAGTTGTAGTCAATAACTTCCTTCTATTTCTCAGTCCTCTTGTTGTGGGGCAGACTGGCTCATACATGCATGTGCATGCTAAAATCTTCCGCTGTGGTCATTTCTAATACTAAGTGGTGTTTGTTTGAAATTATATCTGTCATTAGACTCAATATGTAAGCACTAAAAATGTAGAAAAAAATATATATATACACTACCGTTCAAAAGTTTGGGGTCACCCAAACAATTTTGTGGAATAGCCTTCATTTCTAAGAACAAGAATAGACTGTCGAGTTTCAGATGAAAGTTCTCTTTTTCTGGCCATTTTGAGCGTTTAATTGACCCCACAAATGTGATGCTCCAGAAACTCAATCTGCTCAAAGGAAGGTCAGTTTTGTAGCTTCTGTAACAAACTAAACTGTTTTCAGATGTGTGAACATGATTGCACAAGGGTTTTCTAATCATCAATTAGCCTTCTGAGCCAATGAGCAAACACATTGAACCATTAGAACACTGGAGTGATAGTTGCTGGAACTGGGCCTCTATACAACTATGTAGATATTGCACCAAAAACCAGACATTTGCAGCTAGAATAGTCATTTACCACATTAGCAATGTATAGAGTGTATTTCTTTCAAGTTAAGACTAGTTTAAAGTTGTCTTCATTGAAAAGTACAGTGCTTTTCCTTAAAAAATAAGGACATTGCAATGTGACCCCAAACTTTTGAATGGTAGTGTGTGTGTGTGTGTGTATATATATATATATATATATATATATATATATATATATATATATATATATATATATATATATATATATATATATATATATACACACACACACTGTTGTTCTTATTTTGGTACCAATATCCTCTGCAGTGTACATTTGTTTTTGTTCTGTTTATTTGAACAGTTCCAAATATCTGAAGAATACAGCCCAGTTTAGCAAAATACAAGTGTCCGCTGGCCTTTAGGAGGTTAAAAGGTCAATGCAAGGATCTTCAAAGTGTTTACACAACAGGAGAACTATAGTGTTTTTAGGAATTTGCTGCAAACATGTTTGTCTACCAAGTTTTGAACTGAACTCGGGGGTCTGGTATGGTGTCATTCCTGGGCCACTAATTAAATAGCCCTGCTCTACCATGTATCCGCTGATGTAACAATGGCAGCCTCGGTCACAATTGTTGGCAAATCTCACAGATTTCAAGACATAATTGTCTTATAAATATCTTTGCAACGCCTCCATGGTTCAAATGTAAACCCCAAATACACAAAAACAGGTGCCAGCAGGTAAGAAAAGTGAGTTTAGCATAATATGACCCCTTTTACGGATCGATTAATCCACTAAATTCCCTATTTAGGATAGATGCAGTTATGTTGATTCTGTTGTTGGTTCATGTATTAGAATGAATTATAGGTTTCAAACACAACGTAACAGTGTCTTATCATGTTAACTCCCTGTTTATGACCGTTGTTGTTTTCAGATGAGTACTTCAGCCACACAAGTCCTGACTTGCTTAAAAAAACATGCTGTGTCACGAAAAGAGGTGTTCACATGGAGTTCAGTTAAACTGGAGCAGACATTTTCCATAAGTATCCCTCGTGAAGAGGTCAAAAGTGTCATATAATAACCTCAATGACCCAACTTTGCATTGTCTCTTTGGTGTATATCCTGATGTATAAACATGGTCTTTACTTTTTACATCTTCTTTGTCTTGTCTTTTCTTAACATTTAAATATAGTTAACCCCAACAGTAATAGCAAATGTGTTTGTGTTTTCAATAAAGCTGCTCGTTTAAGCAACCCGGGGATGTGCAATCAAAAAGCTTTAGAAATACCAGCGTCCTGTGCAGCCTGCCAAACTTGCTTTGTTTTGCAAGTGTGTAAGTGTGATTACATATCACTTTAGATTCAAGCGTTAAACACGCACGTGGGACGCGTGATTTTTTATTCTTGCTCACTGTTATCGACCTTGCAGCTGTGTTAATTGGGATATTTTTGTCTTTTCTCAACTGCTTCCTTGTATTTACTCTTGACACAGCTACGGAGCTCTTATAGAAATGTGTTTTTTTCTGAAACACCCTCAGGAATTTTTGCACTAATGCATTTGTATCTTAAAGGCAAAAATAGCATCACATTGGGAGGCAGGGGGAATACAATTCAGTCTGCAGCTGGAGAGGCAAAGAGAGAAAACAATGGAACATAAATGGTTCCTTTCAAACACACAAAGATTTGAAAGACAAGTGGGGTATGTATAATCTAAGCAACATTGTTGCCAGTGGTAATTGTTTGCAGCAAAACAGCAGGCTATATTTATCATCCTCTGCATAACCCAAATATTTAATGGAAGAGTTATGCAATTGTGAGGATAATGTATCAAATCCACAAAAATAATATTTTTCTTTGACCTAAGGTTTTGGCGAAATTATTACACTCCACATATATTTAAGATGTACTATTCACTGTGATTTATCATAGACAAGAATATTTTAAAGCCCCTCCAAAATGATAAAACAGTTCTGCTTATACCATTAAAGCAGAATCCAATTCTTCATGTTGGCTACATGTCTACTCGCTAACGGGTTCATGTCAAGTGTGACCCTTAAAGTTGCATATGTGCTTTGTCAACTGTCAGCACCATCCGCCGGCTTTTGTTTTGTTTTGTTTGTGGTCCTGCCATGCTGTGTGCTGCCTATTTTGTTGCATCGCTAAATATTAAGCTTGACACATAACAATTTGTGATCCATCCAAGTTTTCTTTCTTAAAAAAATATTGACTCTTAATGTTCTGTACGGTGCACTAAAAAGCTTGATAGGGGATTATGAAAGTGCTTGACGCTGACCTTGCACAAAGTGTATGAACTCAAAGTGATGCAACTCTCAGCAGGGTACTGTCCTGTGGCCACAGTGATTACCCACGCTGTGCCTGAACACAACATCGCCGTGCAGTGTGCTTGCCTGGACGGCTTCCAAATGCTGTTAATAGCTTGGCTGGTCTGGACAGCTTTAATAACCCTGAACGTACTCACCACCTAATCCATAAAAAGCTTCACTGTCAAAGCTGGAAATGACTACACTGCCTCTTTCTGGCTAAATGTAACTTTTTTTTTGGTTTATTTAGAGTAGGGTTGTCAAAGTTAAGCGACAATAGAGAGTTAACGAACATTTCCTGTTAATGGGACAATTTTTTCTGACCTGCAATCAAGATGTGCAACCGCACCTTGCGTGACCCTCTGTCCATCCCGTAGCGTGGGAAAATTCAGCTGCGTTAGTTTAATCGACAAAAAAGAGCCCATCTTAAAAACCTAGATAGGTCGCTCTCCCGACAAGACCAAGCCATTTCCAACCCCCCACCCCCTCTAGTAATTATTAATTAATTGATGTACTAGCATTTATTTTTGTGGAAGTATCACAGATTACATTACCAAATATATATTTTTTCCGATTTTTTTTAGGTGGCGATCCGCGTCGATTCTAATTTCTGAGTTGACAATTCAATTCAGAATTGATTCTCGATTCAATGTTATTTTGCTGACATTTGAGATGTACTGCAAAGATGACAAAAAAATATGTATTTTTAAAAATGCATTAGTATATGAAAATACATATATATTAATGTACTGTATTTTTCGGACTATAAGTCGCAGTTTTTTTCGTAGTTTGGCCGGGGGTGCGACTCTTACTCAGGAGCGACTTATGTGTGAAATGATTAACACATTAGCGTAAAATATCAAATAATATTATTTATCTCATTCACGTAAGAGACTAGACGTATAAGATTTCATGGGATTTAGCGATTAGGAGTGACAGATTGTTTGGTAAACGTATAGCATGTTCTATATGTTATAGTTATTTGAATGACTCTTACCATAATATGTTACGTTAACATACCAGGCACCTTCTCAGTTGGTTATTTATGCCTCATATAACGTACACTTATTCAGCCTGTTGTTCACTATTCTTTATTTATTTTAAATTGCCTTTCAAATGTCTATTCTTGGTGTTGGCTTTTATCAAATATATTTCCCCCAAAAATGCGACTTATACTCCAGTGCGACTTATATGTTTTTTACCTGCGATGAGGTGGCGACTTGTCCAGGGTGTACCCCGCCCCCCGCCCGATTGTAGCTGAGATAAGCTCCAGCGCCCCCCGCAACCCTGAAGGGAATAAGCGGTAGAAAATGGATGGATGGATGGATGCATAAAGCAAAACAACAAGAAAATTATCTTCCTCAGGTTATCAGTTATTAAAGATAAAAAATTATATCTGCAATTAAAAGTGCGAGTAAATTATGGCCAAAATGTGATTAATCGCAATTCAATGTTTTAATCGTTTGACAGCCCAAGTTTAGAGACAGAACTTGTGCTCGATTTTCCCACACAGAACAGCGTGAGCTGCTGCCGTGAGACGCCATCGCTCTCTTTATGGTGTCCTATTCCTTCAGTGGTGTCCCTCCCCCGCTCGTGGCACACTGCGCGTTAATTCCCCACTCGGTACCCTTGCCCAGAAACATGGCACGCACCTTAAGGCAGCGTAGCAAGCAAAAAGCGACATACACTCATGGAGATCAGATAGTTACATTATTTTCAAATAATTTTCTTTTTTCACTGGCTAAAACCTGGGAAAATAACAAGGACCCCCTGTTGAGAAGCACTGCTCTAGTGTGAAGTAACCAACATGTCTTTATTTTCACTTGTGTGATTCCAGATGCGCCCTCCACGGAGCAACAGGAACTTTTCAGTCAGAAACTCCGACAGTGCTGCATGCTCTTTGACTTCATTGACTCGGTGACGGAGATGAAGAGCAAGGAGATCAAGAGGGCCACACTGAATGAGCTGGTGGACTATGTGTCCACCAACAGAGGAGTCCTCGTGGAGTCTGCATACCCTGAGATCACCAACATGGTGAGGATATATTCAGCCTTTGACCTTTACAAATAGAAACGGTTCTTCATGATGATGTTGATGATGTTGCTTAGGGGTGTAACGGTACACAAACATTTCGGTTCGGTACGTACCTCGGTTTAGAGGTCACGGTTTGGTTCATTTTCGGTACAGTAAGAAAACAACAAAATATACATTTTTGGGTTATTTACCAAATGTGTAAACAATGGCTTTATCCTTTTAACATTGGGAAGACTATAATAATTCTGCCCACATTAATCAACATTAAACTGCCTCAAGTTGTTGCTCAGATTAAATCAAATGACAAAACTTTTCTTCTACATATAAAAAGTGCAACATTAAACAGTTTCAAGTCAACTCATCATGCTTAATTTATTACAGCATTTGGGAAGCCTGTAGTTGATTTGTATTATGTAAATGTTATATTTTTATCAACATGTGATAGCAGGGACCCTGCCATTCAAAACTAGGCTGCTGCATTACTAATGACTAATGTACACTACCGTTCAAAAGTTTGGGGTCACCCAAACAATTTTGTGGAATAGCCTTCATTTCTAAGAACAAGAATAGACTGTCGAGTTTCAGATGAAAGTTCTCTTTTTCTGGCCATTTTGAGCGTTTAATTGACCCCACAAATGTGATGCTCCAGAAACTCAATCTGCTCAAAGGAAGGTCAGTTTTGTCGCTTCTGTAACGAGCTAAACTGTTTTCAGATGTGTGAACATGATTGCACAAGGGTTTTCTAATCATCAATTAGCCTTCTGAGCCAATGAGCAAACACATTGTACCATTAGAACACTGGAGTGATAGTTGCTGGAAATGGGCCTCTATACACCTATGTAGATATTGCACCAAAAACCAGACATTTGCAGCTAGAATAGTCATTTACCACATTAGCAATGTATAGAGTGTATTTCTTTAAAGTTAAGACTAGTTTAAAGTTATCTTCATTGAAAAGTACAGTGCTCTTCCTTCAAAAATAAGGACATTTCAATGTGACCCCAAACTTTTGAACGGTAGTGTAACTATAGCTGAAAAAATGGTACAATAGCAATAGGAGAGACTATTAATCCCTGAACACCATGGAGTTCATGTAGGCTTAATGATGCAGTTACATTATTATATCAACTATCAGAGACAGAAACTCTTCATTTAACATAATGTCCTTTTTTGCTGCTTCACACACACACACACACACACACACACACACACACACACACACACACACACACACACACACACACACACACACACACACACACACACACACACACACCCCAAAATGAGCTAACGTTACGCTAAAAGCGAATTAGCCTTCACCTCAAGCCAGGACTGCGAGCGAGCTGAGCTGCCTTTTATATTTCTAGAAGGTCAACAGGCTCATAGTGATGTTACTAGTAGTTGACTGGGAGGTGTTTATTAGAATTTGGGGAGAGTCCGCTTCCTGATGCTTACCTGCTAAACGCTAAGCACTGACTACATGCGCTCTGAATACGCACTGCTGATTGGCTGTTACCGCTCTGTTTGTAACCAATCAGATGGTTGTGTGGGTGGGACAATGCTGGGTGCTGTGTAGAGTACTGAGAGACAGAGGCATAAGGAAGCGGAGGTGGCTACTTAATATGTTCGTGTGGAAACTCGTTCGGTACACCTCCAAACCGAACCGAAACCCCCGTACCGAAACGGTTCAATGCAAATACACGTACCGTTACACCCCTAATGTTGCTAGGTATGCATCTTGCGTCTGATGCAAAAAAAACACAAAAGGACAAGTTAAGCTCAGAATCCGTGCATCCCAGGGATGCACCTCAGTTTTGCCGTGAAAAATGACACAATTTGAGTTTTAAAATCACTGTAACTAGCAAGAGAAACTTTTGTCAGCAGACCAGACAAGCGCTGTATCAACCTTCCGTTCATCTGTTTAGCACAAACGTGATCACCTATGCTCATTGAGCCACTATCAAAACAAATAGCCACTGCGGATTTATTTTCAACAACTACAGATACAAACTAGCTAGTAAATAAACCCACTGCTGGATGTTGTGCTCATTCGTGTCGATGGTGTTTTAACGTTTGGAGCAGTGTTTTTCAACCTTTTCCGAGCCAAGGCACATTTTTGTCATTGAAAAAATCCCGAGGCACACCACCAGCAGAAATAATTGAAAAATGAAACTCAGCAGCCGATATTGACAATTAAAAAGTCGTTCTCGCAATTGTTGGATATGAATTCAAACCATAACCAATCATGCATCACTATAGCTCTTGTCTCAAAGTAGGTTTTACTGTCACCACCTGTCACATCACACCGTGACTTATTTAGAGTTTTTTGGTGTTTTCCTGTGTGTAGTGTTGTAGTTCTTGTCTTGCGCTCCTATTTTGGTGGCATTTTCTCTTTTTGTGGTATTTTCCTATAGCAGTTTCATGTCTTCCTTTGAGCCATATTTCCCGCATCTACTTTGTTTTAGCAATCAAGAATATTTCAGATGTTTTTATCCTTCTTTGTGGGTACATTGTTGATTGTCATGACATGTTCGGATATACTTTGTGGACGCCTTCTCTGCTCCACAGTAAGTCTTTGCTGTCGTCCAGCATTCTGTTTTTCTTTTCTTTGTAGCCAGTTCAGTTTTAGTTTCGTTCTGCATAGCCTTCACTAAGCTTCAATGATTTTTCTTAGGGGCACTCACCTATTGTTTATTTTTGGTTTAAGCATAAGATAACTTTTTACCTGCACACTGCCTCCCGCTGTTTCCGACATCTACAAAGCAATTAGCTACCAGCTGCCACCTACTGATATGGAAGAGTATTACACGGTTACTCTGCCGAGCTCTAGACAGCACCGACACTCAACAACAACACATCTTTTGCAGACTATAATTACTGGTTTGCAAAAAAAGTATTTTTAACCCAAATATGTGAAATTAGATAATCTTCCATGGCACACCAGACCGTATCTCACGGCACAGTGGTTGAAAAACACTGGTTTAGAGGGTGTGCTGTGATCAAATGAAAAAAACATACAGTAGGAAGGGGATTTATACGGCTCGATTCGTCGTGGTTTACCTGACACATGAAACGTGACCAATTGGGGGGGTGCACTATCCACTTCAGCAACCAGACGGAAGTCATTTGTTGACTATCTTAAAATGTGTTTTTTGGCAATTCCAACTTTGACCATAGCTACAGTATGTAGAGTGGTGCTTTCCGTCATTTTCAGCAGACTGCATTGCAAAATAATGAACCCCCCCAGCCTTCCACTCACCATATGAATCCATTCCGTACTGCATTTCGTTGGCAGTGATGAATAATGCTTGTGGCGGTAGCTGAGAGTACGTCTGTACAAAAATGCTGCTTGCTATACTTTCTGCTTCCAGTACTACTGACTTCAACATCACCTGTACGTACCTTTCTCTTACGCCCCATGCAAAATAACGGCGTCTACCTTCTGCATCTTCCTGTCAAAGTTTTCTCAAGCTGAAGCTCATCACATACAAATGTCTACTTTTCAGCTGACAATTTCATGTACTGCAACATTTACACTACTGACAACAAAACTAGCACATTTATTGCAGTTGAGAATGTTTTTTGTCTACTTCTATTGTTTATTTTGGTAATACTTATAGTGATTTTAATTTTACACATTTATTTTGGTGCTGTTTATGTAGCTAAAAAATGCTATTTTATCTGAATTTTGTATGTCAATTGCCTTTTCAGGTTTGGAGTAGTGTTCAGTTTCAGATACATTTTTGAACTCACGACCTACCGATAATACATATTGTGCATGTATGGGTAAATAATAAAACAAAATCACTATATTAACACCCATATTGCACTCCAAGAAACAAGCAGATCAGTAATCTTTGCAAATGCTATTAATAATTTTGAAAAAGAAGAATATAAGAACTATATGGATTTTCTTTTTTTTTTAATAACAAGAACATCAGCGGCGAGCAATTTTACCGATAGTCCTTTAACAGAACATATCTATTTTTTTAAAGTGTCTATATTTTTCACAATTGCTAATTAAATTGAATGAAAATTGCTTGTCGGTCCGAGAAATTTGTTCAGGCTTGTCACTCAATGCTGTCTCTTACACATGCGCGTGCAGGGAGCACGTGCACATACACAAAAGCAGTCCAAGAGAAGCAATTAGCAATTTGCAGTCTTGTTGTTATGAAGAATATACATTCAATGTTAGCTATCCAGCTCATTAGCGAACAACACACAAAGCGTGCACGTGTTACATACAGGCGTAGTTATGACATACCGTGCTGAAAGTCGTAAGAGGGCGGCATTTAATGGCACATTGGAAAGTTGGCATCCACGTAAAGGTTGCAAACTGCCCCTTTTAGTGAGAACCCACTGAATTTTCCCAGGACCCACTCAAACCACCACCTGTAGATCCCAGGGACTCACTACATTTAAAACCTATCAACATCAATGACCTCCTTCCTCCCCCAATTCCTTTTACTGTGGCTGATACCAGCAAGTGTTCCAGTAGATGTCAGGACATCTACTGGAACATAGAGCAAAAACGGCATCTGTAAAGCTGATGTTTAGGGTGGAGTTTAAGCTGCTAAACTTAGCAGAAGCTACTAAAATGTGCAAAATTGACCCACAAAGAATATCAATCAATCAATCATCCATCCATCCATTTTGTACCGCTTATACCTTTTGGGGTCGCGGGGGGTGCTGGAGCCTATCTCAGCTGCAATCAGGCGAAAGGCGGGGTACACCCTGGACAAGTCGCCACCTCATCGCAGGGCCAACACAAATCAATCAATCAATCAAAGTTTATTTATATAGCCCTTAATCACAAGTGTCTCAAAGGGCTGCACAAGCCACAACGACATTCTCGGCTCAGATCCCACATCAGGGCAAGAAAAAGCTCAACCCAATGGGATACAATGAGAAACCTTGGAGGGGACCGCAGATGTGGGGGACCCACCCCTGGGCGACCGGTGCAATGGACGTGGAGTGGATCTAGTTAATAGTGTGAGAGTCCAGTCCATAGTGGATCTAGTTAATATTGTGAGAGTCCAGTCCATAGTGGATCTAACATAATAGTGAGAGTCCAGTCCATAGTGGATCTAACATAATAGTGAGAGTCCAGTCCATAGTGGATCTAACATAATAGTGAGAGTCCAGTCCATAGTGGATCTAACATAATAGTGAGAGTCCAGTCCATAGTAGATCTAACATAATAGTGAGAGTCCAGTCCATAGTGGATCTAACATAATAGTGAGAGTCCAGTCCATAGTAGATCTAACATAATAGTGAGAGTCCAGTCCATAGTGGATCTAACATAATAGTGAGAGTCCAGTCCATAGTGGATCTAACTTAATAGTGAGAGTCCAGTCCATAGTGGATCTAACATAATAGTGAGAGTCCAGTCCATAGTGGATCTAACATAATAGTGAGAGTCCAGTCCATAGTGGATCTAACATAATAGTGAGAGTCCAGTCCATAGTGGGGCCAGCAGGGGATCATCTTGAGTGGAGACAAGTCAGCAGCGCGGAGACGTCATCAACTAATGCACAGATGAGTGGTCCACCCCAAGTCCCGACTTTGAACATCTAGCGCATCATCTGTGGTCACCTAATAACCTCTCCACGCAGGAGAGGGGGGCAGAGCAGAAAAGAGACGGCAGATCAACTGGTCTAAAAGGGGGTCTATTTAAACGCTAGCGTATACAAATGAGTTTTAAGATGGGACTTAAATGCTTCTACTGAGGTAGCATCTCTTAACTGTTCCAGAGTACTGGAGCCCGAATAGAAAACGCTCTATGGCCCGTAGACTTTTTTGGGGGGCTCTGGGCATCACTATTAAGCCGGAGTTCTTAGAACGCAGATTTCTTGCAGGGACATATGGTACAATACAATCAGCAAGATAGAATGGAGCTAGACCGTTTAGTATTTTATACGTAAGTAGTAAAACCCTAAAGTCGCAATAGTAATGCTATATGATTTAGTAACTGTACAGGTATGCATGTGAGCCTGAAGGGTCCAGTAATGTAAAAATACAGTGCATCCTACTGTTTGTATTATGATATAATTGGAGTCTGTGGAACATACTGTGCACTCAAGAGGATTAGAACATGGAGGCTGATCTTATGTCTGTCTAGACAGGTTGTGCCATGTCAGCAGTGTGTGGACTTAAAAGCGTCAAATTATCGTGTTAATTGCGATTAATTACAGTCATATTTAGCGCGTTACTTTACTGTCTGTGTATGTATCTGGGATTTTCCTCGCCACCTTCGTATGCTTGACTTGTTGGGTGTGTGTAAAACAATGGTCAGTCTCACCCTGAAGTGGACATTGTCTGGCTGTCATTGAGTACGTTTCCTTGGACTAAATTAGTCTGAATGTTAGTTTTTTTTGGTTATTTTCACACATTGTGAAACATTGTATACACTCTGATGTGACTATTGGTCATAGGCAGTGTGCCTCCCCGTAAACTGGGGGTCGCTTATTTCCTTTTAGCGCGGATTATTGTATTGATTTTCCAATTGACCTATGACATCACACACAAAACAAGGCATCTGCAGCTCCTTACAAGTCAACAGCGCTGCTCTTGTTGTACCTGATGTCTGCTGTAATGTTGGCACATATTACAAATATTACGTGTCTAATGGCTATGTTGATGTTAAATAGATGACATAAAGAAATCATCTTAGATTTCGCCACGAACATGACACTACTACCAAGAAGGCCTCGGAGCGGATGCAAGTCCGAAGCAAAGAAAGGAATTTTCAGACGGAGAATAATGAAAACGAATGTCATCGAATGTCTCAAAGTTCGTTCTAAAGGCTCTGTGGATTGATGGAAGAAGTTTTAAATTAGAAGGAAGAGACCATTCGTGCCCAGGCCGAAACTGTTCCAGATAATGGTTGCTATTGTTCTGGACAAGCTTGCCAATTGTGCGCAATACAGAATAATTGCAAAACCAGTTTGGAGTCCATAAATGCAGATGCACAAATTCTTTACTTTGAAATATACAGTGCCTGATTCATTCTCTTTCATCTCATTCGTATTTCGTTTGGGAGCCCGAACGAAGCCGGCATTCCCCGTTTCCTTAACTACCTTCTTAAAGACCGTAAATCTGTTTTTTCTCCCATCGATGCACTTAAAAATGTAACATTATTTTTGTGAAGCAAATAAACAGTTTCCTCTTCATTCCAGTTGTTGCCGAGTGAATAAGATCTGCTTCCGGTTGATATCCTGCACATTGAGACTTTTGCATGCGCGATACAAGGGTCCCCTGGGGCAGCACATACCGACTCGAGAGATCTGGTTTCCAATCGCATAATTTAGGTGTTAGTCCGGTTTCTCAAAAGCCAAACAGGATCTAATGAAAGTGTTTCCATGGGTTGTAGGATGCTTCTTTAGAGCCAAACTTTTTGAGGAATCAGACTAATTTAGTGCATTGAAAGGTAGTAGTAGTTGGGCGGGCAAAAGGGAGGAAAGGGGAAGAGTGGAGTTTTGTCTTCTCTTCTTTTCGTTTTTTCTCCGCAGAGGGGACTCCATTGCTGTTAGTGAATTGTTGGTCCAATGAATGTGAATGTTACTTTTCAAAAACAACCCGACGGCTCCATTGATAAAGGTAGACAATCAATCAATCAATCAATGTTTATTTATATAGCCCTAAATCACAAGTGTCTCAAAGGGCTGCACAAGCCACAATGACATCCTCGGTTCAGAGCCCACATAAGGGCAAGGAAAAACTCACAACCCAGTGGGATGTCAATATGAATGACTATGAGAAACCTTGGAGAGGACCGCAAATGTGGGTGACCCCCCCCCCCCCCTTCTCTAGGGGAGACCGGATGCAATGGACGTCGAGTGGGTCTAGCATAATATTGTGAAAGTCCAGTCCATAGTGGATCTAACATAATAGTGAAAGTCCAGTCCATAGTGGATCTAACATAATATTGAGAGTCCAGTCCATAGTGGATCTAACATAATATTGAGAGTCCAGTCCATAGTGGATCTAACATAATAATGAGAGTCCAGTCCATAGTGGGGCCAGCAGGAAACCATCCTGAGCGGAGACGGGTCAGCAGCGCAGAGATGTCCCCAACCGATGCACAGGCTAGCGGTCCACCCGGGGTCCCGACTCTGGACAGCAAGCACTTCATCCATGGCCACCGGACCTGTGCAACCCCCCCTCCAAGGAAGAGGGGAGCAGAGGAGAGAAGAAAAGAAACGGCAGATCAACTGGTCCAACTAAAACATATAACTATAACATATAGAACATGCTATACGTTTACCAAACAATCTGTCACTCCTTATCGCTAAATCCCATGATATCTTCTTCCTCGTTGTCGCTCCTGGTATGCGCCACTCCCTTTCTTTCTGCTGCTCGGTCGCCGTTTTCTGCTGCATATTTCACTACGTCCGGCTTGTAATCTGCAGTATGTGATTTCCTTTTCGGTGCCATTTTAGTTTAGCCCTTCTCAGTTTTTATAAGTTACCGCCAATGTTGATGTGATCCATTTTAATAGCTCCGGCAGTAGCGTATAGCATATAGCAGTTAGCATTCCATGACCCACAATGCACTTCTGCCATGACCCGCCCCCGCCGAATTCTTATTGGTTGGCGTGTGTGTGACGATTGCGGACATTTTCTTCGTCGCTCACGCGAATGAGATAAATAATAATATTTGATATTTTACGGTAATGTGTTAATAATTTCACACGTAAATCGCTCTGGAGTATAAGTCGCACCCACGGCCAAACTATGAAAAAAACGTCGACTTATAGTCTGAAAAATACGGTACATTAAAAAAAAAACTTTGCCAAGTACCACTATAATGGCCAACATTAAAATTAAGAGATGTCCGATATAATCGGCCTGCCGATATTAACGGCCGATAAATGCTTTAAAATGTAATATCAGAAATTATCAGTATCGGTTTCAAACAGTAAAATTAATGACTTTTTAAAACGCCGCTGTACGGAAAACACGGACGTAGGACATATCAATCAATCAATGTTTATTTATACAGCCCTAAATCACAGGTGTCTCAAAGGGCTGCACAAGCCACAACGACATCCTCGGTACAGGGCCCACATAGGCAACCATTCTCCCGAATTTCTCCCGATTTCCACCCGGACAACAATATTGGGGGCGTGCCTTAAAGGCACTGCCTTTAGCGTCCTCTACAACCTGTCGTCACGTCCGCTTTTCCTTCATACAAACAGCGTGCCGGCCCAGTCACATAATATATGCGGCTTTTACACACACATGAGTGAATGCAAGGCATACTTGGTCAACAGCCACACAGGTCACACTGAGGGTGGACGTATAAACAACTTTAACACTGTTACAAATATGTGCCACACTGTGAACCCACACCAAACAAGAATGACAAACACATTTCGGGAGAACATCCGCACCGTAACACAACATAAACGCAACAGGACAAATATCCAGAAACCCTTGCAGCACTAACTCTTCCGGGACGCTACAATATACACCCCCACTACCACCAAACCCCGCCCCCCAACCCCGCCCACCTTTTGTAGTTTTTTTCCCCATATTTCTGCACAATAACTCAGATATGGTAACACTGGCGAGCAGTAGAGAATATTGAAGTGATTTTTGGTCTAGAACATATTCGGCTTTCTTCAGTGACATATTTCTTGCCACTATATTTTTTACGAGATTTACAGTTCACTTTCTCATCTATTATTACACCCGAAATTAGGTTTATTTTTCTCTTTCAATGTCCGTCTATTTGCATTTGTGTTTTACTTTCTCTTCTGCTGCTATCAAATTGCGTTATTTTAGTTTTACAGAGATTCAATGATTGTGTCAATTCATCCCTTCAATTTGTTAATTTTTTCTGTTATTATTTGTATTTGCTTGTGTGTGTTCTCTCCTGAACAAAACGCAGACGTTTACCTGGCACAAGATGCTGTAATTTGCGGCTCTACAGTGTTAAAGGCGAACCTTCACTTCCCGTAATTATCTTCTTTCCGGGGTGTGGGGAAAGCGATGTAAAAGCTTTCAACGATTCTCGCAGGTGGAGCAGTCCCACGCTGCACAACACGGCATTTTTACACGTCGAAAAAGTAACAAGGAAGCATCGCAAAAACATAGCATCAGCTCAAAGCTGGTAGTAGTCATGACGCCCTGTAGTCTGAGTGCCTTTTGAGCAATCATTAAGGAGATCGCCTGAAACCGAGTTGGCCATACTCTCTTCATACACGACTCTAGTTAGTTGTACACGTGCCACAAAGAATAATTGGTCTTAGATAGTATGTGTTAAATATAACCTGTATTTTTTGAATCTGTTTGTTTCTGGAGGCGTTCCCAGATTGCAAATGAAACCAGGCTCCACCCTATTCAAAAGTATTATAATTTATCTTTTGAAAATGTACACTGTTTAAATATACAGTACAGGCCAAAAGTTTGGACACACCTTGTCATTTCAATGTGTTTTTCTTTATTTTCATGACTATTTACATTGTAGATTGTCACTGAAGGCATCATCTCTTGAAGCTCATCAAGAGAATGCCTAGAGTGTGCAAAGCAGTAATCAGAGGAAAGGGTGGCTATTTTGAAGAAACTAGAATATAAAACATGTTTTCAGTTATTTCACCTTGTTTTGTTAAGTACATAACTCCACATGTGTTCATTCATAGTTTTGATGCCTTCATTGTCAATCTACAATGTAAATAATCATGAAAATAAAGAAAACGCATTGAATGAGAAGGTGTGTCCAAACTTTTGGCCTGTACTGTATATCTTTGAGTTGTCACCGCAATTAGTTTTTCCAGACACGGTCGAAAATAAACTTTATAAACGTAGATTCACCTGGCCACAACATTTGTCACGCCTGCACACTATCTAATCGATTCAGACCTGCATAAAAAACAGCTGCTTTTAACAGTATTTATGTCACTGCATGTTACACATGTGTATTAGTGGGCGCCAAGAGAGCCAAGTGTTTTCTAAGGTGGTATTTGGTGAAAATGACAGGCTAACCTCCAAGGACAAAGCTACGAACAATGGGAGACCGGGCTTTCTGCTCCGCCGCTCCCAGTCTGTGGAACGCTCTCCCTGACCACCTGAGGGCACCACAGACTGTGGATGCTTTTAGAAAAAAGGCTTAAAAACCCTTCTTTTTAAAAAAGCCTTTTTGTTTAGATATATGCATACTAGTTTTAGCTATTTGGCTGTTCTAGTTTTTATTTTTATTTATTTTCTTATTATCTTTTAATTTTGTATTACGGTATTATTATTATTTTTAATACACTGTAACACTTTGAGGTTTTTTACTCAAAGTAAAGTGCTTTATTACAAATACAATATATTATTATTATTATTATTATTATTATTATTAAAAACGGGGGGTGGGTTCTCCCCATTGGGTGAGAGCTTGACCTAATGTCCAAATAAGTACATTCATAATATGTTGCAAGTCCATGCCAAAATGCATGTCCCTTATGATTTTATGCTTTGGCATTATTTAAAACAAGTATCAAACATTGTAACAACATTTATAAGTCAGAAAAGACTATATTAATCATAGGTCCCCTTTAAATGAAAATAACTCAAGATGAGGGCTTTTCTCAGCATTTTTAGGTGAGATTAAAACATAGATTGATTACATTACTTAATGGCAGATCAAAATTAATGACTTGCTCTTTTTTGTTAATTGTTTGTCACTATATGAAATCTGCTGTATACAGCAATAGCGGGGGGAAAAAAAAAGACTGAATTGAGTTGACTGTGTGATTCTATTCCACAGATCACCACTAACATTTTCCGTACACTTGCACCGAGTGACAACCCAGATTTTGACCCAGAGGAGGATGAACCCACTCTAGAAGCTTCATGGCCTCATATCCAAGTAAGGATCTAAGTTTGTTTCTTCTCTATTCCTGCATTCAGCTGCATCCCAGGGGACTGCAGTGCATCATCATGATACATTTCTGACTCTTAGCCACTGAGGAGTCAATTGTGTCGCCGTATCTTTAAATAATGTAAAATGTTTTTTCCCCCTACTACTTTTCAGCTCGTCTATGAGTTCCTTCTGCGCTTTCTTGAGAATCCGGACTTCCAGCCCAGCATTGCAAAGCGCTACATTGATCAGAAATTTGTACTTCAGGTCAGTGTTTGGAAAGTGTCAGCAATAATGTGTGACTGTAAACCACAAAACATGCATTATGGATAGGCTATCCCCCTTGCAGGCATGTGAATATCTGCAAAAACGCTGGAATCCGTATTTTTAAACAATGATTTTCACGTCGAAATATCACTTCCGCGTTTTTTTTAACGAAATGTCAAAAATACAATTTAAACAAATTTTGTTGAACGCTCACATATTTGCTGTTGCAGGACGGCAAGACGACCAGGAGTCGCGAAACAAGCTTGCTGGTTAGATAACCATCTCGTTAGCTTTACTTACTAGCCTCCGTTCACTCTCCGAGCCACAACGCTCATGGCTGTCCACTTTGCTGCACTGCAAAAAGTCAGTGTTCAAAAACAAGAAAAAAAATTACAAAAATGAGGGGTATTTTACTTGAACTAAGCAAAATTATCTGCCAATAGAACAAGAAAATTTGGTTTATCAAGACTTTCCAAAACAAGTCAAATTAGCTAAACTCAATGAACCCCAAAATACCTTTAAAATAAGTATATTCTCACTAATAACAAGTGCACTTTTCTTGGTAGAAAAAACAAATATGAGACCTTTTTGCTCAATATGTTGAAAAATGTTCTTAAATTAAGTAAACGCTAGTGCCATTATCTTGACATAATGATATGCGCTCGGCATTACATTTCTTGAAACCAGCAAACTTAAACTAAAAACTAATTTATTGTTCTTAATGGAAAGGCAACAAGGCAACCGCTTGTTACTCTCGGGGTTGTACTAGCCGCTCAGGCAAATCATATTGTCTAAAAATGCATTTTTCCATCGATAACATGACATCATCGCGCCAAGTGCGTGCTCTTTCAGTCAATTAGTGCACATATATACAGCCCGGCCCCCGGCCACAATTTTTTTAAATTGTAATTTTGAGGAGTTTACCTGAATGTGCATGAACTATTTCTGTTCAAAATTGTTAGAAATGTCACATGTTAAATGTTTAAATATTAACTGTCAGTTTACTGTACTGTGCCAACTGTACTACTATATGAGTACGTATTTTCTATTGTTTCATTGAAAATAAAACAGCAAAGTCCATTTGGCTGTCATCTGTTTTAATTATGAGACACAATTGTGTCAAAGTCATGACATTTTTTTTCCCCGCTTGAAATAAGAAATGATTACTTTAAAAACGTAGTTTTATACTCGTGAGTGTTGATGACACAGCTTTGCAACAGTTGATATTCTAGTTTCAAGCATGTTTTACTCAATATAGGTCTTTAAAATCTCAGCAACAAGCTGTAATATCTTACTGAGATCATTTAGGACCAAAACCCTTAAAACGAGTAAAACACTCTAACATAAAATCTGCTTAGTGAGAAGAATTATCTTATTAGACAGAAAATAAGCAAATATCACCCTTATTTGAGATATTTCATCTTACTTAGATTTCATTTTTGCAGTGTGCTAATCATATTTAGGTAATTACAATCCAAAAACTGTTAGTTCCGAACCAGTTGTAGTACTAGAGTATTTATTAGTAGTGAGGGAGTAGGTGGGCAGCACGGTGGAAGAGGGGTTAGTGCATGTGCCTCACAATACGAAGGTCCTGAGTTCAATCCCGGGCTCGGGGTCTTTCTGTGTGGAGTTTGCATGTTCTCCCCGTGACTGCGTGGGTTCCCTCCGGGCACTCCGGCTTCCTCCCACCGCCAAAAACATGCACCTGGGGATAGGTTGATTGGCAACACTAAATGGTCCCTAGTGTGTGAATGTTGTCTGTCTATCTGTGTTGGCCCTGTGATGAGGTGGCGACTTGTCCAGGGTGTACCCCGCCTTCCGCCCGAATGCAGCTGAGATAGGCTCCAGAACCCCCACAACCCCAAAAGGGACAAGCGGTAGAAAATGGATGGAGGGAGAAGGTATCTTTTTGACG
>NC_084753.1:4513270-4595770 GCF_033978785.1 Entelurus aequoreus
ATTATGGGGCAGACTAATTCGTACATGCACATGCATCCTCCTCTGTTGCCATTTCTAATACAAAGTAGCATATATTTCGAATTTATATCAGGGTTTCCGCGGGGCATTAAAAGTCATTAAATACATTTTGCAAAAATGAAAGCCTTAAATGGCATTAAAAAGCATTGAATTCGATGCCCAGAGGCATTACAAAATGTCATAGGCCGGGACCGATAGTCAATAAGTCTATTCATGTAACGATAAATGGAAATGAACTTTAATAACTTTGCCATCATCGATAAATTGCTATGTCCTTGTGTTTCTTTCTTCGTCTCTGTCTTTCAAACTGCAGACAAGAGGTGTCACTCTGTGCATCGCACTCAGCACCTGAGCATGTTTATTCGACAGTAAAATTACATGAACAGAGTCAGTCCTCCACGATATTTGTTTTGGTTTGAGCAGGCGGGACCTGCAATTCTCTTCCGCACGTTTTCCTGTGCGTAGTAGTGGTAGCGACACTCGCTCTAATGTTGGTGCTTCAACTAAAGGTTTTGAAACAATGGTCACTTTTAATGTACACATTGCTTCAAAACCGTAGGAGAACATGTTCGCAAAGATGGGCTGTGTGAATTCCGGAAATAACGTCGTAACAAGCTGGCCAATCACAGCTTTTTTTCCCCCTTAACTTTATTTCAAAAACAATATGAGACACAACGTTCAATTAATCAGAACATATAAGTAAAAATGTATTTTCTCTATAATTTTCAAACAGTAATTAAGAAATTGAAACAAAACTACCGTAAGGAAAAAATAAATATGAAACATATGCAAGGGAGTGAAGTGAAGTGAATTATATTTATATATGTCTAGTGACTTAAAGCGCTTTACATAGTGAAACCCATTATCTAAGTTACATTCAAACCAGTGTGTGTGGCATTGGGAGCAGGTGGTTAAAGTGTCTTGCCCAAGGACACAACAGCAGTGACTTGGATGGCGAAAGCGGGGACCGAACCTGGAACCCTTAAGTTGCTGGCACGGCTGTTGAACCAACCGAGCCACACCGTTCCAAGGAAAAACAAGAGAAAATGCAACAAAAGCATCGTATTACAATTTCTTTAGTTTTGTCTTTGATGGAAATGGTTTTGGTAATGTCAATGCAAAAACATATTAAAAATGTTTTAGTTTTGTCTTTGGTGGAAATGTTTTTTATAATGTCGATACAAAAGCATCCTATTAAAAATGTTTTAGTTTTGTCTTTGAAAGAAATGGTTTTATAATGTCTTACAGGATGTGGGAAGTTTTCATGAGCTTTTTGTTTTCGTCGTCATCAATAGTGAACGCTGATTAAAGCCTGTCGATGGTAAACCCAGAGAGGCGTTCTGCAGTGTGTGCAAAAAGAACTTCGAACTTTGCTCAATGGGCATCAACGTTGTGAAATCACACATGCTATTAGTTAATCACAAGTCGGCGATTAAAGGCAGGCAGCACTTAACGTGTCAAGTTTTGTTTAGCGTGACCAACAAAGCAACTTCTACTGTATAAAATAAATTAAAATAGAAATAAACACTCAAATTGTGAGCCAATTCTAATACACCAGAGAGTAACTTTTCAATTATTTAAGATTATCATTGTCAAATGCTTACAATTGTGTCTATACAGACAATTACAAGCTTTTGACTATGTATAATTATCTGCAGTAGGACATGGGCATTTAATTATTTAAGTAGCATTAAAAAGCAGTAAATTAGACTTGCTGATACCTGCAGAAACCTTGTATATCTGTCGGACTCTATACGGCAGCACTTAACACTACAACATGGCTGACGGGGAGAAGACGCAGTCAAAGTGCAACCACGTAAATAAGACCACGCACAAAACGGCGCATCCCGAAGAGACCGTCAGAAACCGGATTGAAGATGGTCTGTAAAACCTAATCTATGCAAAATTTTGACCAAAGAACCACCATGACTACAGGGAAGTGTTTTAAATATAGAAATAAAACAGCGGTAATATGAGTTTGGACAGGGGTGTCCAAACCTTTTCCACTGAGCCTGCATACTGCATGCAATTAATTGTATTATTAAAAATGAATAATAAAAACAAACATGATATACATTTAAAGACAAAACTTTGTCACGTTTGGATTGGAGGTTAGAAAGCGTAATATCAAATTATCAACTTATTCTTCATTACGTTAGTCTTTTTACTCTTTTTTTGTTTTTTTTGTTTGTTTTACATTTTTACATTTTTTTTTTTGGTTTTATTTTGTGTCGACGGTATGCTGTGGGCCAACAAAACTTAGGAACTGGCAGATCCTTGCATTGACATTTTATCCTCCTAAGAGTCAGCTTCTTTTGCACTGGACACCTACAGCTATTCCACCCCCCCCCCACACAATTTACAACTAAAGACTAACAGACTAAAAACAAATTACCACTGCAAGGGATGTCAGTTCTCAGGAATATAAAAATACATATAATAGTAAAGGGTCTTTTACTGTATGGAAATGTGGCCCCCAGAACAGTGTAGTTGAATACCCCTGGTTTAAAGACATCCAAAGCTGCGTGCAAGCTCACGCCCAAATACATGAACCTGACTGTTTTACACAAGTATCCAACATTGTAACAACAAATATAGCTGAGAGAAGAGGAAAATCAATATCGGTCCCCATTAAACCTTATCACAAGTCACATGGTGTATTGTTGATATATATGTATGATACTTTTTATGATGTGTTTTTTGTGTCTCTCAGCTGGCCTACTGTGTTGTCCAGTTCTTGGAAAAGGATCCCACGCTCACTGAACCGGTACTTTAAAAATAAATTTTTTATAAAAATCTTTCCACCCACTCCACACACTCAGCTTAAGGCCCTAAAATTATCTTACGCTGCATAGAAATTTGTCCTGGGTGCTACGAACCACCCACGTCGTCCTTTTTTGAGAGACATTATTCATGATCTTAGAGGAATCCCTGGTGAGTTTTCTATTTTTATGTTTAGGTGATCCGAGGCCTGCTGAAATTTTGGCCCAAGACGTGCAGCCAGAAAGAGGTGTCACATCTTTTAAAGAAACACATTTTCACACATTACATCGCTCAGATGTCCTAATCTTTTGTTCTTTGTGTGTAAACAGGTGATGTTCCTGGGTGAGATTGAGGAGATTTTGGATGTCATTGAGCCTACACAGTTTAAGAAAATCCAGGAGCCGTTGTTCAAGCAGATCTCCAAATGCGTGGCCAATCCCCACTTTCAGGTAGCTAAGAAAGTTTGTTTTTTCCCCGGACCCTTATTTACAACCACGGTCGCATGTGTCCTCACAGGTAGCGGAGCGAGCACTGTACTTCTGGAATAACGAGTATATTCTCAGCCTCATCGAGGAGAACATCGACAAGATCCTCCCCGTCATGTTTGGAAGCCTGTACCGGATCTCCAAAGAGCACTGGAATCAGTATGTACTTAAGATTATGTGTGGTAAAGTAACTAATTACCTACACACTAGGGTTGTACGGTATACCGGTACCATACTTGCCAACCCTCCCGATTTTCTCAGGAGACTCCCGAATTTCAGTACAACCATTCTCTCGAATTTCTCCCGATTTCCAGCCAGACAACAATATTGGGGGCGGACCTTTAGCGTCCTCTCTCACCTGAAAAGGAAACTATTATAAATGTCTCCGTTATTCATAGGTTTATCTATAACCCATAAAGTAGGCAGGCACGGAGCTATTTCTCAGCGTGTTTATTCCAGCTGGCACGTTAATACACTGACACACAACATCCGGATTCCCATCATGCATTGCTTCAAAACTCCGGCATGTAGTACCGTATTTTTCGGACTATAAGTCGCAGTTTTTTTTCATAGTTTGGCCGGGGGTGCGACTTATACTCAGGAGCGACTTATGTGTGAAATTATAAACACATTAGCGTAAAATATCAAATAATATTATTTAGCTAATTCATGTAAGAGACTAGACGTATAAGATTTCATGGGATTTAGCGATTAGGAGTGACAGATTGTTTGGTAAACGTATAGCATGTTCTATATGTTATAGTTATTTGAATGACTCTTACCATAATATGTTACGTTAACATACCAGGCACGTTCTGAGTTGGTTATTTATGCGCCCTTTGAGACACTTGTGATTTAGGGCTATATAAATAAACATTGATTGATTGATTGATATAACGTACACTTATTCAGCCTGTTGTCTATTCTTAGTTTTGGGTTTTATCAAATACATTTCCCCAAAAAATGCCACTTATACTCCAGTGCGACTTATATATGTTTTTTTCCTTCTTTATTATGCATTTATATATATATATATATATATATATATATATATATATGTATATATATGTATATATATATATGTATATGTATATATATATGTATATATATATATACATATATATATATATATATATATATATATATATATATATATGTATGTATGTATGTATGTATGTATGTATGTATATATATGTATATATATATATATATATATATATATATATATATATATATATATATATACATTTATGTTCATAATAATAGCAGTGTGTTTAAAAAGCTGTGTAAACCTCAAAATTCTTCAAATAAATTGTATTTTAATGAACACAAATTGGAGAGACTGCACATTCAATTTCAAAGCCAGAAAATTGGAAACAAGTAATTTAATTTGACAATATTTTACAGAAAGTCAAGAAATATAAAAGAAAAAAATAGCAATGTTGACATCTTTCTTTATAAAACTCAAATGTACTGTATAAACTAAGAAAGGCTTGCAGATTCAACTTTCCTTAGAATTATTAACTATAATTTAGTTGCATAACCACGGTTTCTGATAACTGCTTCACATCTGTGGCACATGGAGTCGACAGGTATTGCAGCCCAGGACAATTGTACTACGTTCCACAATTCCTCTGCATTTTTTGGTTTTGCCTCATGAACAGCATTCTTTAGGTCAGCCCACAAGTTTTCAATGGGATTAAGGTCCGGGGATTGTGCTGGCCACTCCATTACTTGAACTCTGTTTGTCTGGAACCATGATTTTACTCGCTTGCTGGTGTGTTTGGGGTCATTGTCTTGTTGAAACACCCATTTCAAGGGCATTTCCTCTTCAGCATACGGCAACATGACTTCTTCCAGTATTCTGATGTACTAAAACTGATCCATGATCCCTGGTATGCGATAAATAGGACCAACACCATAGTACGAGAAACATCCCCATATCATGATGCTTGCACCACCATTCTTCACCGTCTTCACTGTGTACTTGGGCTTGAATTCAGTGTTTGCAGGACGTCTGACAAACTGTCTGTGGCCCTTAGACCCAAAAAGAACAATCTTACTCTCATCAGTCCCCAAATTTTACGCCATTTCTTTTTAGGCCAGTCAATGTGTTTTTTGGCAAGTTGTAACCACTTCAGCACACGTCTTTTTTTTAAACAATGGGACTTTGCGGGGGTTTCTTGCTGCTAGCTTGGCTTCACATAGATGTGGTCTGATTGTTACAGTACTCACAGGCCATCTTAGATCTTCTTTGATCCTCCTGGAGCTGATCATTGGCTGAGCCTTTGCCATTTTGGTTATTCTCCGATCCATTCCAATAGTCGTTTTTCTTTTTCTTCCTCGTCTTTTTGGTTTTGGCTGCCATTTTAAAGTGTTTGATATCATTTTAGCTGAAAAGCCTATCATTTTCTGCACTTCCTAATAGGTTTTCCCCTCTTTTATTAAATTCTTAATCAAAGAACACTCTTCTTGAATGAATGAATGAATGAATGAATGAATGAATGAAATAAGTTTATTTCGGCCATAAAATCAACCCTCAACCAATAACCATTTTGTGTGACAGTACAGTACAAATTATACATATATAACAATCATACACATTTACACACAAAAAGAAAAGAAAAGAAAAAGCATGACCGAAAAAGGAATAGGCTGAAGCCAAAGCTTATATTTGCCTATCCTATACCTTCACTGAAAATAAGATTACCTGGAACATCAACATTAAAAAGAAAAAAAAAAATCAATGGGATGAAAGTAATCGTTGCTATATTTTATAATTTTCAATTATTTCACCTTTCAATGTTTTCTTCAACCTTAACAAAGAAGTACATGTCTTCAGCTCATCACTGAGCTTGTTCCACCACTTAACTCCTAAAACTGAAATACATTTGTATTTTGTATTTGTTCTTGCTTTACATATTTCAAAAACCAATATCCCCCGTAAATTATAGTTTTCTCCTCTTAATTGAAATAACCTAAGAATACAAGCTGGAAGGCTGTTGTTCTTTACTCTAAACATAATTTCCATTGTTTTTAAAAACACAATATCTGAAAATTTTAACACATAAGAACTTATAAATAATGGATTGGTATGTTCATAGTAGCACGCTTTGTGTATTATTCTAATGACCCTTTTTTGAAGTTTATGACCCTTTTTTGAAGTTTCTTCTGAACAGTGTCTTCAACGACCCATTTTACACTGTTTTTCCAAGGACAAATGCACAGCCAGCATATTCAGCGTCAGTTGCCTTGATCCTAAAATATTGGCCACTTGTTTAACATATTTTTTTTTACACATAATCAATGATGTCACTTATGGAACGCAGCTCTGCTATTTTTTTAAACATGACCCTTTCAGTAAATGATTCAGTTTCACAGAATCAGCAGCATGCACATCATTCCTGTTGGGTCTGTTGGTTTTCTATACCTTTACTAAACCTTCTAGAAACTTACTTGCAGTGTAGAAGTTGAAATTCTAACAAAAACAGTGATTTATCTTGCTAGTGATGTGGGACTCCCGAATTCGGAGGTCTCAAGGTTGGCAAGTATGACCGGTACTAATAAAGTACCGCGGTACTAATAAACTAAAAACGGTGCTGTTCTGCTTCTGAAAAATACCAGTACATTTTTTTCATGGCGCACTGTCGTCACGTCGTGACATTGCTGGTAAAACGAGCAGATGCGCATGTTAGGCAACGCACTAGCACCGAATACTTAGAAGCAGACACATGTGAAGACATAAAAGGGAGATTGGACGCATTTTGGCTTCAAAACCAAGGATAAAAACGAAGTTATACACACAGAAGAGGTTCAGCAAGAGGTGCTTCAAAACATAACGATCTAGCGGTTCACATCCATCCGCAGTCGGCAGTGTTTTAGCTGCTTCCAAGTCACTAATCCTGGCCTCCCTAGCGACAAAAAAAGTAAGTTTCTTACAAGTATCATCCCTGCAAGACGAGAAATAGCTGACAATGCTTTACTACACCATAAGGAGGATACAATAGCTAACCACTAACAGAAAGTTAGCGCTCCTCCAATGTAAACAAATGCCATGGGTGGATCTGTGCAGCTGAGATAGGCTCCAGATGGGTCTACACAGACATCGACTCTAACAATACCAAGTACAAGAGCCGTATATAGTCGCTACTACAATAATTACTAGAGATGTCCGATAATATCGGACTGCCGATATTATCGACCGATAAATTCTTTAAAATGTAATATCGGAAAATATCAGTATCTGTTTCAGAATGATCGGTATTGGTTTCAAAAAGTAAAATTTATGACTTTTTAAAACGCAGCTGTGTACACGAACGTAGGAAGAAGTACAGAGCGCCAATAAACCTTAAAGGCGCTGCCTTTGCGTGCCGGCCCAGTCACATAATATCTACGGCTTTTCACACACACAAGTGAATGCGAGGCATACTTGGTCACACTGAGGGTGGCCGTATAAACAACTTTAACACTGTTACAAATATGCGCCACACTGTGAACCCAAACCAAACAAGAATGACAAACACATTTCGGGAGAACATCTGCACCGTAACACAACATAAACACAACAGAACAAATACCCAGAACCCCTTGCAGCACTAACTCTTCCGGGACGCTACAATATACACCCCCCGCTACACCCCCCAACCTCAACCCCGCCCCCCCCCAAACCCGCCCACCTCAACCTCCTCATACTCTCTCAGGGCGAGCATGTCCCAAATTCCAAGCTGCTGTTTTGAGGCATGTTAAAAAAAATTATGCACTTTGTGACTTCAATAATAAATATGGCAGTGCCATGTTGGCACTTTTTTCCATAACTTGAGTTGATTTATTTTGGAAAACCTTGTTACATTGTTTAATGCATCCAGCGGGGCATCACAACAAAATTAGGCATACTAGTGTGTTAATTCCACCACTGTATATATCGGTATCGGTTGATATCGGTAATTAAGAGTTGGACAATATTGCAATATCGGATATCGGCAAAAAAGCCATTATCGGACATCTCTTATAATTACATCAGATTTTTTTATGAACACAAAATATTTTGTCATTTTTTATGTATAAACCCAGGAGAACTTTAATTATGGCCAATGTATGATCCTGTAATTACTTGGTATTGGATTGATACCAAAATTTGTAGTATCACTCAAACCATATGTAAAGTATCCAAACAACAGAAGAATAAATGCTTATTACATTTTAACAGAAGTGTAGATAGAACATGTTAAAACATGAAGTGAGCAGATATCAGCAGTACGCAAACAAGTAGATTAATAATCAATTTTCTACATTGTGTCCCTCGTAATTTTGACAAAATAATAGAATGATAAATGACACAGTGTGTTACTGCATACGTCAGCAGCCAAATTAGGACCTTTTGTTTGCTTACTTACTACTAAGAGAGAAGTTGTCTACTATGTTCACTGTTATTTAATGCCAAAATTGTTCTTTGACTCTAATAAGAAACGTATGTTTAATGTATCTTACGATTTTATATGTTAAAATTAAGCAAATAATGAAATTTTTTGTCGTCCTCTTTATTTAGAAAAGAATCAAAGTGTCGAAACACATTTTGGTACTAGTATCAAAATATTGGTATCGGGACAGTCTTATTACACGCATTGTCTATGATGCTTTTGGCTTGTAGAGATTGTGTTTACATGCACACAATGGTGGCTTGAGGTTTCCCACATTAACAATATTATGACATTAAACACCATACGTGTACTCGAAAGCTGCTGGTTTGCTATAGTGCTATTTTCTTATAGACCCAAATACAGGATGCTATTTGTTTTTTTCTCTTGAATAGGCTGAAAAAAAAGGAGTTTTATTACTGTATATTTGAGGTCTAGATATTTATGCATGCAATCAAACATGTGGTGCCAAATTACATTTCTTCCTGCCACTCACACATACACACTAGCAACACAGAGACCCGCTCAGAAAAACTACAGAAGAAGAGTTGAACTTGTGATGCCAAAGTAAAGATAATGGAAAGCAATGAAGCAAACACAACAGCTAAGAATTTTCATTAGAGATGTTCGATGATATCGGACTGTCGATATTATCGGCCGATAAATGCTTTAAAATGTAATATCGGAAATGATCTGTATCGGTTTCAAAAAGTAAAATGTATGACTTTTTAAAACGCCGCTGTGTACACGGACGTAGGGAGAAGTACAGAGCGCCAATAAACCTTAAAGGCACTGCCTTTGCGTGCCGGCCCAGTCACATAATATCTACGGCTTTTTACACACACACAAGTGAATGCAATGCATATTTGGTCAACAGCCATACAGGTCACACTGAGGGTGGCGGCATAAACAACTTTAACACTGTTACAAATATGCGCCACACTGTGGACCCACACCAAACAAGAATGACAAACACATTTCGGGAGAACATCCGCACCGTAACACAACATAAACACAACAGAACAAATACCCAGAACCCCTTGCAGCACTAACTCTTCCGGGACGCTACAATATACACCCCCTGCTACCCTCTAGCCCCCCACCTCAACCCCGCCCCCCCCAACCCCGCCCACCTCAACCTCCTCATAGTCTCTCTCAGGGAGAGCATGTCCCAAATTCCAAGCTGCTGTTTTGAGGCATGTTAAAAAAAATAATGCACTTTGTGACTTCAATAATAAATATGGCAGTGCCATGTTGGCATTTTTTTCCATAACTTCAGTTGATTTTTGTTGACCTTGTTACATTGTTTAATGCATCCAGCGGGGCATCACAACAAAATTAGGCATAATAATGTGTTAATTCCACGACTGTATATATCGGTATCGGTTGATATCGGAATCGGTAATTAAGAGTTGGACAATATCGGATATCGGCAAAAAAGCCATTATCGGACATCTCTAATTTTCATTATTGTTTTTTTAATCGACCAGTTGTTGAAACTATAAAATATATGTAAAATATAAATATATGTCCTAAAAATGAAGGGTTGACTTATTTCAGGATTGTCTAATATTCTGGTCAGTACGGTAATAGTTTTCACTTTGATGTGTTTTTGTAAATGTAATGGACGATCGCAAACACACAGCAACATCCAAATGCTCCAAACACAGAACTGATCCCAAACTAGGGATATTTAAAAAAAAAAATTCCAAGCTGCCTCTCAAGACCGATCCTGATAACCGCTAACTTATTTATGTCTCTTACTTTTTCAAATGTATATTTTTTAGTGTAGTTTGTGCACACCTGGACTTTTTAAACAGTCAAACAATGGTGAATTTGACAAAATGTACCTGAAGAATTGTATTGAAGGGGTCAAATTCTGATTTTTTTTCTACATTTAAAACACATTTTGTTGTCTACATAACATGTAATATGAGCTGGCTAGGCTAGTGCTGCGGTGCTACTGTGTAATGAGGGCTGCTGTTTTAGGCAATAAAGTGTAAAAAGAGCGTCGGACTCTGCTTTTGTCAGGACAATACGAGCACTTGTTGCAGGTGGCTTAGTCTGCAGCACCAGAATAAGGCACCGATAGCGTCTTCTTTTTTTAGTGTAGATACTAGTGGGGGGCCAGTGAAGTTGTGATGTTGATGCAAGGTGTTTTATTCTTTCCTTGCGAAGTATTTGCATGGCATTTGGTTCGGGTGGGACGTGAATGTCTTGCTCTAATGAGTTGTGAGGGCAGTTTGGAACATCCTTTAAAGTAATAGCACTTGATTTGTTCACTCTAACCCATATACGGCATTACGTCATAATTCGCCAATATTCGCCAGTTCAGTATAATGCCTATTTAAAACAAAAACGCAAACCCTATAAAACAAATGCAACAGAAAAATGCTGTAAACATATAAATGCTGCAAGATGAAGAACAAACTCAAAAGAAAAATGCTGCAAATGCCAAAACCCCCAAAACAAACTGTGAGAGAAATTATTCAAGTTCCCTAAACAAAATGGAAGTTTGGCAGGCTAGCAGGTGAGCCGGGCCTACAGACATGGCCAAAAGTTTTAGGAGGGATTTGAATCCATGTTTCAGTAGTTCTGCTGACTCTGTATTTTTTAAGAAAATCATTACATGTCAATCAATCAAAGTTTATATATATATATAGCCCTTAATCACAAGTGTCTCAAAGGGCTGCACAAGCCACAACGACATCCTCGGCTCAGATCCCACATCAGGGCAAGAAAAAACTCAACCCAATGGGATACAATGAGAAACCTTGGAGGGAACCGCAGATGTGGGAACCGCCCACCCCCACCCCATCACCCTCCCACCACCACCACCACCACCCCATCCCTGGGCGACCGGTGCAATGGACGTTGAGTGAATCTAATTAATAATGTGAGAGTCCAGTCCATAGTGGATCTAACATAATAGTGAGAGTCCAGTCCATAGTGGATCTAACATGATAGTGAGAGTCCAGTCCATAGTGGATCTAACATAATAGTGAGAGTCCAGTCCATAGTGGATCTAACATAATAGTGAGAGTCCAGTCCATAGTGGATCTAACATAATAGTGTGAGAGTCCAGTTCATAGTGGATCTAACATAATAGTGAGAGTCCAGTCCATAGTGGATCTAACATAATAGTGAGAGTCCAGTCCATAGTGGATCTAACATAATAGTGTGAGAGTCCAGTTCATAGTGGATCTAACATAATAGTGAGAGTCCAGTCCATAGTGGGGCCAGCAGGGGATCATCTTGAGTGGAGACAAGTCAGCAGTGCAGACGTCCCCAACTGATGCACAGATGAGTGGTCCACCCCGGGTCCCGACTCTGAACAGCTAGCGCGTCATCTGTGGTCACCTAATAACCTCTCCATGCAGGAGAGGAGGGCAGAGTAGAAGAGAGACGGCAGATCAACTGGTCTACACTGCAAAATCAGTGTTCAAAAACAAGAAAAAAACAAACAAAAATGAGGGGTATTTTACTTGTACTAAGCAAAATTATCTGCCAATAGAACAAGAAAATTCGGCTTGTCAAGACTTTCCAAAACAAGTAAAATTAGCTAACCTCAATGAACCCAAAAATACCTTAAAATAAGTATATTCTCACTAATAACAAGTGCACTTTTCTCGGTAGAGGAAAAAAATTAGACCTTTTTGCTCAATATGTTGAAAAATATTTTTAAATGAAGTAAATGCTAGTGCCATTATCTTGACATAATGATATGCGCTCGGCATCATAATTTTTTTTTTTTTCATGCTTGAAGTAAGAAATTATTACTTAAAAAAAGTAGTTTTATACTTGTGAGTGTTGATGACACAGCTTTGCAACAGTTGATATTCTAGTTTCAAGCATGTTTTACTCAATATAGGTCATCAAATCTCAGCAACAAGCTGTAATATCTTACTGAGATCATTTAGGACCAAAACACTTAAAACAAGTAAAACACTCTAACATAAAATCTGCTTAGTGAGAAGAATTATCTTATCAGACAGAAAATAAGCAAATATCACCCTTATTTGAGATATTTCATCTTACTTAGATTTCAGTTTTTGCAGTGTAAAAGGGGGGTCTATTTAAAGGCTAGCGTATACAAATGAGTTTTAAGATGGGACTTAAAGGCTTCTACTGAGGTAGCATCTCTAACTGTTACCGGTAGGGCATTTCAGAGTACTGGGGCCCGAATAGAAAACGCTCTATAGCCCGCAGACTGTTTTTGGGCTCTGGGAATCACTAGGCTCTGGGAATGTCAGTTCTTACTGAAAAAACAAGCCTTTTTTTTACAGAAATGCCTAGAAAATCATTCGGAGAGTGTAGACCTCAGCCAGGCTCCGTCGATAAACAAAGTGAACGCTCTTGTCAGTCATCCACTCCTTGTTTCTGTGGGAGGAAGCAGGGCTGCTAGCATATACACACATAGAAGTTGAGCCTTGTAACGTAAACATAAGGTAATGTAGAAATGATCCGGATCACTTGGCAATCTAGTCATTCAGTGTTTCCCATAAACTGCCAAGATACCTGTGGCGGTGGGGGCGTGGCCATGGGCGTGGCTATGGGCGTGGTCACCATGACATCATCGAGTAATTTGCATAATTTACTACAATGATATGATTTTTTCCAAAAAGGCTAAAAAAATTTATACTTACTAATTAATAATAACAGTTTTGTTTTAAACGTCCATCCATCCATCCATCCATCCATCCATTTTACAATATAATTACAACACTTTATGTACATATTTATATACAGATTTGAACAAGAAGGTATTCACTGAAATATATTTATTAATTGTGGTTCTTACAAAAAATATATCTTATAAAATATAAAAGCTAAAATGTCTCTTAAAGCTCTGCCCCTTTAATTAGTGCATACTAAATAATTTAACTTTAGCCTACTACTACAACCATATTATTTACCAGCAACATAAAGTGAAACAGAGGCAGAGGTATCCTGCCACAGTCAGTAACAAATAAACAGAACACAGTAGTGGTCAAATACAAATAAGGCAACAAGAGAAGTATCCTACACTTCTCTTTTGCAAAGTAAATCTGAACAGCCTATATGGGCATCTACATCAACTATATGATTTGCCTGAGAAGCTGGACAGGACACAAAAAAAAAAAAAAAAAAAAAAAAAAATCTATTTGTGGCGGACGTAATTCTTTCGTGGCGGGCCGCCACAAATAAATGAATGTGTGGGAAACACTGTCATTTGTTATCCCATTTCTGACATGAATTTTTTTACACAATTATATTTGTATTCATTTTCCTGAAAATCAAGTATGGGTAGGAAATGTTAACAGGACGTTTGAAAATAAAATAGAATGGAAAACAAGACACAGTGACAACATTAACAACAACTCATTCTCCCCTGTCCCCAAACCTCCCATACATTTCAAGCTGGCCAAACACAACCGAGATCAATAGTACGTGGAAAATCAGTGGTTTGTTCCTGGAGTAAAACAATTAGCAGGTAAGTTAAACTGGGGCCTGAGGAGGTAGTAACTAAAACAAGACAAATAAGGTAGTTGGTCAAGGAAGAAAAAAATATTCCTAACTGATAGACAAATAAGCAATTAAAGTGCAAGATTGAAGATTGATTCACTGTTTGATTAAAATTAAACATAGGTCCCCACACCTTTTTGATTTTTTTGGGTAATTGGCCATTGAATCTTGTATTTTTTTAAAGTTCAAGCAGGATTTAAAGTACCAGTAGAGTGGAAAAGCAAGTTGCCTCTCTATTGAAGCTATTATCATATATATCTAATGTATGACACCGGAAGACTTACAAAGTTTGCAGGTAAATAGTTATGATCAAAATAGTATCAATCTCACAGAGATTCCTGAGCCATTTTGAGAGATAATGAGCCAGCCAGACATGTCATCACGTTAGAGCTGGGCGATATGGCCTTTTTTTAATATCGCAATATTTTAAGGCCATTTCGCGATACACGATATATATCTCGATATTTTGCCTTAGCCTTGAATGAACACTTGATGCATATTATCACAGCAGTAATGATGATTTTATGTGTCTACATTAAAACATTCTTCTTCATACTGTATTAATATATTGTACTTTAAAACTTTTATGCAGAGAAGGAAATCACAACTAAAAAAATCCCTACTTTTTTCATACGGTGTTGATCTGGAAATGTTTGCCTCGGCATTTTGATGGTGTGGGCGTGTGGCACCGAACGGAGATGTTGACATGCGGAGTAAGCACTCTTCATTCTCTAGCAGGTGACTTTTCAAATGATGCTACATATTAGCAGTAATGCTACTTTTTATAGCAACGCTTTTGCCCCACACTTGACAAATTACGGTTGTCTGTTCGACATATTCCCACTTGAAGCCAAACCACCGCCAGACGATGGACCCCCTGCTGTTTTTTTGGGGGAATTAATTATTCCTTCATTTGTTACCAGATTCGCACCTTCTCTCTCTCGTATTACCACTCGCACGGCTACGCTAGCATCACAGCTAACGTTACCCATGCGCGAGGGCGTATACGTATGTGACGTATGACGTGACAGTATGTGACGTGTGTAAGAAGGTGCGCTTGTCTGTCTGTGAGAAGGAGACACAGGAAAGAGCGAGGAGAGCCTGCAGTGTAATGCCAGCAGCTAAAAGCAACTGCGTGAGAACGTATACTCAAATATCACGATATAGTCATTTTCTATATCGCACAGAGACAAACCCGCGATATATCGATATATCGCCCAGCCCTACATCACTTGACATAGAGGTAGGAACCGCAGAGCCCTTCTTTACCAACAACAATGCAAATCTTGAGAGCCAACAACGATTACTTTGGGAAAAATTATGTTCCAGAACCTCATATTGTTGATCCTGAACATGAGGATGATCTACACGTTTTAGAAGCTCTGCTAAACAGATCCAGTTTTAGTGAAACACAAACGGCAAACATAATAAAACAATAGCTTACTGTACAATGTCTGCTCTTACTGCGATGACAACTAATAGGATGTCAATTTTTTCCCGTTTTAATGAAGAATTAATCATGATGCACACGAAGGGTTAACAAGGAAAAGTCTCCCTGCAGACACTGTCTTCGGTTGTGTGTGTTTGTCTCCATCTCTGGGTATGAATTGAATGTCACAGATGAACAACTTCTATATATATATGGCTAATTCTTCCTAATATCCAGATGTGAGGCATGGTTTATGATCTAGAATACATTTGAGGAGCCGAAACGCGATGGTGCGTGAGCAGCCAGCTCACAGTAAAGCAGCAGAGGCCTACTTCGATGTGTGCTATCAATCCGCCGCTAAAAAGAGCCGCGTAAACTGTTTGCTTATAATGTAAAACATCTCAGCCAAATGTTAAACAGAGACAAAACAATGTTTACTTTTCATTGCACTTCTTCAAAAGTCAGCTAACTTTCTTCTGGGCATCCCGCCCATGTCTTTTAAGGACAGACAACCCTCAGATCTGGCTCCCCTGGTAGCCTGACTAACTTCCTGTTTTGTTCCTCCAACTTGCAGTTTCTCTCATGTGGTCATTTTTGGGTTTGCAACAATTGCTTTTAATCTTGCAGCCTTTCTCTGAATACAGAATTTCCTGTTGCATGTTTTTTATGGTGTTTTTGGTTTTGGATCATTTTTTAACACTGCTGTGTCATAGCCCATGTTGGCCACTATGGCCTAAAATCTATTGCATAATACCCAGTGTTTCCCATAAACTGCCAAGATACCTGTGGCGGTGGGGGCGTGGCTATGGGCGTGGTCACCATGACATCATCGAGTAATTTGCATAATTTACTACAATGATATGATTTTCTCTAAAAAGGCTCAAAAAATGTATACTTACTAAATAATAACAGTTTTGTTTTAAACGTCCATCCATCCATCCATTTTACAATATAATTACAACACTTTATGTACATATTTATATACAGATTTGAACAATAAGTTATTCACTGAAATATATTTATTAATTGTGGTTCTTACAAAACATATATCTTATAAAATATAAAAGCTAAAATGTCTCTTAAAGCTCTGCCCCTTTAATTAGTGCATACTAAATAATTTAACTTTAGCCTACTACTACAACCATATTATTTACCAGCAACATAAAGTGAAACAGAGGCAGAGGTGTCCTGCCACAGTCAGTAACAAATAAACAGAAAACAGTAGTGGTCAAATACAAATAAGGCAACAAGAGAAATATTCTACACTTCTCTTTTGTAAAGTAAATCTGAACAGCCTATATGGGCATCTACATCAACTATATGATTTGACTGAGAAGCTGGACAGAACAAAAAAAAACAAAAACATTTTTTTTTAATTTGTGGCGGACGTAATTCTTTCGTGGCGGGCCGCCACAAATAAATGAATGTGTGGGAAACACTGATACCATTATATAATACCATGTATGAATTGGTATACAAATTATATGTAAATTATAATAGAACCATTTCAAAATGAGTTACAAAGGCTCTAAATTTGGATGTTGATGTATCCGGTAACATATTGTCATTTCCAGTTGTATTATTTTCTCAAAACTATTATTATTCTACTTGCTAATGAACTATTAATATCTGGTTACTTTATGTACCATGGTTCTATCTACACTTCTGTTATAATGTGATACAAATGTATTTCTTTGTTGTTTGGATATTTTTCATGACTTTTAGGCACAAATTTGGGTATCGATTCGATATCAAGCAGTATTGGTCATAATATGTATGATACATATATTATTTATGATATATATATCATAAATGTGCCGACAATTTAATTTCAGTTTGTATGTGTCTTGTACATGTTAAAGAATGGACAATAATAAAGCATCCTGATCCTGAATAATCATTACCGTATTTTTCGGACTATAAGTCGCAGTTTTTTTCATAGTTTGGCCGGGGGTGCGACTTATACTCAGGAGCGACTTATGTGTGCAATTATTAACACATAACCGTAAAATATCAAATAATATTATTTAGCTCATTCACGTAAGAGACTAGACGTATAAGATTTCATGGGATTTAGCGATTAGGAGTGACAGATTGTTTGGTAAACGTATAGCATGTTCTATATGTTATAGTTATTTGAATGACTCTTACCATAATATGTTACGTTAACATACCAGGCACGTTCTCAGTTGGTTATTTATGCCTCATATAACGTACACTTATTCAGCCTGTTGTTCACTATTCTTTATTTATTTTAAATTGCCTTTCAAATGTCTATTCTTGGTGTTGGCTTTTATCAAATACATTTCCCCCAAAAATGCGACTTATACTCCAGTGTGACTTATATATGTTTTTTTCCTTCTTTATTATGCATTTTCGGCAGGTGCGTCTTATACTCCGGTGCGACTTATACTCCGAAAAATACGGTACATTTTTATCACAATTATAATCAGACAAAAACACAGGGTGCCGGTGTAACAATATCGAAAACATCTTTTATTATTTCCCACTGTTGGTTTTGATTTAAATCATTTGTTTTTTGCCCTTAAATTCTTACTGTGTCCAAGGACTTATTTCCTGAGTTTGTAAACAATAACACAACGATTTTGTGACCATATAAAAAAAATATTGATCTAATCACAGTAGTAGCCGTATACTGATATTATACATGGCATCGTGTCTGTTGATATTTGTATTGATCCGCCTACCTTTGTTCATATTCAAGAGTTCTAGCTCGCTGTTAGCATATCATCTGACAGTATGTAGTGTAGAATGTTTGGAAATTCCTCATCCTCCAGTAACTTGTAAGAAACAGTTTATTTACCGCCATGGAGGCCCGCATTACTCGCTTCTTGCTGTCAAATTTGCGGGACACAGCTAGAATGTGTCATCAACATGCATCATCACGATAGCATTAAAAGCTCTATTGTCAGCCAAATTCATATTAGTTATATTGTTAAACACAAACGAATAAATATTTTTAAATATTACCTAAATGTGTCTTTAATTATAATTGGAATTAAATACATGAATGTGTTTTTAAATATGTCATTCATTAAGTATAATTGTAATTAGATGCATACAGTACAGGCCAAAAGTTAAGTTAAGTTAAAGTACCAATGATTGTCACACACACACACTAGGTGTGGTGAAATGATTCTCTGCATTTGACCCATCCCCTTGTTCACCCCCTGGGAGGTGAGGGGAGCAGTGGGCAGCAGCGGTGGCCGCGCCCGGGAATCATTTTTGGTGATTTAACCCCCAATTCCAACCCTTGATGCTGAGTGCCAAGCAGGGAGGTAATGGCTCCCATTTTTATAGTCTTTGGTATGACTCGGCCGGGGTTTGAACTCACAACCTACCCATCTCAGGGCGGACACTCTAACCACAAGGCCACTGAGTAGGTACTGTAAAGTTTGGACACACCTTCTCATTTCAATGCGTTTCTTTATTTTCACTGAAGGCATCAAAACTATGACACCTGTGAAGTGAAAACCATTTTCAGCTCATGGAGAGAATGCCAAGAGTGTGCAAAGCAGTAATCAGAGCAAAGGGTGGCTATTTTGAAGAAACTAGAATATAAAACATGTTTTCAGTTATTTCACCTTTTTTTTGTTAGGTACGTAACTCCACATGTGTTCACTCATAGTTTTGATGCCTTCAGTGACAATCTACAATGTAAATAGTCATGAAAATAAAGAAAATGCATCGAATGAGAAGGTGTGTCAAAAACTTTCCGCCTGCACTGTACATGTGTTACTAAATGTGTCATTAATTTCATTTTTAACTTTAATTGTTGATTTCATGGTTTTATTAATTATTTCATGAATGAATTAATCATTTCACGATTTAATTAATAATTTAATGATTTTTAATAGAGATGTCCGATAATGGCTTTTTTGCCGATATCCGATATTTCGATGTTGTCCAACTCTTAATTACCGATTCCGATATCAACCGATACCGATATATACAGTTGTGGAATTAACACATTATTATGCCTAATTTTGTTGTGATGCCCCGCTGGATGCATTAAACAATGTAACTTTACCATGAATTGATTAACGTGGACCCCGACTTAAACAAGTTGAAAAACTTATTCGGGTGTTACCATTTAGTGGTCAATTGTACGGAATATTTACTGCACTGTGCAATCTTCTAATACAAGTTTCAATCAATCAATCGAAAACAAGGTTTTCCAAAATAAGAGAACAACTTCAACTCCAGTTATGGAAAAAAAGTGCCAACATGGCACCGCCATATTTATTATTGAAGTCCCAAAGTGCGTTATTTTTTTTAACATGCCTCATAACAGCAGCTTGGAATTTGGGACATGCTCTCCCTGAGATAATCCTGATACCCACTACAACTATGGGAAATACTATACTTTGACTTTCACAAAGTGCATTATTATTATTATTTTTTTTAAACATGCCTCAAAACAACAGCTACAAAAACAATGAAGGCACACAGCTTCAGTCCAGAGTATACTAGAGCATACTTGCCAACCTTGACACCTCCCAATTCGGGAGATGGGGGGAGGGGGGGGTTGAGGTATGTGTGTGTGTGTGGGGGGGGGGGGGGGGGGGGTATATTTTAGCGTCCCGGAAGAGTTAGTGCTGCAAGGGGTTCTGGGTATTTGTTCTGTTGTGTTTATGCTGTGTTACGGTGTCAATGTTCTCCCGAAATGTGTTTGTCATTCTTGTTTGGTATGGGTTCACAGTGTGGCGCATATTTGTAACAGTGTTGTTTATACGGCCACCCTCAGTTTGACCTGCATGGCTGTTGATCAAGTATGCCTTGCATTCACTTGTGTGTGTGTGTGAAAAGCCGTAAATTTTATGTGACTGGGCCGGCACGCTGTTAGTATGGAGGAAAAGCGGACGTGACGTCAGGTTGTAGAGTACGCCCCCAATAATGTTGTCCGGGTGGAAATAGGGAGAATTGTTGCCCCGGGAGATTTTCGGGAGGGGCACTGAAATTCGGGAGCCTCCCGGGAAAATCGGGAGGGTTGGCAAGTATGCCCTACGTCCGTGTTTTACCGGATATGTACAGCTCCGTACAGCGGCGTTTTAAAAAGTCATTAATTTTACTTTTTGAAACTGATACCGATAATTTCCGATATTACATTTTAAAGCATTTATTGGTCGATAATATCGGACATCTCTAATTTAAAAAAATGTATTTATTAATTTCACGAACTGTCAAACTCACCCATTAAAGTCAGTGGGCGGGGCTAACCTGAAACTATACAACGATAGTATTAAAAGGTCTACTGTCGGCCAAATTGATATCCTTTTTATTGTTTCTATAACGTAGTAATAACCTGTCCATGTAAACATTTTAATGTGAGGTAAACTATGAGGTAACCTATTTTATGTCCACTGTCTCCTGTTCAGGACCATTGTAGCTCTGGTCTACAATGTGCTGAAGACACTGATGGAGATGAACTGTACTCTGTTTGATGAGTTAACCTCCTCCTATAAATCAGACCGGCAACGGTGAGTAAACACCCGAAAAGCACGTTTGACGTCTGTTTTTGGTTTCTTTGCTGGCATGTACAGATGTATCAATATGAAGAAGACTGTAAAATGTCCTCTCCAGGGAGAAGAAGAAGGAGCAAGAGCGCGACGAGCTTTGGAGGAAGCTTGAGGAATTGAGGCTCAGCGACACCAGGCTGGAACCGAACAACAGCCACAAGCTTCTGAGTCTGCAAAACAACAACAAGAATAGCAATAACAACAATCAGGACAAGGTCACCGATGATGTTGACCTTTACGGCGGCCAGTGAGAGAGAGAGAGAGAAACCCACGTGCCAAAACGACTCCGCACTCCCGCTTTTAGCAATCTGGTTGGCGCTGTGTCTCCGTGACTTGTCAGGAGAGGACGAACAAAGATGGGAGACAAACTACACCTCATTTTATAAAACAATTCTGAGTGACTTCAAACGCCTCACGGAAAACAAGGTTTGACGTTAGCGCGCGTCAGCAGCAGTATATATAAATATATATATATATTGTTGTTTTGTCCGCTCTTGTATTCAATGTTTTGTGGTGTGGCGGCGGAGAGACAATTACGACTTGAATTCAGCATTTCAGATTGTTGCTGCGACAAGATGAATAGTTCAACAAAGATGTCTATTTTGTAACGTTCTGCGTCGTCGCTGCCAACCTTAGTTATAGGGGGAGGGGGGGGAGGAAGTGAGGCAGACGGGGGACCAGACCTAATTAAATCGTGCATAAATGTACAGTAATAGAGATAAATGGATCACAATCAATATACCAATCTGATAAACACCTGTACCTCGGTTTTCGTTTGTAATCCGATCCAAAATATCCAGCAAAAGATTTTCCCCTAAGAAATCCAATCTAATTTACAGAGAATGATTATAGTTTTACATGTAGAGAAGAATGCGAAACATATATATAATCGATGTGTAAATGAACATTAAACATGACTTTATTGAAGACGTTTGTTGGCAAAGAAGCAGCACTGAACTCCGTAGCGTTCCTTACCTTCTTTATCAAAGTGCTGGCACTCGCAACTTTCTTTGGCCCCATGTTGGCTTACTTTGCAGTCAATGAAAAAAGAATGTTTGTTTGGGCACTTGATTCCACACGACGATTTCGATTATGCGCAAAAAGCGAGAACATTTTGGCGAAAACTGAGGTACCACTTCCAGCAGCGGCATTTGGAGTCGAATCATCCTCACATTTAGTTTTACATTTCAGTTTTAAAAAAATTTTTAATCGAGGTGTCCCCAGCAGCTTTCATTACAAGTATTTACACTGAAGTATTGACGCAGGGCTTTTTCAATTTGACACGTTTCGGCACGGCTCGCTGTCACGTCTTACAGTTAAATACAACGTACCAGCTGTTAGCTTAGCATGAAGCCCGGAAGCAAAATCGACCTCTCCCAGAACACCCGTGGTTTCAGCCTCCACGCCATCATTCACTCCGTGGACGCCTTTCCGTCACTCCAGCGAGGGAAGCAGAGTATTTTTTTTTTTTTTTTACTTAAAATTATTTCTGTACAAAAGAAAATAGATGCAAAAACGAGACATACAGTACTCTATTTTTCCAAAGTGAATATTTAGTTTTTGCAAAAGGACAAAGACGGGATGGCGGCTATATGGGCTTGATTGTACAGTATATTTGTAGAGTGGTCTTATATGTAAGCTGGAGTTGAGGTAGGAATTGTCGGACGGCGCCACTCTTATTGAAAGGGGAACATGTATGACCGTGTCGGTTCCGTTTTAAATGTATCGATGTAAATGTACAGTAAGGTACAGGTCGTCCCTGTGAGCGATATGTTTTAATTCCGCCATCATGTCAAGCTGATGATAGTTTGTCATGTTATCATGTATAGGGAGGGAGGGCCTTTATTTAACGTGCTCTATTGGAGGGGGGAAAGGGTTGATTCATTATTATATATTCCATATTAAAAGCTTATTCTTGATCCGTCTTCTTCACAGTAGCTGTATATGTGCAGGAGCAGGTCAAAAAGTTTATTTTCCAGACGTCTCTCGCTTCAAGGCATTGTTTGAAGTAGCGAATTGAGAAAACAAACTCTACTGCTCAACACTCTTTACCTCCAGTCTTAACAACCTCAGATAGTTTTCATCGGGAACTGTTCATCTTCTACTCACCCTATATAGATCCTAGGAACCGCGTTATGTTGTATTCGTTTTAGTTCCGCTTCCTCTGATGCCTTTCTGTCAGTACATCATTCCAACGTCTGTAATGTGGGCTTGTTTTGTTTTTGGACGAGGGATGAGAAGCTGTTTTGTAATCAGATAGATTTTACCAGGGTTTCTTCATCAAATAAAGTCTACTCTATCTTTCTATTCAAGCATCAACTGCTTGTCTTTTCTCCCCCCCAAACCCTTCTCCCGGAAGTTGTAGTACATCATAAAGGCCAGAAGATGGTGCCAACTTGTTTCATTTTGATTTGAATCACTTTTTCTTTGTATTATATAGACATGTAGAACAGTGGTTCTTAACCTTGTTGGAGGTAGCGAACCCCACCAGTTTCATATGCGCATTCACCGAACCCTTCTTTAGTGAAAAATAAAATGTTTTTTTTCAAATTCAAGACAAAGTTATATGTTTTTGGTAACACTTTAGTATGGGGAAAATATTCTAAGTAACACAGACTTAATTTAGAGTTTTTTTGGACACTAGGGGAACATATTCTAAGTAACAAAGACTTATTTTAGAGTTATTTGGTTAGGGTCAGGGTTAGAGGGTTAGGGTTATGCTAAGGCCATGCTGAACAAGGCATTAATAAGTACTTAATAATGACTAGTTAAGAGCCAATATGTTACTAATTTGCATGTTAATAAGCAACTAATTAATGGCGAATATGTTCCCCATACTAAAGTGTTACCATGTTTTTATTACTGGTGCACAAAATGAACCGTGCATGAACATCACCTTGTTCAAACAACAAAACCAAAACAGTGCATAAACTCACAACAAATGACACACCTGCAAATCAGTCTGACTTCTGCTGTTGCCGTATCCGTAATACGAGAAGTTTTTATTTACACGATGTGTCAAGTGTGTCTTGACCTCCGCCGAACCCCTGAGCCCGACTCACTGAACCCCTAGGGTTCGATCGAACCCAGGTTAAGAACCACTGATGTAGAATAACAATGTCACATTCTGGTGGTAATATGGCTGCTTTCACAGTGTTTTTGTGTTGTTGTTTTTTTGCAATAATGTCATCACTAGCTCCATGTTTTTTTAGTTCTGTTGCTCGATCATGTGTGAAGTTTACGACATGTCAGAGTTTAGAGTGTTTCATAATGCTCCATCTATGGTTACCCATGCGTGCACAATTAGAGTGATGAGTGTGTTCATATATGATCAAAAATATAATAATGTCCATTTTTGATTGACACTGTCAAAGAGGCTATATTTTAAAGAATGCCTAGCGGGCACAAGACATTAAAACAACGTTGAGAACTTGTTGAATTAGGTCCTGACGTTGAGGAACTCAAAGATAACATTGAAACAATGCTTTTTGAAGACTTTTTATTTATAAATGGTTGATTTATATAGGCTAGTAAGGTAAAGATTTGTACCTGACAAGCTTTTTGAAGACGTTTAATCAATGTTGGGTTCAACTTCTGACATTGATTTGACCATTGAATATTGGTCATTTCCCAACCAATAGTTTACCACATAGATACAACGTTGAAACAACATGCTTTTTGGCAAAGTTTATTTGTCAGGTTTTGACGTTGATTTGACCATTGAAATTTGCTCATTTCCCGAGCAACAAAGTGGATCCAACGTTAGACATCAACACTGTCTCAATTTACTAATACAACTATGTAAAGGACATGTTTGTATAATCAATGTCTTGTGCCTGTTGGGTAGGTAGTCTTAGTAAGAATTAATTTGCAAATCATGGTGGAAAATAAGTATTTGGTCAATAACAAAAGTTCAACTTTATATTGTACCATAGACGTTGTTGGCAATGACAGAATTCAAACATTTCCTGTATAAGTCTTCACCAGGTTTGCTCACATTGTAGCTAGAATTTTGGCCCATTCTTCCTTGCAGATCTCCTCTGGAGGAGTGGTGTTTGGGGCCAAACAGACTTTAAACTCCGTTCGCAGATGTTCTATTGGGTTGAGGTCTGGAGACTGGCTAGGCCACTACGAGGGAACTCTCCCGAAGGAATCAATAAAGTACTATCTACCTACAGAACCTTGGAATGCTTCTTATGTAGCCACTTCTTCGTTGCCTGAGCGCTGTTTGGGGTATCATCACCACGTCTCATCTTCAATGCTCTTGCTGATGGAAGGAGGTCTTTGCTTAAAATCTCACGATACATTGCCCCATTATTTTTTCCTTAAACCCCAAAGCATGATGTTTCCACCCCCATGCTTTACAGTAGGGATGGTGTATTTGGAATGCTACTCAGCATTCTTCTTCCTCCAAGCATGAGGAGTTGGGTTTTTACCCCAAAATTCTATTTTGCTCTCATTTGACCACATGACTTTCTTCCAAAGCTCTGGAACCACCACGTGGTCCCAGGCAAACTTTAGACGGATCTGTGCTGGCTTAAGCTTCGGTTCACGTCTGACGTTGTATTATTTGATTCCTTGTCAGCGTAGTGGTATTGGTCACTGGTCATTCACCAGGTCCCCCTGTGTAGTTCTTTCTTGAAATTTTTGCTCACCGTTGATGAGCCCTTGCTTGGAGTTCCGGACCGATGGAGATTATCAATGGCCTTGTATGTCTTCCATTTTTCTAATACTTGCTCCCACAGTTGATTTATACACACCACGCTGCTTGCCTATTGTAGATACACTCTTACCAGCCTTGTACAGGTCTTTACAATTTTGTCCCTTGGACAGCTCTTGGCCATGGTAGAGTTTGGAGTCTGACTGTTTGAGACTGTGGGCAAGTTTCTATTATACAGATAATGAGTTTAAATAGGTGTCAGAGTGGAGGACAGAGCTTCTTTAATAAGTTATTTTGTTGTTTGTTATTGACCAATTACTTATTGTTATTGACCAAATACATTCTTAAAAGCCTACAATGTGATTTCCTGGATTTTTTTTTTTTCACATTCTGCCTTTCACAGTAGAAGTGGACCTATGATGAAAATGACAGACCTCCGTCATCATTTTAAGTGGGAGAACTGGCACAAAAGCTGGCTGATTAAATAGTTTTTGTCCACCGGAGCTCCTGTGGCATGAACTGGCCCCAGTTATTTTATTATGAACATTTACTCCAATGAAATTCTCCATTCATGTTTGCTCAGACTCGCTGTTACCATGGTGACAAGTCCTCCACCTTTAAGAAAATGATGTTTCTGGCTTTTTCTTTCAGTGACAGGAAAGACTCAAAGAGACTTGGTACAAATGCTCCTGAACTGCACCTCGGTCAACCAGACCAGCACTTTGTTCACTTCCAAACTGAGCGCCGCTGCAGACATTTGTGTGGGCTTAGCTATCCTCTCTGTGGGTAAGTGCGGCATCTTTTTATTTTTTTTATTTTTGCATGAGTAACTTAGTGTGCAAACTATTTAAACTAAATATTATTAACTTTTTGGGGGGGAGGGCATAAAGTTATTCAAACCCCTTTTAATTTATAAGCAGCTAATCTATTTCTTTTTTTTTATAATTATATATAATAATGGTAATTTTGGTTACAATAAGGCACAATGTAAATAATTTTTTGAGCCAAATGTAAGTTAAGCTTTTCGATTTTTTTCTAGTCTCAATATTACTTTTATTGTCTTTTTTATTAATTTCCAAATATACAAGTATTAATAAATTTACTGTTGCCAAAATGTAGTTTGAACCTTTCTTGATTTATCTGGTGCTTATGTATTTTCTTCTTTTTATTTAACTATTTTTCTTCAAAATAATATTATTGTTAATACATTTCATCCTTTTGAATAATTAGGATTAGGATGTGTTTTTTTAATCATATGGTGAAATTGTTACTCCTATTCGGTGTATCTTAAGTTTAATATACAGTATACACTTTTTGAGAGTTGTCAGTAAATATAGTTGTGTGTTTATGTGTTTTCTTTTATATTTATATATAAATATTTATATATATATATTAATATAAAAGAAATTATAAATTATTATTTCATAATTATGAATCCCCATAAGAATGCTTATTAAAAAAATACATATTACAACAAAACATACAATATTTTTTGCCCAATTTAATTGTATTAATTCCAATATATGTAAAGCATTTAAAAAAATAATAATAAAAAAAAATATATATATATATTTATATATATATATATATTTTTATATATATATATATATATATACATCAATCAATCAATCAATGTTTATTTATATAGCCATAAATCACAAGTGTCTCAAAGAGCTGCACAAGCCACAACGACATCCTCGGTACAGAGCCCACATACGGGCAAGGAAAAACTCACCCCAGTGGGACGTCGATGTGAATGACTATGAGAAACCTTGGAGAGGACCGCATATTTGGGTAACCCCCCCCCCCCCCCCCCCTCTAGGGGAGACCGAAAGCAATGGATGTCGAGTGGGTCTGACATAATATTGTGAAAGTCCAGTCCACAGTGGATCCAACACATCACTATTTTGATGTATATTATGAGTCCCTATAAGAACCTTTTATTAAAGAATAGCTATTACAACAACTCAAACAATATCTTTTGGCAGAATTAGTTTGTGTGTGAGTGTGTGTGCACAGATGTAAATGATCAACACGTATACAAATGCTTAACTATAGTAGTAATGTATTTTATTTAACATATTAAATAGTTGGTTTTTTTAATGACTTTTGAAATATATATTTTAATCACAAAGGGGAAATTATAATAAATATTTATATTTAATAATAAATAATAGTAATTAATATTTAAATTTAGCTTGACTGTCTACATTTTTTAAATTATCATATTTTTATGGAAAAGCAGCCATGTTTGGTAGCTTAAACATGTGATTTCTCGTGGCCTATCAGTGAAGAAGGTTAATGATGATGATTGATAATAGGGTAATAATTAAGCATGGATGAGAAGTATATTCATGTGGTACATGATTAGTATAAATGATCAATAATTAGGGGTGAGGGGTATTTAAAACGTGATATAACTGATTTATCAGGTCAGGAGTTGTCCTGGCTGGTCCATCATTGATAGACTACTAAAGCAGGTGTTCTGGGGTCGAAGCGTGACTACATATTGCCTCAGTCACTAATCATTGTTACTGAATGGTCTTCCCAGTTATGCTGTCAGTTCTGGGCAATGGCGTGGTCCTGGTGATCTGTTACCGCCGCCGCAAGAAGATGGTGGGCACCGAGCTCCTCTGCGTCAACCTGGCCGTGGTGGACTTCCTGTGCTGCATCTGCTTTTACCCGCTCTCCATCCTGTCGTCCTTCCGACACGCGTGGCTGGGAGACTACTTCACGTGCGTTTACTACGGCCTGGGTTGCTTCATCTTTGGCCTGTGCGGCATGTTCACCATCGCCGCCATCAGCGTCATCCGCTACCTGAAGACCTGCTACAGCTTGGTCTACGGTGGGTAAAGGCTTTCATTCCACTTGCAGAGCAGGAGTTGGTACCCATTAGACACTTTGGACTTGACATTTGTGACGCCCCCTATGGGTTGTGCTCAAAATGATTTGGAAGACATGCTAGCACAGGGGTTCTAAAGCCCAAATTTCCACTACATGTGGGCAGACAAATGCCATTTACACATGTTTTTATCAAAATGTTGTAGATGGCAGTCACACGTAAAGAGATTGATGTCCGCTGTTCAATAAACGATGCTAGCAAGTACCCGTAAGAAAGCAACACCAACATTTTGAGGTTTCATTGAGAATGTAGAACATGAGACACAGCACCCAAAAATCTGTCAAAATGTTTTAGTACGACTTTGGTAAGCTACGAATTCGGAACGCGCAGCATTGCGGCTACCATAGTCAGACGTACTGTGCTTCAACATACGGTTATTATTATGGTGTGTGTGTATAAGGACCCAAAAATGGCACCTATTAAGAGACATATTATCTGGCGTTTTGTTTACGCAATATGATGCAAAACCAACTTCTTACCTATTGGTACCTGCTGATGTGTATTTGGGATCCATATAAGTCCCGGAAATTAGCACATTGTTGCGTTGTAGTCAAAAAGCTCCTACTTTTTCTCTATCCGCTTGTTGTGGAGCATTCATCCTTCGCTGTTGCCAGTAGCTTACAGTTCTAACTTATATCTATCAATAGACTCGCTATGGACCGACCACAAAACTTGAAGACGGTCTGTAAAATATAATCTATGAAACATTTTGACCAAAGAACTACCATTACATGCACTGTAGACCAGTGTTTTTCAACCACTAGTGTGCCGTGAGATACAGTCTGGTGTGCCGTGGGAGATTATCTAAATTCACCTATTTGGGTTAAAAATATTTTTTGCAAACCAGTAATTATAGTCTGCAAATTGTGTGTAGTTGTTGAGTGTCGGCAGAGTAACCGTGTAATACTCTTCCATATCAGTAGGAGGCAGCAGGCAGCTAATTCCTTTGTAAATGTCGGAAACTACGGGAGGCAGGGTGCAGGTAAAAAGGTGTCTAATGCTTAAACCAAACAAACAAAAAGTGAGTGCCCCTAAGAAAAGGCATTGAAGCTTAGGGAAGGCTATGCAGAACTAAACTAAAACTGAACTGGCTACAAAGTAAACAAAAACAGAATGCTGGACGGCAGCAAAGACTTACTGTGGAGCAAAGATGGCGTCCACAATGTACATCCGTACATGACATGACAATCAACAATGTCCCCACAAAGAAGGATAAAAACAACTGAAATATTCTTGACTGCTAAAACAAAGTAGATGCGGGAAATATCACTCAAAGGAAGACATGAAACTGCAGCAGGAAAATACCAAAAAAAGAGAAAAAGCCACCAAAATAGGAGCGCAAGACAAGAACTAAAACACTACACACAGGAAAACAGCAAAAAACTCCAAATAAGTCAGGGTGTGATGTGACAGGTGGTGACAGTACACCTACTTTGAGACAAGAGCTATAGTGATGCATGCTTGGTTATGCTTTAAAGTCATATCCAACAATTGCGACAACGACAAGTTGTCAGTTGTCAACTGAGTTTCGTTTTTTAATGATTTCTGCCGGTGGTGTGCCTCCGCATTTCTTCAATGCAAAAAATGTGCCTTGGCTCAAAAAAGGTTGAAAAACACTGCAGTAGACCGCAAGGAAATGTATTAAATGTAAACAAAAAAACTCCTCTCTGAGCTGCCACCTTACCGTGGTAGAGGAGTTTGCGTGTCTCAATGATCCTAGGAGCTATGTTGTCCGGGGGCTTCCATGCCCCCTGGTAGGGTCTCCCAAGACAAACAGGTCCTAGGTGAGGGATCAGACAAAGAGCAGCTCGAAGACTTCTATGGAAATACAAGAACCGAGACTCAGATTACCCTCGCCCGGACGCAGGTCACCGGGGCCCCCCTCTGGAGCCAGGCCCGGAGTTGGGGCACGACGGCGAGCGCCTGGTGGCCGGGCCTGTCCCCATGGGGGCCGGCCGGGCACAGCCCGAAGAGGCAACGTGGGTCCCCCCTCCAATGGGCTCACCACCCATAGCAGGGGCCATAGAGGTCAGGTGCAATGTGAGCTGGGCGGCAGCCGAAGGCAGGGCACTTGGCGGTCCGATCTTCGGCTACAGAAGCTAGCTCTTGGGACGTGGAACGTCACCTCGCTGGGGGGGAAGGAGCCTGAGCTAGTGCGCGAGGTGGAGAAGTTCCGGCTAGACATAGTCTGACTCACTTCGACGCACAGCAAGGGCTCTGGAACCAGTTCTCTCGAGAGGGGATGGACTCTCTTCCACTCTGGCGTTGCCGGCAGTGAGAGGTGACGGGCTGGGGTGGCAATTCTTGTTGCCCCCCGGCTCAGAACCTGCATGTTGGAGTTCAACCCGGTGGACGAGAGGGTAGCTTCCCTCCGCCTTCGGGTGGGGGGACGGGTCCTGACTGTTGTTTGCGCTTACGCGCCAAACAGCAGCTCAGAGTACCCACCCTTTTTGGATTCACTCGAGGGAGTACTTGAGGGTGCTCCCCCGGGTGATTCCCTCGTTCTACTGGGGGACTTCAACGCTCATATTGGCAACGACAGTGAAACCTGGAGAGGCGTGATTGGTAAGAATGGCCGCCCGGATCTGAACCCGAGTGGTGTGTTGTTATTGGACTTTTGTGCCCGTCACGGATTGTCCATAACGAACACCATGTTCAAGCATATGGGTGTCCATATGTGCACTTGGCACCAGGACACCCTGGGCCGCAGTTCCATGATCGACTTTGTAGTTGTGTCATCGGATTTGCGGCCTCATGTTTTGGACACTCGGGTGAAGAGAGGGGCGGAGCTTTCTACCGATCACCACCTGGTGGTGAGTTGGCTGCGATGGTGGGGGAGGATGCCGGACAGACCTGGCAGGCCCAAACGCATTGTGAGGGTTTGCTGGAAAAGTCTGGCAGAGTCTCCTGTCAGAGAGAGTTTCAATTCCCACCTCCGGAAGAACTTTGAACATGTCACGAGGGAGGTGCTGGACATTGAGTCCGAGTGGACCGTGTTCTGCACCTCTATTGTCGAGGCGGCTGATTGGAGCTGTGGCCGCAAAGTAGTTGGTGCCTGTCGTGGCGGTAATCCTAGAACCCGTTGGTGGACACCGGCGGTGAGGGATGCCGTCAAGCTGAAGAAGGAGTCCTATCGGGTTCTTTTGGCTCATAGGACTCCTGAGGCAGCGGACAGGTACCGACAGGCCAAGCGGTGTGCGGCTTCAGCGGTCGCGGAGGCAAAAACTCAGGCATGGGAGGAGTTCGGGGAAGCCATGGAAAACGACTTCCGGACGGCTTCGAAGCGATTCTGGACCACCATCCGCTGCCTCAGGAAGGGGAAGCAGTGCACTATCAACACCGTGTATGGTGAGGATGGTGTTCTGCTGACCTCGACTGCGGATGTTGTGGATCGGTGGAGGGAATACTTCGAAGACCTCCTCAATCCCACCAACACGTCTTCCTATGAGGAAGCAGTGCCTGGGGAATCTGTGGTGGGCGCTCCTATTTCTGGGGCTAAGGTTGCTGAGGTAGTTAAAAAGCTCCTCGGTGGCGAGGCCCCGGGGGTGGATGAGATCCGCGGAGTTCCTTAAGGCTCTGGATGCTGTGGGGCTGTCTTGGTTGACAAGACTCCGCAGCATCGCGTGGACATCGGGGGCGGTACCTCTGGATTGGCAGACCGGGGTGGTGGTTCCTCTCTTTAAAAAGGGTAACCAGAGGGTGTGTTCTAACTATCGGGGGATCACACTCCTCAGCCTTCCCGGTAAGGTCTATTCAGGTGTACTGGAGAGGAGGCTACGCCGGATAGTCGAACCTCGGATTCAGGAGGAACAGTGTGGTTTTCGTCCTGGTCGTGGAACTGTGGACCAGCTCTATACTCTCGGCAGGGTCCTTGAGGGTGCATGGGAGTTTGCCCAACCAGTCTACATGTGCTTTGTGGACTTGGAAAAGGCATTCGACCGTGTCCCTGGGGAAGTCCTGTGGGGAATGCTCAGAGAGTATGGGGTATCGGACTGTCTGATTGTGGCGGTCCGCTCCCTGTATGATCAGTGTCAGAGCTTGGTCCGCATTGCCGGCAGTAAGTCGGACACGTTTCCAGTGAGGGTTGGACTCCGCCAAGGCTGCCCTTTGTCACCGATTCTGTTCATAACTTTTATGGACAGAATTTCTAGGCGCAGTCAAGGCGTTGAGGGGATCCGGTTTGGTGGCTGCGGGATTAGGTCTCTGCTTTTTGCAGATGATGTGGTCCTGATGGCTTCATCTGGCCAGGATCTTCAGCTCTCACTGGATCGGTTCGCAGCTGAGTGTGAAGCGACTGGGATGAGAATCAGCACCTCCAAGTCCGAGTCCGTGGTGCAAAAAAGGTTGGGGTCCACTGTAAATGGGTTATACTTGTATAGAGCTTTTCTACCTTCAAGGTACTCAAAGCGCTTTGACAGTATTTCCACATTCACACACTGATGGCGGGAGCTGCCATGCAAGGTACTAACCACGACCCATCAGGAGCCAGGGTCAAGTGTCTTACTCAATGAAAAAACGGACTTGACAAGGTTGGTAGAAGGTGGGGATTGAACCAGGAACCCTCAAGTTGCTGGCACAGCCACTTTCCCAACTGCGCCAGGCCGTCCCCGTACTGTGGTATTACTATACCAGTATATGATTGATACTACAGTGGTTAGATCAATATATTTGTTGTTTGTTGTAGGTCACAAACTCCATAAATAAGTCCCTGGACACAGGATGACTTTAAGGGCAAAAAACAAAAGATTTAAATCAGAGCCAATAGTAAATCTGTCAGGTTCAAACACCGATGACATCTATTCCCCCCCCCCTCCTCCACACCCCTGATTGTAAATAATGTAAATAATTCAATGTGATTATCTTGTGTGATGACTGTATTATGATGATAGTATATATGATAGTATATATCTGTATCATGAATCAATTTAAGTGGACCCCGACTTAAACAAGTTGAAAAACTTATTCGGGTGTTACCATTTAGTGGTCAATTGTACGGAATATGTACTTCACTGTGCAACCTACTAATAAAAGTCTCAATCAATCAATCAATTAGACAAGACAAGAAGCAAAGGAAATCAAACAGAGACAGGATTCAATTTAGCTCATGAGGAGAGCGCCTGTGTGCCTGCACCCTCGCACAGCATCACCACACCGCTCTGACGAGGGAGTTCCACGCCTCCACTTTTATTTGGGCCTTTTCTGGTTACATAGCATTACATTACATTACACAGTGCTCCTAAGGGGAGGTGGTCATAAACAGCTTTTGCACTCGGTCATAAACAGTTCAAAGAAAAGGTGCCTGGAGAGGTGTCAGATCCTGCTTCCTCTCCGCTTTGTAGATCTCGGGTCCGGACAAGGTCTTCCTGTGGCTGTCAATAGATCAAAGAAACCGGCACCTCCACGTCACATCCCATCGCACTCAGTGGAGTTTTACAAGCCTTTTGCTTGATAAGATGAAAGACAGCTTTTGTCTTCTCGCCGGGCGAGCTGAACTCAATGTAACACAAAGTTGTGTGATAACTTCTGTACAATTATTCTGACAAAATCATTCAAATATTTAATTAATATTGTAAGACTGTCATCCTGTGTTTTTGTCTGATTATAATTGTAAACAAAAATGTAATCAAGTATGAGTACCAGCATTGGTATGACCCTGTACTGTGACTTCTACGTATCATATCACTATACTTTGTTGCCTTTCTTTCCCTTGTAGCCGTGTGGCTCAAGGGCGCCAACATCCGGCTGGTGTGTTGCGGCATCTGGCTGGTGGCGGTGGTGTGGTCCAGCTTCCCTCTCTTCGGCTGGGGCGAGTACGTCCCCGAGCCGTACGGACTGTCCTGCACCGTCGCCTGGCGCGGTTACCACACCTCCGCCAAGGACGCCGCCTACGTCATTTGCTCTTTCACCTGCTTCACGCTGCTGCCCGTCCTGCTCATCGTGGTGTCCCAGTGCCAGATCGTCTATAAGCTCTCCCGTTTTTCCTACTCGCTGTCGGCACGAGGCGTTCACAACAACCTGCGGCGGGCTGAGAAACGACTCTCCACGGTGAGCATTTAACGTCCTTGGGAAATGGCACAGTATTTCTGAAAATGAGTACTCTCTCCAACTTGCAGTGAGTTTTATTGTATATACTATTGTACTGAAATGTAATTTGAATGCAACTTAGATTAGTCGTTGTTCAGCTTGTAGAGCAATAAGAATAATTAATCAGCACTATTGTTAACAAGCACCGCCTTTATCCTCTTGGGTGTTCACTCAATCAATCGCAGCTCACCAGGGCGCTACGCTATGATTTTTACTTGTGCTGCCAACTCCTGTATTTTTATACAGTAATCTTGGCTGTGTTTTAACTCATGTTCAATGGGTAGTAAATCTATGCTGCCTACTGTACAAGCTGTACAGTGACTTGTCAGGTTCAAACACTGATGACATCTATTAATCAGACAAGAAGCAAGGAACCATGCAGAGACAGAGTTCAATTTAGCTCACAAGTAGAATGCATGGAGCTGCACACTTAGTCACAGCCTCGCCCTACGCTCTAAGGTTCATCCCCTGCGTCCCTCTATTTATTCAGGAGTTCCATAGTCAACATCACTGAGGCCGCCTCTAAAAGGAGTGGTCACATATATCATGCAAAGCAGGTCCAGTACGCACAATACGTGACGGAATGTGCTGGGCCTTGTGATTTCCTTGTTTTTGCTTCGTCTGCGTGCTGTCATCTTATCTTCGTTGAGGTCCTTGAAATCCTTGGCTGTTAGCGGGCTAAAACAAAAATAACATATGCGCCTGAGGCCACCCCTCAGACAAGAAGTTTTGTCCTTGCACAGATAGAAAAAATGCAGCTTGAGCACAATATCTAATAACTATAGCAACAGACTTTAAGCATACTAAAGTTGTGTGATAATATATATACATGATTATTCTAACAGACTACTCCTACTAAGCGTGGTCATTTACATAGAGTAGTTGAGAAGCAACGCGAGGGGTGTACGCACTTTTGTGAGATACCGTAGCAGGAAAGTTACACTACCGTTCAAAAGTTAAGGGTCACCCAAACAATTTTGTGGAATAGCCTTCATTTCTAAGAACAAGAATAGACTGTCGAGTTTCAGATGAAAGTTCTCTTTTTCTGGCCATTTTGAGCGTTTAATTGACCCCACAAATGTGATGCTCCAGAAAGTCAATCTGCTCAAAGGAAGGTCAGTTTTGTAGCTTCTGTAACGAGCTAAACTGTTTTCAGATGTGTGAGCATGATTGCACAAGGGTTTTCTAATCATCAATTAGCCTTCTGAGCCAATGAGCAAACACATTGTACCATTAGAACACTGGAGTGATAGTTGCTGGAAATGGGCCTCTATACACATTTGCAGCTAGAATAGTCATTTACCACATTAGCAATGTATAGAGTGTATTTCTTTCAAGTTAAGACTAGTTTGAAGTTATCTTCATTGAAAAGTACAGTGCTTTTCCTTCAAAAATAAGGACATTTCAATGTGACCCCAAACTTTTGAACGGTAGTGTACATTTGATGTTTTTGGTTTTCCCAATGTATTCAATAATGGTGACAGTTATGATAATACCATATTTTCCAGACTATAAGGCGCACTTAAAACCCTTTTTTCCCCTCAAAACTCTACAATGCGCCTTATAACCCGGTGCGCCTAATGTACGGAACATTTCTGGTTTTGCTTACTGACCTCGAACCTATTTTATTTGGTATATGGTGATATAAGTGTGACCAGTAGATGGCAGTCACACATAAGATATACGTGTAGACTGCAATATGATGGCAGTCACACATAAGAGATACGTGTAGACTGCAACATGACCCAAGTAAACAAGACCGACATTTTATATGTTCCGTTGAAAGTATAGAACATTACAGATCTATCAAAATGTTTTAGTAGGACTTTGGTAAGCTATGAAGCCGCACCGCTTGATGGATTGTACTTTGCTTCAACATACCAGTATTTTTATGGTGTGTGTATAAGATAACACATATTATGGAAAAGCAACTTTTCTTACCTTCTGATACCTGCCGATCTGTATTTGGGATCTGCATAAGTCCTGAAAAATTGCATGCGTCCGCCTTTGTAGTCCGAGCTGACACCGTAGTTGATAAGGTTCTTCTTTTTCTCTATCTTCTGTTATGGGACATTCATCCTCCGCTGTTGCCATTTCTAATATAAAGTAGTGTAAAGTTCTTATATCTGTCAGTAAACTCGCCATGAAAGTGCTAAAACATACCGGTGTAGTGAGTTTACATTATTCACCCAAGGAACTTTAGTTATTAGAGAGTTCCGGTTGGACGTTTTTTCACGGGACACATTTCCGGCCTTTTTATTGCACTAGTGAGCCACGGATGAGGAGATGCTGCTCCGTTATTGATTGAAGTAAAGTGTGAATGTCATTAAAACAGTTAGCGCCATCTTGTGACACTTCTTCCACTCCCGTCCTTGCACGCTACACCGCTACAACACAGATAGACGGGGAGAAGACGCTGCCGAAGGTGAGCCACGTAAATAAGACTGCCCACAAAACGGCACATCCTGAAGCGACTGTCAGAAAGCGACTTGAAGATGTGTAAAACATCATCTATGCAACATTTTGAGCAAAGAACCCCCATTACATGTTATGTAGACCACAAGGAAGTCTTTTACATTCAGAAAAAAATAATAATAATACGACTCCTTTAATGCGCCTTATAATCCGGTGCGCTTTATATATGAAAAAAGATCGAAATAAGACCATTCATCGGCATTGCGCCTTAAAATCCGGTGCGCCCTATGGTCCGGAAAATACAGTAAGTGTTTTATTGTCAATTTTTTTAATATTACAAACCCTTTGTATTCGGGATGTACTAATCGATCAGCCAGTGATGAGTACCCGCCGATTTTCTTGAAAAAGTACGTCATTGCCGTTGCTGATAAATGCATTTTAAATCCGATCCTGACGCCGTGTTTATTTTTAATTATGTAGCTACATAAACCAGGGGTGTCCAAAGTGCGGCCCGGGGGCCATTTGTGGCCCCAAGGTCATTTTTTAACGGCCCCACGGCACATTTTAAAAATACAATTGAAAACAATTAAAAACATGATAAGTGGTATAAAAGAGCAAACGTAATGTAACAAGAAAATGTCGCAATGTATACTCTAATAAAGTTTCTTTCTTCAATGTCATTATGAATTATTGACCTATTCAAGGCTCCAAATACGTCACGTCTGAGATATTTTGGGGGAAAATGTTGCATATTTTGTGTTTGCCACATAAAAAACTGAGCTGCTTTTTATAAAGAAGGGCCTAAAACAAACAAACGAAAAACATAAACAAGAATAACACGTATAATTGACGGATAGATCTGAAGTTGATCTCGAGATTATTGTGTTAAAAGTAAACAGTAAAAAAAAAATAGAATTTATTTTTTAACACTATAATTATTTGGATCCCCAATAATTTTAGTGTGATTTGTTTTTAAGTGTCATTGCTCAAAAAATAATAATGAATTAAAATCAATGTTGTTATGAGTTATTGACCTTTTTAAGGCTCCAATTATTATATCATCTCAAATATTCCACTTAAAAATTTTATTGTGTGAAAATATTGCATATTTTGTATTTTTTCCATTAAAAAAAAGTGTTTTCTTTGACAACAAGAGCATACAACTTAAATCTTTCAAACCGTTGTATTGACAGATAGACCTAATGTTGATCTAGAGATTTAAAACTTGAATAATAATAAAAATAATAATACTGAATAATGACTAATTTTAAATATTTTTTTTACCAAAACCCTTTGGGGTCCCCGGGATCAAGCCTGTGTGGAGGCTTAAATGTATATTTTTTATACATATATTGTATTGGTTTTTAAAATAAAAAATATCAAAATGGCCCCCGCTTACTTTTATTTCTTCACAATGCGGCCCTCAGTGGAAAAAGTTTGGACACCCCTGACATAAACAATGTGGAGCTGCTCTCTGAAGCGAATAATCACCTCCATTACGGAAGATGAACTACATTTCTTAGTATCCTAAGTAGGATACAAGCCAGGAGCAGGTATGCAAATAGCTGAGCTAGCTGCTAAGCTAGCATCAAACAATAGCAGAAATAAGTGCTTAGTAATGATTAAGAAGAGTAGAAACTATGTTATAGCAGAAAGTAAGCAGCTATTAGCAGGAAATTAACAAAATAAGAGTCTCGGGAGAAGATATTGTCACAGTTGGTACACAACACGTTAGAGGAGGGAAGATTGATCCATAATTTGGTGGTGTCGATACCGAAGGTAGTATCAGTAGATGACTGATACTAGAGTGATTCGGTTAATATTTTTATCTTCTTAAAATCATTTTCTGTTGTTTTTGTTAATGTTTTCAAAGCCAGGTAATAATTTCCTAGCCACAGGAAGACTTTGCGGCAAAAACAAAAGGATTCAAATGAGTAGCAGATAGTAGTTTTGTTTTTTTGTTTAGTTAGTGACTTTGTTTTGGTCAAACAATTGTATGTAATAAAATAAAATAAGGAACTCGTTTGAATATTGTGTTGATATTGTTAAACTGTCAATAGCACTCACCGTAGATAAATACATTTTTTTACAGTTAATAGATGTAATCGTTATTTGTACTGGTATCAGCTGATCGCACTTATGAATGATCCGTATCGGAATCGGCAGCATGAAACCCTGATCAGAACATCCCTACTTAATACGGTACATGGCACAATGGGTATTATTATTAGTAATTATTATTTGGGGTAATGCCGTGGTATCTCAGTTTTTTTACGGACCACTTTTTATGATTTAGTTTTTGACATATTTTTGCTAAGAAAAACAAAAAGCGGTGTGATGGTGTTGTATGCTGTCCCAGAAGGACCAGATTGTAGTATATTCTATATATAATTGCATGATACAACACTACAATGTTTTTTTTCCATTAGGTTTGTCCAAAGTCTTTAAATAGCAACTTCCGTTTCCAGAGTCTGAATATTAAAAAAACAAAACATCTGTTTGTCCATTTTTAGATTCTGTTAACTGATTTTCCTTTGAGTTAAATGACACATAGGAGTAAAATAAAACTATATTACAGATCTGCTTTTTGACATGAAAAATACATTTTTTATTTTATTTTTGGTATTCAAAAAAACCAGTCGGTTTTGTCCGTGCATCCATCCATCCGTTTCCGCCGCTTATCCGAGTCCGAGTTGTCGGGGCAACAGTCTAAGCAGAGATGCCCAGACCTCCCTGTCCCCGGCCACCTCCTCTAGTTCCACCGGGGCGACACTGAGGCGTTCCCAAGCCAGCTGTGAGACATAGTCCCACCAGCATGTCCTAGGTCTGCCCCGAGGCCTCCTCGCAATTGGACATGCCCGAAGCACCTCACCAGGGAGGCGTCCAGGAGGCATCCGTAGTAGATGCCCGAACCACCTCAGCTGGCTCCTCTGAGCCTCTCTCGGATGACCGAGCCCCCCACCCTATCTCTTAGGGGGATTCCAGACATCTTGCGGCGGAAACTCATTTCTGCCGCTTGTATTCGCGAACTTGTCCTCTCGGTCATTACCCAAACCTTGTGATCACAGCTGAGGGTAGGAACATAGACTGACCGGTAAATCGAGAGCTTTGCCTTCTGGCTCAGCTCCTTCTTGACCACCGTCGGCAGTGCCAATCCGTCTGTCAATCTCTCCATTCTTCCGTCACTCGTGAACAAGACCCTTGAGATACTTGAACTCCCTCACTTGAGGCAGAACTTCACTCCCAACCCGGGGGATGCAGTCCACCCTTTTCTGACTGAGAACCATGGCCTCACATTTGGAGGCTTTTTATTTGTCTTTTTCTTCTTAACCAGTCCTCTCCAGCCAGACGGGCAAACAGGATTGTTGATCTCGATGGCCATTTCTGACGTGCAGATTTACTTACACAAAATAAATGTGGGATGCTTCTTCTGTTGTTCTGTTGCATTATTAGTGTTTAACTTCATTAAGTGACTGGATATATTTAGTGTTTGGCACGACTGGACCAGATCAGGAGGGGATAGAAAGAAGAAAAAAGAAGACCGAGGGGAAAATGTGTGTATATATATATATATATATATATATATATATATATATATATATATATATATATATATATATATATATATATATATATACACACATACACACTACCGTTCAAAAGTTTGGGGTCACATTGAAATGTCCTTATTTTTGAAGGAAAAGCACTGTACTTTTCCATGAAGATAACTTTAAACTAGTCTTAACTTTAAATAAATACACTCTATACATTGCTAATGTGGTAAATGACTATTCTAGCTGCAAATGTCTGGTTTTTGGTGCAATATCTACATAGGTGTATAGAGGCCCATTTCCAGCAACTATCACTCCAGTGTTCTAATGGTACAATGTGTTTGCTCATTGGCTCAGAAGGCTAATTGATGATTAGAAAACCCTTGTGCAATCATGTTCACACATCTGAAAACAGTTTAGCTCGTTACAGAAGCTACAAAACTGACCTTCCTTTGAGCAGATTGAGTTTCTGGAGCATCACATTTGTGGGGTCAATTAAACGCTCAAAATGGCCAGAAAAAGAGAACTTTCATCTGAAACTTCGACAGTCTATTCTTGTTCTTAGAAATGAAGGCTATTCCACAAAATTGTTTGGTTGACCCCAAACTTTTGAACGGTAGTGTATATATATATACTGTATGTGTATATATATATATATATATATATATATATATATATATATATATATATATATATATATATATATATTAGGGCTGTGAATCTTTGGGTGTCCCACGATTCGATTCAATATCGATTCTTGGGGTCACGATTCGATTCAAAATCGATTTTTTTTTTTTCAATTCAACACGATTCTCGATTCAAAAACAATGTTTTCCCAATTCAAAAGGATTCTCTATTCATTCAATACATAGGATTTCAGCAGGATCTACCCCAGTCTGCTGACATGCAAGCAGAGTAGTAAAAAGGACAATGTTTTATCAACTGATTGCAATAATGTACATTTGTTTGAACTATTAAATTAACCAAAAATATGACTTATTTTATCTTTGTGAAAATATTGGACACAGTGTGTTGTCAGGCTTATGAGATGCGATGCAAGTGTTAGCCACTGTGACACTATTGTTCTTTTTTTTTTTTAAATAAATGTCTAATGATAATGTCAATGAGGGATTTTTAATCACTGCTATGTTGAAATTGTAACTAACATTGATACTGTTGTTGATAATATTCATTTTTGTTTCACTACTTTTGGTTTGTTCTGTGTCGTGTTTGTGTCTCCTCTCTATTGCTCTGTCTATTGCAGTTCTGAGTGTTGCTGGGTCGGGTTTGCTTTTGGAATTGGATTGCATTGTTATGGTATTGCTGTGTATTGTTTTGTTGGATTGATTAATTTAAAAACTTTTTTTTTTTTTAAATGAGAATCGATTCTGAATCGATTTTTTTCCCACACCTTTAATAAAAAAAATAAATTAATTAAAAAATAATAAAAAATATATATATATATATATACACACAATCACAGACAGCTGCATTTCTGAATGTCCAGGTCACTTCGCTGGTTAAATAAACAAAAATGACTGAATAAAAAGACTGTTTTCTGCATGTTCTAGTAAGTGTTTTTAATGAGCCTCTATTCAGTTTATATGGTAGTATAACAGTATGGATTACATAAATCAAATGGTGATTGCGTGTAATCATTCCTTTTCTTTAAAAAGAAAATGAAGGCCCTGCGGCCGTTCTCTTTGTGTGCCTTTGTGTGTTATGCCCACTATCTCTTCTTTGTCTTCTCCAGATGTTCTTCTGCATCAGCCTTGGTTTCGTCGTCGCCTGGGCGCCGTACGCCATCGTGTCTTTCCTCTTCATCTTCCACAAGGACAAGCCGTACATGGCCCCGGAGGGCTTTGTGTTCCCCGCCCTCTTTGCCAAGAGTTCCCACGTCTACAACCCCTTCATTTACTTCTACTTCAACAAGACCTTCCAGCAGGAGCTGCAGTCCCTGCTGATGTCTTTCTGGCCAAAGACGGGCGGGAATCGGGTCGGCGTCCACGTGGCCCCCGACCCCATCCACATTCAGCTGCAGGAGAGAAGCTACGTGCGGAAGGTGTTCGCCATGTCGCACGATCGGACGCGCAGCAAGAGCCGAGGCAAATGTACCAAAGGTACGAGCGCCAACTCCGCCCGTGGCAGACCGGTGCCCAACTGCTGGGGGTCCGCGTCCAGGAATGCCCCCCTTTGCTTGGAAAAGAAATCTGCCAATAACTCTTTGCCTGCTTCTTTGGGCTCTATTTAGAACAGGGCTATTCGGGGCCAAATCGGGCCCAGAAATGACAAAATACAGTTATTTTTGCAGCAAATTCCTAAAAACACTACAGTGCTCCTGATGTATAGAGCACTGTTTTGATTGATTGATTGAGAAGTTTATTGACATCTTAAAGAATTGAATCCATGTAATGCTTTAAAAAGGCAAATGGATGGGCGGCACAAAACACCAAAAGGCTTGTTTCCATTGTGGTCCATTAAATATTCATCGCATTTGATACATTCAATAATACAAGATATATAACTTGTAACATGTATATAAATAAATTACGTTAAAAAAATGGATAAATGATGTACATATACACCAGGGGTCCCCAAACTACGGCCCGCGGGCCGGATACGGCCCCCCAGGGTCCAAAATCCGGCCCGCGGGAAGTCCCAAGTTAAAAAAAATTTTTTAATTTTTTTTTTAATAATTTTTTTTTTAAAAAATGTGTCCTTACTAGTCCACTTTCTACCGTCTCCTAGCCACTCAGGCAAATCATATTGTCTAAAAATGCATTTTACCATCGATAACGTGACATGCAGCAAGTGCGCTCTTTAAGTCAATTAGTGCGTGAGGAATATATATGTATGAATACATAAATATATATGTATATATATATATTTATATATATATATATATATATATATATATATATATATATATATATATATATATATATATATATATATATATATATTTATATATATATATATATATATTTATATATATATATATATATATATATATATATATACACATATATATATATATATATATATATATATATATATATACACATATATATACACATATAGACACATATACATATATATATATATATATATATATATACACATATATATATATACACATATATATACACATATAGACACATATATATATATATATATATATATATATATATATATATATATATATATATATATATATATATATATATATATATATATATATACATACACATATATATACACATATAGACACATATACATATATACACATACAGTACATATATACATACATATATATATACATGGACATATACATATATACACATATACATATATACACACACACACATTTACATATAATATATATATATATATATATGTAGCGCGGCCCCCAGCCAAATTGTTTTACCCCAATGAGACCCGGAGTCAAAAAGTTTGGGGACCCCTGATATACACAGTATACATGTGTCAGGTGATTTGAAAAACAATATATACAAAAAATAGGGGGGGGGGGTATATACTAGGGGTGTAACGGTACACAAAAATTTCGGTTCGGTACGTACCTCGGATCAGAGGTCACGGTTCTGTTCATTTTCGGTACAGTAAGAAAACAACAAAATATACATTTTTTGGCTATTTATTTACCAAATGTGTAAACAATGGCTTTATCCTTTTAACATTGGGAACACTATAATAATTCTGCCCATGTTAATCAACATTAAACTGCCTCAAGTTGTTGCTCAGATTAAATAAAATGACAAAACTTTTCTTCTACATATAAAAAGTGCAACATTAAACAGTTTCAAGTCAACTCATCATGCTTAATTTATTACAGCATTTGGGAAGCCTGGAGTTGATTTTTATTATGTAAATGTTATATTTTTATCAACATGTGATAGCAGGGACCCTGCCATTCAAAACTAGGCTGCTGCATTACTAATGACTAATGTAACTATAGCTGAAAAAATAGTACAATAGCAATAGGAGAGACTATTCATCCCTGAACACCATGGAGTTCATGTAGGCTTAATGATGCAGTTACATTATTATATCAACTATCAGAGACAGAAACTCTTCATTTAACATAATGTTCTTTTTTCGCTGCTTCAACACAGCTCAATCAACACAGAAAAAGGTAAAGACAGACAGGGCTTTGCTGTCCGTAACACACACACGCACATGCACACACACTGCAAAATGAGCTAACGTTACGCTAAAAGCAAATTAGCCTTCACCTCAAGCCAGGACTGCGAGCGAGCTGAGCTGCAGTTTATATTTCTAGAAGGTCAACGGGCTCATAGTGATGTTACTAGTAGTTGACTGGGAGGTGTTTATTATCATTTGGGGAGAGTCCGCTTCCTGATGCTTACCTGTTAAGCGCTAAGCACTGACTACATGTGCTCTGAATACGCACTGCTGATTGGCTGTTACCGCTATGGTTGTAACCAATCAGATGGTTGTGTGGGTGGGACAATGCTGGTTCCTGTGTACTGACAGAGACAGGCAGAAGGAAGTGGAGCAACTTGTTAAGACTTTAGCTTAGCTTAATATGTTCGTGTGGAAACTCGTTTGGTACATCTCCGAACCGAACTGAACCCCCCGTACCGAAACGGTTCAATACAAATACACGTACCGTTACACCCCTAGTAGAGAGTGTTCTAATGTAGAGTTCTAAATCTTTTTTAAAGGCACAAAAAACAGGTCGGGTATTGAGAAACTTACAATTATGAATATAAAACTTAGCCAATAGTATAATGAGGTTACAAAGGTAAAATTCCTTTTTGCAAATTTTTTTTCATACAGTGTAAATCCAAAAAGCTGCAATTAGGTGGAGACTTGTCCAGGGTGTACCCCGCCTTCCGCCCGATTGCAGCTGAGATAGGCTCCAGCGACCCCCTTTACCCCAAAAGGGACAAGCGGTAGAAAATGGATGGATGGGTAAATCCAAATAGCACCTCTTTAAAACAAAGCACAAATTTGTCATGAATATTGTCCAGGATGAAGCGACAGATGCCCGGCCATAGTGATGGAGTGCTTTCACAAGTCCAAAACAGGTGGTAAACAGTATCTGGATGCATGTTACATAAGGTGCAGGTAATATAAATGTCCTTCTTGTATCTAACCATCACAGTCTTTACAGGGTAATAACCATGAATGATTTTACAAACCCCGTTTCCATATGAGTTGGGAAATTGTGTTAGATGTAAATATAAACGGAATACAATGATTTGCAAATCCTTTTCAACACATATTCAGTTGAATGCACTACAAAGACAAGATATTTGATGTTCAAACTGATAAACTTTATTTTTTTTTTGCAAATAATATTTAACTTAGAATTTCATGGCTGCAACACGTGACAAAGTAGTTGTGAAAGGGCATGTTCACCACTGTGTTACATGGCCTTTCCTTTTAACAACACTCAGTAAAGGTTTGGGAACTGAGGAGACACATTTTTGAAGCTTCTCAGGTGGAATTCTTTCCCATTCTTGCTTGATGTACAGCTTAAGTTGTTCAACAGTCCGGGGGTCTCCCTTGTGCTATTTTAGGCTTCATAATGCGCCACACATTTTCAATGGGAGACAGGTCTGGACTACAGGCAGGCCAGTCTAGTACCCGCACTCTTTTACTATGAAGCCACGTTGATGTAACACGTGGCTTGGCATTGTCTTGCTGAAATAATCAGGGGCGTCCATGGTAACGTTGCTTGGATGGCAACATATGTTGCTCCAAAAGCTGTATGTACCTTTCAGCATTAATGGTGCCTTCACAGATGTGTAAGTAACCCATGTCTTGGGCACTAATACACCCCCATACCATCACACATGCTGGCTTTTACACTTTGCGCCTATAACAATCCGGATGGTTCTTTTCCTCTTTGGTCCGGACGACACGACGTCCACAGTTTCCAAAAACAATTTGAAATGTGGACTCGTCAGACCACAGAACACTTTTCCACTTTGTATCAGTCCATCTTAGATGAGCTCAGACCCAGCGAAGCCAACGGCGTTTCTGGGTGTTGTTGATAAACGGTTTTCGCCTTGCATAGGAGAATTTTAACTTCTACTTACAGATGTAGCGACCAACTGTAGTTACTGACAGTGGATTTCTGAAGTGTTCCTGAGCCCATGTGGTGATATCCTTTACACACTGATGTCGCTTGTTGATGCAGTACAGCCTGAGGGATGGAAGGTCACGGGCTTAGCTGCTTACGTGCAGTGATTTCTCCAGATTCTCTGAACCCTTTGATGATATTACGGAGCGTAGATGGTGAAATCCCTAAATTCCTTGCAATAGCTGGTTGAGAAAGGGTTTTCTTAAACTGTTCAACAATTTGCTCATGCGTTTGTTGACAAAGTGGTGACCCTCGCCCCATCCTTGTTTGTGAATGACTGAGCATTTCATGGAATCTACTTTTATACCCAATCATGGCACCCACCTGTTCCCAATTAGCCTGTTCACCTGTGGGATGTTCCAAATAAGTGTTTGATGAGCATTCCTCAACTTTATCAGTATTTATTGCCACCTTTCCCAACTTCTTTGTCACGTGTTGCTGGCATCAAATTCTAAAGTTAATGATTATTTGCAACAAAAATTTTTTTTATCAGTTTGAACAGGATCTTAAAATGATTGAGAAATTCTTGTAAATTCAAAAGTTGACCTTCCTTACTGAAAAGCTGATTCACTAAAATAACATAGTTCTTGAACCAATTGTTGAGGAAAATAGATTTCCTTTTGTAAAATATGTCTTTATTGTTCCAAATGGAATATTTGGTAGGTGAGAAATTGTGCTTGTATATAAGAGAGCACGCCAGAAGGGCTTGTTTGTGGACATTTCAAAGAGTACCAAGAATCGTATCAATGTTGTAGTTACACAATAGCAAAAATGTTACGCCTCCAAGGTTAGAAAATACATGATGAGAAATGAAGTTCCAAATTGAGGTAAGGCCTTTCAAATAGTGTCTTATCCAATTCATGTTGAAGGTGTCGTTTAGTGTAGTGAAATCCAGAAATTTTACACCACCCTGATTGTAATTGTTCATTATAACAGATTTCTTAAAGGCCTACTGAAAGCCACTACTACCGACCACGCAGTCTGATAGTTTATATATCAATGATGAAATCTTAACATTGCAACACATGCCAATACGGCCGGGTTAACTTATAAAGTGACATTTTAAATTTCCCGGGAAACTTCCGGCTGAAAACGTCTATGTATGATGACGTATGCGCGTGACATCAATGGTTTAAGCGGAAGTATTGGGACACATTGTATCACAATACAAAAAGCTCTGTTTTCATCGCAAAATTCCACAGTATTCTGGACATCTGTGTTGGTGAATCTTTTGCAATTTGTTTAATGAACAATGGAGACAGCAAAGAAGAAAGCTGTAGGTGGGATCGGTGTATTAGCGGCTGGCTGCAGCAACACAACCAGGAGGACTTTGACTTGGATAGCAGACGCGCTACCGTGAGTACGCTGCTTTCTTCCAAACATTTGATCGCTTGCCCGTCCGTACGTGGCGCTATGTGCATGTCACGTACGTAACTTTGGGGAAATGTATGTTTCTTGCCTACTCTGATGGCGGCCGGGGTGTCGTCGAAAGCTACAACGCCCGCCGCCGCGCCGCTGTCCTCACCTTGACTTCCTCTGTCTCCGGGCCGCCGACCGCATCGATGATCGGGTGAAGTCCTTCGTCGCTCCGTCGATCGCTGGAACGCAGGTGAGCACGGGTGTTGATGAGCAGATGAGAGCTGGCGCAGGTGGAGAGCTAATGTTTTTAGCATAGCTCTGTCGAGGTCCCGTAGCTAAGTTAGCTTCAATGGCGTCTTTAGCAACAGCATTGCTAGGCTTCGCCAGGCGTCACAGCATTAACCGTGTAGTTACAGGTCCAGAGTTTGGTAGTATTGTTGATCTTCTGTCTATCCTTCCAGTCAGGGGCTTATTTCTTCTGTTTCTATATGCAGTTAAGCACGATGCTATCATGTTAGCTCCGTAGCTAAAGAGCTTCGCCGATGTATTGTCGTGGAGATAAAAGTCACTGTGAATGTCCATTTCGCGTTCTCGACTCTCATTTTCAAGAGGATATAGTATCCCAGGTGGTTTAAAATACAAATCCGTGATCCACAATAGAAAAAGGAGAGAGTGTGGAATCCAATGAGCCAGCTTGTACCTAAGTTACGGTCAGAGCGAAAAAAGATACGTCCTGCACTGCACTCTAATCCTTCACTCTCACATTACTCATCCACGAATCTTTCATCCTGGCTCAAATTAATGGGGTAATCGTCGCTTTCTCTGTCCGAATCGCTCTCGCTGCTGGTGTAAACAATGGGGAAATGTGAGGAGCCTTTCAACCTGTGACGTCACGCTACTTCCGGTACAGGCAAAGGCTTTTTTTTATCAGCGACCAAAACTTTATCGTCGATGTTCTCTACTAAATCCTTTCAGCAAAAATATGGCAATATCGCGAAATGATCAAGTATGACACATAGAATGGATCTGCTATCCCCGTTTCAATATGAAAATTTCATTTCAGTAGGCCTTTAAAGTTTAAGACCGATCTAGAACTCTGATTTTTAGTGATAAGTATTCCTAGCTAATTAATACTATCCTTAACGGGAATTGTACATATAGACATCATTTCACATCTCTTCACAGCCATTAGTTCACACTTATTCACATTCACTGTACTTTGTGCTTGTTTGATTGGTGAAATGAATCAAACGTCACCACTGCTTACGATGGATTGGCGGAAGTCACGTGGCAGGGTCGCTGACATAAAAAATACGTCTTTGCGAGCATAGACAGCTTCTAAGTAGACGCAGCATTGGCTGCTGTGTTGCGAGAAATTGGGCCGCCATCTTGAAGTGGTGACGAGGAGCCGGCGAGCAGCCTGAACTGACAGTTGACAGGTAGAAAACAAAGATGGTGTTCGGCGTTTTCCTGCTCAAATGAGCGGACTGTTGAAAATAGGACTCGGGGGATTACTTTTCATAAGTAAGATTTAACATTAACGTACTATTGGTTGTATTTTGTGAAAAGAATATTACCACAGAGTCGAGAAGGAGCAAAGATCTTCAATAGTACTGAAATCGTAGCCGCTAGCAAACAAGAGTATGACCATAATAGAGTTGCTTGTCAATGAAATTAATTACATTTAAAAATGTCATACTTAAATAACAAAGTTTAAATAAATGATGATGGTGCGGAACGTGTTTGTCATTCTTGTTTGGTGTGGGTTCACAGTGTGGCGCATATTTGTAACAGTGTTAAAGTTGTTTATACGCCCACCCTCAGTGTGACCTGTATGGCTGTTGACCAAGTATGCCTTGCATTCACTTGTGTGTGTGAAAATCCGTAGATATATTATGTGACTGGGCCGGCACGCAAAGGCAGTGCCTTTAAGGTTTATTGGCGCTCTGTACTTCTCTCTACGTCCGTGTACACAGCGGCCTTTTAAAAAGTCATACATTTTACTTTTAGAAACCGATGCCGATAATTTCCGATATTACATTTTAAAGCATTTATCGGCCGATAATATCGGCAGTCCGATATTATCGAAGATCCCTGGTGAAAACGCCATGTTAAATCGCTAATGCTAATCAGGAGCATGTCTATGGCAAATCCAATGTAGACTAGCATCGAGCTATCACATTTTTAAGAGAGCGAGGCCTTTCTGTACATTGCTCGTCGCCACCTTCTTGTTTTGTTGGCATGGAAAATTGCTGTTGCCGTGTCTGCAAGCGGATGTGACTTCACGTGCAACAAAGGTATCCAAATACGGCACCGGTTTATTTTCTGTGAATCACTACCAGGCTGTGAATGTACCGAATTTGATGTGTGTGACAGGAAGAAAAGCTGACTTGTTTAGGAAAAAGTTATTTGGCACCTCCTGCTGGTTTTATTGTATACATCTCTAAACTTTGCATAAAGAATGACAACGTTTTCTCTGGAAGAATATTCAGTCTTCTATGTTGGTCAAGTCGGTGTAGAGCAGGGGTCACCAACGCGGTGCCCGCGGGCACCAGGTAGCCCGTAAGGACCAGATGAGTAGCCCGCTGGCCTGTTCTAAAAATAGCTCAAATAGCAGCACTTACCGGTGAGCTGCCTCTATTTTTTAAATGTTATTTATTTACTAGCAAGCTGGTCTCGCTTTGCCCGACATTTTTAATTCTAAGAGGGACAAAACTCAAATAGAATTTGAAAATCCAAGAAAATATTTTAAAGACTTGGTCTTATTTGTTTAAATAAATTCATTATTTTTTTTTACTTTGCTTCTTATAACTTTCAGAAAGACAATTTTAGAGAAAAAATACAACCTTAAAAATGATTTTAGGATTTTTAAACACATATACCTTTTTACCTTTTAAATTCCTTCCTCTTCTTTCCTGACTATTTAAATCAATGTTCAAGTAAATTTATTTGTTTTATTGTAAAGAATAATAAATACATTTTAATTTAATTCTTCATTTTAGCTTCTGTTTTTTCGACGAAGAATATTTGTGAAATATTTCTTCAAACTTATTATGATTAAAATTCAAAACAATTATTCTGGCAAATCTACAAAATCTGTAAAATCAAATTTAAATCTTATTTCAAAGTCTTTTGAATTTCTTTTAAAATTTTTGTTCTGGAAAATCGAGAACAAATAATGATTTGTCTTTGTTAGAAATATAGCTTGGTCCAATTTGTTATATATTCTAACAAAGTGCAGATCGGATTTTAACCTATTTAAAACATCAAAATTCTAAAATTAATCTTAATCAGGAAAAATTACTAATGATGTTCCATAAATTCTTTTTTTAATTTTTTCAAAAAGATTCGAATTAGCTAGTTTTTCTCTTCTTTTTTCCCGTTGAATTTTAAATTTTAAAGAGTCGAAATTGAAGATAAACTATGTTTCAAAATTTAATTGTCATTTTTTTTCGTGTTTTCTCCTCTTTTAAACCATTCAATTAAGTGTAAATATCATTAATTATTAATAATAACATAGAGTTAAAGGTAAATTGAGCAAATTGGCTATTTCTGGCAATTTAGTTAAGTGCGTATCAAACTGGTAGCCCTTCGCATTAATCAGTACCCAAGAAGTAGCTCTTGCTTTCAAAAAGGTTGGTGACCCCTGGTGTAGAGTATAAAGGGAGTCCAACGCTATATTTAGACTTAGACTTACACAAACTTTATTAAAGTTAAAGTACCAATGATTGTCACACACACACACTAGGTGTGGTGAAATTTGTCCTCTGCATTTGACCCTGGGAGGTGAGGGGAGCAGTGGGCAGCAGCGGTGGCCACGCCCGGGAATCATTTTTGGTTGATTTTAACCCCCAATTCCAAGCCCTGATGCTGGGTGCCAAGCAGGGAGGTAATGGCTCCCATTTTTATAGTCTTTGGTATGACTCGGCCGGGGTTTGAACTCACGACCTACCCATCTCAGGGCGGACACTCTAACCACTAGGCCACTGAGTAGGTTAAAATTGATACACAAGGGAAATTGTTCCACAGAATAGCTCAGTTACAAAGGATGGAAAGGCTGCTGTATTTATTATTAACTGTCAGGACTGGACTTACGCTGTCTTTAAATTGATGTGGAGTGGTAATGGTTTTTGGTGACATCTAGTGGCCATAGTAATTCATTAAGTTATGATGATGCGGACACGTTTGTCACTGGATGCCTTCTAATACGCTTCTTCATAGGATACTTTGTAATTGTAATGTAATTATTTGATACTTGTTTATATTGACTAATCAGTGTCAATTAACGACACTGATCGGGTTTGTCTAGCCCAGGGGTGTCCAAACTTTTTCCACTGAGGGCCACACACGGAAAAATGTAAGCATACGGGGGCCATTTTGATATTTTTTAATGGGGACCAATCAAGGGTCAAGGGTCTCAGTCATTAAAATGTTAAAAGTAAGTCAAATTATTATTATTCTTTTTTTACAGTATATCTCTATATCAATTTCAGGTTGATATCAAGTTAAAAAAAAAACAGGTTTTATGCCTTTTCTGTTAAAGACAACTTTGTTTTTTTTTTTATAGTAAAACTGAAATATGCAGTATTTAGTAATAAAAAGATCAATAATGCAGGACACCATTGATTTTAATTCTTTCATATTTTTGAGTAATCACAGTGAAAAGTTAAATAAAATCCCACTAAATATATTTGGGATCCAAAAGGTCTCCCACTCATAAAGTGATACATTTGTATTAGTTTTTTTTTTACTTTACACACTTAAATTACGAGATCAACTTCAGATATATCTGTCCATTTTACGTTTGAACTATTATTTTGTTTGTTTTATGCTCTTTTGTCAAATACAACTTTGATGTTTTTATATGGCAACCACACAATATATGCAATATTTTTTCCACATAAAACATTTTAAAGTGACATTTTTTAAGTAATAATTCATTGTAACATAGATTTTTGTCTTTTTGATTTTTTTTTTGAGCAATGGCAAAAAAAATTAAAGTAAACAAAGACAAAAGAAAAAAAAACAGCCTGCATGGCAGCTTTGTGTCAACATTGCAACTTTTTCTCATTAGATTTCACCTCATTCCACTTTTTTTAAATGTTTTTTTGAATTTTTGCAATACTATCAATTTTGCAATTTTTGCAGAATGTGTGGGGGGCCGGTAAACGATTAGCTGCGGGCCGCAAATGGCCCCTGGGCCGCACTTTGGACACCTCCGGTCTAGCCTGTGTGCTGTTGTGCGCTCAGCTGTTGTGTAGCTGCTCGCTCCTAGTAGCCAATAGCCTGCCATGTTCAGCTTTTGTAAATGACTTGACTAAAATACAAGAAAAAAACCAACCCAGGTGTTAAACGGCCGGTCAGTTTTGCATAAGTAAACACGCCGCATGTATCGGAGTTTATATCGGAGATTTTAGATGCACTCCTGTTGCTTTTGACAACAATAAATGGACCCAAATCAAATGTCCACTGTAGAGGACGTGGGTTCTTTGGAATATACACAATTAGACGAACACGGAAGGGAGAAATGTGGCACCCCCGGTCCTTAGCTGTCTGGAAATGTGGCCCCCAAAACAATTGTAGTTAATAATATTGGTTAACCGTCCAATTTGCCGTATGTGTCGTCTCAGGAAGCACAACATGACATCAAACACCTCTCAGCACTGTGCATGAGTACTAATTATGAATCTGTATATTACTTGTAATCAGTGTTGTATCTGAGTGGGAACAATATGACAACACACACATGATATAGATGTTTGCAGACTGTGATGATGTTATGCTAAATGTATATCTTGTAAATATTCACCATTTATTTATGTTTCATACTGAGTGTATCGTTTTAGTTATGTGAGCCGAGAGTGACTAATAAAGCAGAATAAAAATTTTAAAAAAAGCCTCTTTGTTCATTAAATTACAATCATTACTATCATTGACCCAAATATAAATATATATAAATATAAATATATAATATATATATAAATAATATATAATAATAATAATAATAATTAATAATATATAATATAATATATTAATATATATTATATAATATAATATATAAATATATATATATATATATATATATATATATATATATATATATATATATATATATATATATATATATATATATATATATATATATATATATATATATATATATATACCTCTCTCTTTCATTATTATTATAATTATATAAATACTAGAGATGTCGATAAATGCGTTAAAATGTAATATCGGAAATGATCGGTATCGTTTTTTTTTATTACCGGTATCGTTTTTTAAAATTGATTAAATCAACATAAAAAACAAGATACACTTACAGTTAGTGCACCAACCCAAAAAACCTCCCTCCCCCATTCACACTCATTCACACAAAAGTGTTGTTTCTTTCTGTTATTAATATTCTGGTTCCTACATTATATATCAATATATATCAATACAGTCTGCAAGGGATACAGTCCGTAAGCACACATGATTGTGCGTGCTGCTGGTATACTAATAGTACTAACCTTTAACAGTTCATTTTACTCATTTTCATTCATTACTAGTTTCAATGTAACTGTTTTTATATTGTTTTACTTTCTTTTTTATTCAAGAAAATGTTTTTAATTTATTTATCTTATTTTATTTTATTAATTTTTTTAAAAAGTACCTTATGTTCACCATACCTGGTTGTCCGAATTAGGCATAATAATGTGTTCATTCCACGACTGTGTATATCAGTATCGGTTGATATCGGCATCGGTAATTAAAGAGTTGGACAATATCGGAATATCGGATATTGGCAAAAAGCCATTACCGGACATCCCTAATAAATACTTTTTTTTTTTTTTCATGTTTGATGACTGCTTTTTTGATCACCGCTATCTTTAAATCAGCGCTTTGGTCACCTTCCCCAAGCAGGTCTCACCGGGTCACTTCGGCATGTGAGTGACAGGAAGAAAAGCTCCGACTCGCTTTGGGGGAAAGTAGTTTGGTGCCACCTGTTGGCGTGCATGCTATCTGAAGTGCAGCCAACATTACATACAGATAATGTGTCATGAGACATGCAAAAACTAAATTATATACAAAGAGGATAAAAGTAAAGGATATTAAACGAGCTCAGACATACCTACAAACGAGGCATAATGATGCAATATGTGCATCACGCTAGCCTAAACAGCATGTTAGCATCGATTAGCTTGCCGTCATGCACTGACCAAATATGCCTGATTAGCGCTCCAACAAGGCAATAACGTCAACGACGCTCACCTTTGTGCATCCACGCACAGTATAAAACGTTTGGTGGACAAAACGAGACAGAGAAGGAGCGGAAGATTTGACATGTAAACAAACTGCTGCGTCACAGTCCACACTATGGTGAGTTCAAGAACCGGCGAAATAAGTTGGACAAAACCATGTTCGTCAAATAGTCTCATCAGTGAAGCATACACATATTAAACAGTGGTAGTTCTAACAATTGGGAAGGGTTTTTTTTGTCATGTTTGTCCTCAAACAAAAAACATACTAAAACAAAAAACATATATTCCCCCCCCCCCCACCACCCCACCCGTCTTTTTCCATTTTCCATCCTTTTTCGAGAGCCGCGGGTTGCTGACCTCCGCCCTAACCAATATGGACGATTAAATATTGGCAAAAATCTTAGCCACACGATTATCGAGTGTTATTGGAAAAAATAATTCATACTGACCAAACTGGCTTTGTGGAAGGTCGACAATCTTCAGCAGGGCCAAATGCTAAGTCACGCCAAATGTCTTCCCTCTACAAAAACCTTCCCTCCCCCATTTACTTCCGTGGTCATGTTTCCTCTTACGTCATTGACAGCGATCGATAGCACTTCGACTTTGACTGCCCGTCGCTGGAAGGATACTTCGTCTTTGACAGCTGCTGGAATCTGAAGAAATCGATTATTGTTTTTTTTTTTTGTACAGGCGCGAAACAGGACAGTCGCGTGCAGGTTAAGGACCCCCGGCAACTTTGGGATTTTATTGGACGCAGCCCCGGAAGTAAATGGGGGAGGGAAGGTTTTTGTAGAGGGAAGAAATTTGGCGTGACAGCGCCGTCCATCAGGGGGCGCCACGCCAGTGCCACAAAATGTTGGAGAAAAAAAAAGAAAAAAGTTGGTACTTTTATTTTTAAATACAAAAAAATAATCCCACATTAATTAAAATGCAAAGTAAAGCCTATTTAATAGAAATATTATTTGTTACAACATTACGCCCCCTCCCCGCACGGTGCGCCCCCTCCCTTCCCGTATCATGACTTTTTTAAAAAAAAAAAAAAGTTTTAATTTTTATAATGTCCGGCCCAGCTTCTCGGGCAAATCATATAGCAGATGTAGATGCCCATATCGGCTGTTCAGATTTACTTTACAAAAGAGAAGTGTAGGATACTTCTCTTGTTGCCTTATTTGTATTTTGACTTTACTAAATGTGTTTATATTATCATTTGGTGCAGCCGGGCCGGAGCAGGAGGGGATAGAAAGAGAAAAAAAGGAAGACAGAGGGGGGAATTGTGGGGACAAGAGGGGGATTAGACAGAGAGACAAAAACAACAACAGCAAACACAACAACAACAACAACAGAGCAACATCAGCAAATACGACATGTACAAATATGATGGTAAAAGTAATAGCAAATAAGCAGTTAGCGAAAATAAAAAATAATACAGAAATGACAATGAGCATTATTACACTAAAAATGGAGCAATATGAATACCAATAGAAATAGTGCTATTGATAATAAACAATACCAATACTTTACCTTTATTATCAACAATACAATTGTTCACATGCAACAATACATATACGTCACGATAACTTGAGATACGAAAGAATGCAGAAAAATGTATCATGACTCTTTTTGGACGTCACCACATCAAAAAATCAACACAAGATGTCAAAACGGCCAAAACTGTCAGGTGCCCAGGGAAGAAAAAATAGAAAAGAAGAGGAGGAGAAACGAGAAAAAGACAGAGATAGCAGGGAGGTAACGTTAGCCTACATGAAATTATTTGTCTGTTACAGAATGTGATAGTAACCTGGCTTTTTAGCATTAAGCTAATGTTACATGATTCGGCAATTGCTAATCAATAAATAACTAGTTCTGTTTTAACGTCATTTTTAATATTGTGGAGGGAGCTAAATTGTTATGGAAAATAATAATGTAACGTTAGGTAATTACAGTACTCCCACCTTACATTCCTCAGGGTATTAGATCTTTTAAGCAGGTGTTTTTTGTTTACATTGTTATTGCCTTCTGGTTAGCTAATGTTTGCCCTGCAGGTAATAGTCACTTTTCCACCCCTTTATATATTAGGTATAGTTGTAAGCCTAGTTGTTAAAGGGCACATTATTAATGTTAATTAAGCAATATCACATGAGAGGGAATGCTGTTTTTTGATTTGAGCACTGCTGTGATTCGGTTAAAGATAATCATAACATAACAGTCTCATATAATATGTTAATTTGCTTTCTTTAAGTAAAAAAAAAGGTCAAAGACAAAGCTATTCGGTTTCTTGTGAGTATGTACACTTCACTGCCGATGTGGGGGGGGGGGGGGGGGGCGCCACCTAAAATCTTGCCTAGGGCGCCAGATTGGTTAGGGCCAGGCCTGATCTTCAGACAATACAAGGACATTAATGTTATTTACTATGCTAGAAGTCTCCCTTATTCCACAGCAGTATGTATTGTTTATTATTCCACAGCAGTATGTATTGTTGATTATTCCACAGCAGTATGTATTGTTGATTATTCCACAGCAGTACGTATTGTTGATTATTCCACAGCAGATTATGTACTGTTGATTATTCCACAGCAGTATGTATTGTTGATTATTCCACAGCAGTATGTATTGTTGATTATTCCACAGCAGTATGTATTGTTGATTATTCCACAGCAGTATGTATTGTTGATTATTCCACAGCAGTATGTATTGTTGATTATTCCACAGCAGTATGTATTGTTGATTATTCCACAGCAGTATGTATTGTTGATTATTCCACAGCAGTATGCATTGTTGATTATTCCACAGCAGATTATGTACTGTTGATTATTCCACAGCAGTACGTACTGTTGATTATTCCACAGCAGTATGTATTGTTGATTATTCCACAGCAGTATGTATTGTTGATTATTCCACAGCAGTATGTATTGTTGATTATTCCACAGCAGTATGTATTGTTGATTATTCCACAGCAGTATGTATTGTTGATTATTCCACAGCAGTATGTATTGTTGATTATTCCACAGCAGTATGCATTGTTGATTATTCCACAGCAGATTATGTACTGTTGATTATTCCACAGCAGTACGTACTGTTGATTATTCCACAGCAGTATGTATTGTTGATTATTCCACAGCAGTACGTACTGTTGATTATTCCACAGCAGTATGTATTGTTGATTATTCCACAGCAGTACGTACTGTTGATTATTCCACAGCAGTACGTACTGTTGATTATTCCACAGCAGTATGTATTGTTGATTATTCCACAGCAGTATGTATTGTTGATTATTCCACAGCAGTATGTATTGTTGATTATTCCACAGCAGTACGTATTGTTGATTATTCCACAGCAGATTATGTACTGTTGATTATTCCACAGCAGTATGTATTGTTGATTATTCCACAGCAGTATGTATTGTTGATTATTCCACAGCAGTATGTATTGTTGATTATTCCACAGCAGTATGTATTGTTGATTATTCCACAGCAGTATGTATTGTTGATTATTCCACAGCAGTATGTATTGTTGATTATTCCACAGCAGTATGTATTGTTGATTATTCCACAGCAGTATGCATTGTTGATTATTCCACAGCAGATTATGTACTGTTGATTATTCCACAGCAGTACGTACTGTTGATTATTCCACAGCAGTATGTATTGTTGATTATTCCACAGCAGTATGTATTGTTGATTATTCCACAGCAGTATGTATTGTTGATTATTCCACAGCAGTATGTATTGTTGATTATTCCACAGCAGTATGTATTGTTGATTATTCCACAGCAGTATGTATTGTTGATTATTCCACAGCAGTATGCATTGTTGATTATTCCACAGCAGATTATGTACTGTTGATTATTCCACAGCAGTACGTACTGTTGATTATTCCACAGCAGTATGTATTGTTGATTATTCCACAGCAGTACGTACTGTTGATTATTCCACAGCAGTATGTATTGTTGATTATTCCACAGCAGTACGTACTGTTGATTATTCCACAGCAGTACGTACTGTTGATTATTCCACAGCAGTATGTATTGTTGATTATTCCACAGCAGTATGTATTGTTGATTATTCCACAGCAGTATGTATTGTTGATTATTCCACAGCAGTATGCATTGTTGATTATTCCACAGCAGATTATGTACTGTTGATTATTCCACAGCAGTACGTACTGTTGATTATTCCACAGCAGTATGTATTGTTGATTATTCCACAGCAGTATGTATTGTTGATTATTCCACAGCAGTATGTATTGTTGATTATTCCACAGCAGTATGTATTGTTGATTATTCCACAGCAGTATGTATTGTTGATTATTCCACAGCAGTATGCATTGTTGATTATTCCACAGCAGATTATGTACTGTTGATTATTCCACAGCAGTACATACTGTTGATTATTCCACAGCAGTATGTATTGTTGATTATTCCACAGCAGTATGTATTGTTGATTATTCCACAGCAGTACGTACTGTTGATTATTCCACAGCAGTACATACTGTTGATTATTCCACAGCAGTATGTATTGTTGATTATTCCACAGCAGTATGTATTGTTGATTATTCCACAGCAGTATGTATTGTTGATTATTCCACAGCAGATTATGTACTGTTGATTATTCCACAGCAGTACGTACTGTTGATTATTCCACAGCAGTATGTATTGTTGATTATTCCACAGCAGTACGTACTGTTGATTATTCCACAGCAGTACATACTGTTGATTATTCCACAGCAGTATGTATTGTTGATTATTCCACAGCAGTATGTATTGTTGATTATTCCACAGCAGATTATGTACTGTTGATTATTCCACAGCAGTATGTATTGTTGATTATTCCACAGCAGTATGTATTGTTGATTATTCCACAGCAGATTATGTACTGTTGATTATTCCACAGCAGTACGTATTGTTGATTATTCCACAGCAGTATGTATTGTTGATTATTCCACAGCAGTATGTATTGTTGATTATTCCACAGCAGATTATGTACTGTTGATTATTCCACAGCAGTACGTACTGTTGATTATTCCACAGCAGTATGTATTGTTGATTATTCCACAGCAGATTATGTATTGTTGATTATTCCACAGCAGTATGTATTGTTGATTATTCCACAGCAGATTATGTACTGTTGATTATTCCACAGCAGTATGTATTGTTGATTATTCCACAGCAGTACGTACTGTTGATTATTCCACAGCAGTACATACTGTTGATTATTCCACAGCAGTATGTATTGTTGATTATTCCACAGCAGTATGTATTGTTGATTATTCCACAGCAGTATGTATTGTTGATTATTCCACAGCAGATTATGTACTGTTGATTATTCCACAGCAGTACGTACTGTTGATGCGGCGAAGGCGTTCGACCGCATAAATTGGTCATTTATGTTTTGAACATTACGTACATTTGGATTTGGAGATCATTTGACACAATGGATGAAGATACTTCATACAAGGCCCACGGCTTCAGTCAAAACCAATTATCATATTTCACAACCATTTTCAAGTAAAAGAGGAGCAAAACAGAGAAGTCCTGCATCTGGATTATTATTTGATTATTGAACCCTCAGCCGCAAAAATACGTAGTGTAAATAATAGTCATGGTATAAAAATTGCTTTTAGTATAAAAAGCTATTGATGTATTGTGATGACATACAGTAATTGTCTAACTGTCACATGTTGACTCCTCTCTTCACTATGTCGATAAGGTCATCTCTTCACTGCAAAAACTGCAAAAAGATGAAATATCTCAAATAAGGCTGATATTTGCTTGTCTGATAAGATCATTCTTCTCACTAAGCAGATTTTATGTTAGAGTGTTTTACTTGTTTTAAGGGTTTTGGTCCTAAATATCTAAGATCTATAAATCTTTTATTTATAGATCTTTGTCGCTCTGGAATAACCTGCCTCGAATTCTCACCAGCATTGAAAGTAAACAGGTTTTTAAAAAGAGAGTAATATTTTATCTGAGTTTTTAAATTAGTTTGCTCGTTGATGATTTGTTTGGTTTTATATTGTGTAGTTATATTTATATGGTAATTATTATTCTGTGACTGTAAATTGTTTGCTTGTTTTTTTATTGATGCTTTTATTTTTTTCTGTATTGTGTAGTTATGATTATATGCTTTTACTTGTGATTTTATTGAATTGTGGACCCCAGGAAGACTAGTGGGTTGTTAAGGCAACCAGCTAATGGGGATCCTTAATAAAAATCAAAAAAATCAAATCAAATGATCTCAGTAAGATATTACAGCTTGTTGCTGAGATTTGATGACCTATATTGAGTAAAACATGCTTGAAACTAGAATATCAACTGTTGCAAAGCTGTGTCATCAACACTCACAAGTATAAAACTACTTTTTTAAAGTCATCATTTCTTATTTTAAGCATGTAAACATGACTTTGACACAATTGTGTCTCATAATTAAAACGGATGACAGCCAAATGGACTTTGCTGTTTTATTTTCAATGAAACAATAGAAAAGACGTACTCATATAGTAGTACAGTTGGCACAGTACAGTAAACTGACAGTTAATATTTAAACATTTAACATTTCTAACAATTTTGAACAAAAATAGTTCATGCACATTCAGATGAGTTCTTCAAAATTACAATTAAAACATTTTTGGATGGGGGCCGGGCTGTATATATGCGCACTAATTGACTGAAAGAGCACGCACTTGGCATGATGATGTCATGTTATCCATGGAAAAATGCATTTTTAGACAATATGATTTGCCTGAGCGGCTAGGAGACCCCGAGAGTGAAAAGCGGTTGCCTTGTTGCCTTTTCATTAACAACAATAAATTAGTTTTTAGTATAAGTTTGCTGGTTTCAAGAAATGTAATGCCGAGCGCATATCATTATGTCAAGATAATGGCACTAGCATTTACTTCATTTAAGAATATTTTTCAACATATTGAGAAAAAAGGTCTCTTTTTTTTTTGTATCAAGAAAAGTGCACTTGTTATTAGTGAGAATATACTTATTTTAAGGTATTTTTGGGTTCATTGAGGTTAGCTAATTTTACTTATTTTGGAAAGTCTTGACAAGCCAAATTTTTTTGTTCTATTCGCAGATAATTTTGCTTAGTTCAAATAAAATACCCCTCATTTTTGTATATTTTTTTCTTGTTTTTGAACACTGACTTTTTACAGTGTGGCTGTTTATCAGGGTATAAAGTCAATTGGGCAAATGTGAAATATTACCACTTAATAAACATTGCAAGAAATTCAAAAAGTTCAGAAGTCCAAAATCAAATGGAAAGAGGCAGACATCATATATTTAGGACTGCATGTTACACACAAGCAGAGATCTACTGTAAATCTTAAACATTTAAGAAATAAGATAGATTCCAAAATGGAACGCTGGTCACCAGGGGCGTCACTAGCTTTTAAGGACAGGGGGGGGCTTAGCCCCCAGGAGATGCACAGGATGCGAGCGAACGTAGCGCACGAGCACAAAACTTCACAAACGGCTAACAAAGACATAGAAATTATTCATTGTTATTATTATTATTGCAGTGGGTTTATTTTCAATGTGTGTTCAGTACAACAACAAACATGGGTTTGCACAGTGACATTTTGTTCACAGCATCAACAAGAAACAATGACTTGCACGATCCTTCAAGATACACTGAAACACAATGAAAGTCATGGCATTAGCCTCTATGTTATTACTTCACAACATAGAGGCTAATGCCACCACTTTAGCTCACAATACAATAATTGTTTGTTCCCAAATATTTTGAAGTTGCACAGATTACATTTTGGGCACATATGTGACTAAAATGGTTGTAAATTCAAGCCCTGGAAATATTACTTAATTACTTGAATTAAAGTAATATCTGGATCTGGATAATTTGGCTTGTATATAATATATTTATATATATATATATATATACTATGGCAAGCCGTTAAGGAAATGAAATATATATGGAAGTCTGAATAGAAATGAGAAAGGTTTATATATACTGTAAATAAGAAAGACTTAGAGTCAGTCTGCTGATCTGAAAAAGAGCCAAAGTTGTCAAAGAGCTGAGGGACCGTCTTCAAAGTGCAATGCTGAAACAAATAATGCAAACAATAAAATGTAACTTCTAGGGTTTGAGATTAATGTAGTCCCGTCGTCCCGAAGATGGTAAAAAAAATGCACGGGACGAAATAAAAAAATGTAACCATTTTTTTTTTCTTTTTCTTTTTATGTATTTATTCATTTTACATTTTATATTAAATGTCTTGGTTTTTCCACCCTCTGAAAATCCTATGAAATGTTTAAGAAGCCATCCTAAAATAACACAACAGCTATTAATGTAACAATACAATAAAACAAATATATTTAATTATGTTGTTTTCATTATTTTAACAATATGCTCATGTAAATTACTTTATATAGATTCTACAAGAAACACAAAACTTAAAAACTAAATGATTTACAATTGCAGACACAAGGTTCTTGTTCTGCAGTGCTGTGTGCTAATGTGCTACGTACACCTGCAGGACCGCAAGCAAGGTCGCAGAGCTTGAGCCCCCCTAAAATAGGCCTAACAACGCCAATGCTGGTCACGTCTCCAAATATAAGTTTGGGGTCGGGTGAACTTAGTAAAAATGAGTATACTGCCTGCAGGTAATGTCCTAATGAATAAAAGTTGGTTTAAGAAAATACATACAGTGATGTCACATTTTATATGGTGTGGAAAGAAGGCTGAATGTTCATGTTTAAGATTGTCTAGTTTAGTGTTTTTCAACCACACTAGTGTGCCGTGAGATCCAGTCTGGTGGGCCGTGAGAGATTATGCAGTTTCACCTATTTGGGTTAAAAATATTTTTTTCGCAAACCAGTAATTATAATCCGCAAATAATGTGTTGTTGTTGAGTGTCGGTGCTGTCTAGAGCGCGGCAGAGTAACCATGTGTGGAGGGGGGCGTGGCCTGCGGGCCTGCAACGAGACGGGGTTTGCCAGGACCGGCCTCGAAGTCAGGGGGCCTTTTTAACCCTCTCAAACGCCTGCTGGCACCGCTCCGTCCACTGGACCAGATCCGGAGCACCCTTTCGGGTGAGGTCAGTTAGTGGGCTGGTCAGGTCGGCAAACCGGGAGATAAACAAACCTCCGGTAGTAACCTGCCAGACCCAAATACTGACCTCACCCGAAAGGGTGCTCCAGATCTGGTCCAGTGGACGGAGCAGTGCCAGCAGGCGTTTGAGAGGGTTAAAAAGGCCCCCTGACTTCGAGGCCGGTCCTGGCACCCCCCCCCCCCCCTCCACACCATGTTATACCATACCGTATCAGTAGGTGGCAGCCGGTAGCTAATTGCTTTGTAGATGTCGGGAACACGTCGTGTGAGACGACGACGGTTTGTGGTGATCACAATATGCAGGCGACAGCGGGAGGCAGAGTGCAGGTAAAAAGGTGTCTAATGGTTAAACCAAAAACAAACAAAAGGTGAGTGCCCCTAAGAAAAGACCCTGAATAGACCTGCTTTGGACACTTCATTGTGTCGCTCGTGGTGAAAGAAAATCAACTTGAAATCCTATCAAAAAATGACCACCTGTCCTCCATTGTGGTTTATTGGTGATGCGTTCAGTGCGACTTGGATTTGATAGCTTTACATAATAGATAGTGATGTAATGTTATGTGCTCTGTCCAGGCCGCAGTGTCCTCATTATGGGATGAAGCTGCATGAATGGAGCAGAACAAGACTTGCAGGGCCCGCTCAAACACACCAATGGGCCAGCGGGGCCCCCATTATTCCTTTCTCCCCCTCATTAGTTAGGGGGAGACTCCCTGCTCCTTTGCAACCGCCAGCACTCCTTTCCCTCCGCTTTGCAGGGAGCTCAGCACTGGGCACGACTCCCCACAGGCGCCGGCATGGACCCACCAGGTTGTGGAGGTGCCGTAACGACGAGGAGAGGAAGCTACGACGAAGCCACGGCCTCCCTGCGTCCTGTGAGTTCTGCTTTGCACGCCTTCATTGACTCTCACCCCATATTTCTCGGAAAAAGAAATGTTTCCGCTCCACAATGTTGTGCAAGTTTACTTTTACATTCCAGGGAAACAGTGGCTGACTAGGTCCGTCCTGTTTGTCATACTTTTATCTCCTTTCAAAACCCAGCCTCACTGTGCATTTAGAGCTCTCTTCGCCGTTGTGCTCGCTCCACAGTGTTGTGTGTGTCCCAGGAAGTCGGTCTATGTGCTTGCTGTTTCTCTGCATTTTCGCTACAATAGTTTTGTTTTGATTTAACTGCAACTTTACTTTGCGTTAAGCAGTCCAGTTCTGTCTGTGTTTGCTCCACAGTGTTGTGTGGCCATTTTAATGTTCCAAAAAGCCAGCCTGCCTATGTGTTTCTGTTTCTCTGCATTTTCGTTATTTTTATTCTAGCTTCACTTGATGTTTAACATTCCAGTTGTGACACTCCACTATGTTGTGTGTATCCATTTTTATGTTTCCCAATGATTTTGACCAGGAAATATGAACTTTGCCAAGTAATTCCAGTCGTATCCTTGCTTGCTGCACAGTCTTGTTTTGTTCCGGGGAGCCAGTATGCTTATGTTCTCAAATGTATCTGCATTTTTACTGTAGTATCCATTTTTATTTGGTTCTAAACCACAACTTTACTTTGTGTTTAGTCTTCCAGTCGTCTTTGTGCTCGCTCCACAGTGTTGTGAGTCCAATTGTATGTTCCAGGGAGCCAGTTGGTCTATGTGCTTGCCATTTCTCTGTATTTGTGCAATTATATCCCTTAGTTTTGTTTGGAACTCCAAACTTGACTTTGTGTTTAGTGTTCTAGTCGTCTCGGTGCTCACTCCACAGTGTTGTGTGGGTCCAATTTTATCTTCCAGCAAAGCAGTCGATCTATGTGCTTGCGTATCTCTGTATTTGCACTATAATATCCCTTAGTTTTGTTTTGAACTCCAAACTTGACTTTGTGTTTAGTGTTCCAGTCGTCTCGGTGCTCACTCCACAGTGTTGTGTGGGTCCAATTTTATCTTCCAGCAAAGCAGTCGATCTATGTGCTTGCCATTTCTCTGTATTTGCGCTATAATATCCCTTAGTTTTGTTTGGAACTCCAAACTTTACTTTGTGTTTAGTCTTCCAGTCGTCTCGGTGCTCACTCCACAGTGTTGTGTGTGTTCAATTATATGTTCCAGCAAACTAGTCGATCTATGTGCTTGCCATTTTTCTATATTTGCGCTATAATATCCCTAAGTTTTGTTTTGAACTCCAAACTTGACTTTGTGTTTAGTGTTCTAGTCGTCTCGGTGCTCACTCCACAGTGTTGTGTGGGTTCAATTTTATCTTCCAGCAAAGCAGTCGATATATGTGCTTGCCATTTCTCTGTATTTGCGCTATAATATCCCTTAGTTTTGTTTGGAATTCAAAACTTGACTTTGTGTTTAGTCTTCCAGTCATCTCGGTGCTCACTCCACAGTGTTGTGTGGGTCCAATTTTATGTTCCAGCAAACCAGTCGATCTATGTGCTTGCCGTTTCTCTGTGTTTTTGCGCAATAATATCCCTTAGTTTTGTTTTGAATTCCAAACTTGACTTTGTGTTTAGTCTTCCAGTCGTCTAGGTGCTCACTCCACAGTGTTGTGTGTGTTCAATTTTATGTTCCAGCAAACCAGTCGATCTATGTGCTTGCCGTTTCTCTGTATTTGTGCTATTATATCCCTTAGTTTTGTTTTCAACTCCAAACTTGACTTTGTGTTTAGTCTTCCAGTCGTCTCGGTGCTCACTCCACAGTGTTGTGTGGGTCCAATTTTATCTTCCAGCAAACCAGTCGATCAATGTGCTTGCCATTTCTCTGTATTTGCGCTATAATATCCCTTAGTTTTGTTTTGAAATCCAAACTTGACTTTGTGTTTAGTGTTCTAGACCTCTCGGTGCTCACTCCACAGTGTTGTGTGGGTCCAATTTTATCTTCCAGCAAACCAGTCGATCTATGTGCTTGCGTTTCTCTGTATTTGAGCTATAATATCCCTTAGTTTTGTTTGGGACTCCAAACTTTACTTTGTGTTTAGTCTTCCAGTCATCTCGGTGCTCACTCCACAGTGTTGTGTGGGTCCAATTTTATGTTCCAGCAAACCAGCCGATCTATTTCCTTGCCGTTTCTCTGTGTTTTTGCGCAATAATATCACTTAGTTTTGTTTTGAATTCCAAACTTTACTTTGTGTTTAGTGTTCCAGTCGTCTTGGTGCTCACTCCACAGTGTTGTGTGTGTCCAATTTAATCTTCCAGCAAAGCAGTCGATCTATGTGCTTGCCATTTAAAGTTAAAGTTAAAGTACCAATGTTTCTCTGTATTTACGCTATAATATCCCTTAGTTTTGTTTGGAACTCCAAACTTGACTTTGTGTTTAGTGTTCCAGTCGTCTCGGTGCTCACTCCACAGTGTTGTGTGGGTCCAATTTTATGTTCCAGCAAACCAGTCGATCTATGTGCTTGCCGTTTCTCTGTGTTTTTGCGCAATAATATCCCTTAGTTTTGTTTTGAATTCCAAACTTGACTTTGTGTTTAGTGTTCCAGTCGTCTCGGTGCTCACTCCACAGTGTTGTGTGGGTCCAATTTTATCTTCCAGCAAACCAGTCGATCTATGTGCTTGCCATTTCTCTGTATTTGCGCTATAATATCCCTTAGTTTTGTTTGGAACTCCAAACTTTACTTTATGTTTAGTCTTCTAGTCATCTCGGTGCTCACTCCACAGTGTTGTGTGTGTTCAATTATATGTTCCAGCAAATCAGTCGATCTATGTGCTTGCCATTTTTCTGTATTTGCGCTATAATATCCCTTCGTTTTGTTTTAAACTACAAACTTTACTTTGTGTTCAGTGTTCCGGTTCTTTGTAAGTTCACTCCACAATGTTGTGTGGCCATATTTCGTTCCAGGGAGCCAGTTGCTCTGTGTGCTTGCTCTTTCTCTACATTTGTGCAATAATAGTTATTATGTTTTGTTTTAAACTCCTAAAATTACTTTGCATTAAGCATTCCTGTTCTGTCCGTGTTTGGCCCACAGTGTTGTGTGGCCATTTTAATTGTCCAGGGAGCCAGCCTGCCTTTGTGTTTGTTTCTCTGCATTTTGTCTACGATCGTTCTTTTATTTGGTTGTACACTCCAGCTTCACTTCAAGTCGTGAATCCATTTTCATATTCCCCAATTATCTTCAACAGGAAATGTGGACTTTAATTTCTTTTTCTGACACTTTTTTCCTCAACAGCATTTCCAAAATGTGTCTCAAAGACGGCGCTCTGCCCCCTCGCTGGTTTTGGGGAAGGCTTTGGGGCTACCGTGGTCTCCCATCAGGTGCGTGGAACACTTTTCTTCCTCATGATAGTTGAAAATTCATCTGCAAATGTGCTGCGAGTGTTTTGAATAGGAATGAATTGAACGCCTCACTTCATTGTGGTCGATGGCGTATTTAATTGTTTGTTTTGAAGGGCGTCAAATGATTGTTATCATAATTGCTGAAGTCAGAAAAGCTTGTTTGACAGCTTGGAATCAATATATTGTGTGGAGAAACACAACATTAAATTGTTCTTTTTCTTTGTGTTGAGGCAACGTGAATCAATCACAGTAAAGTGGTAAGCATCCATCCATCCGTCTATTTGATACTGTATATCGCTTTTCCCCATGAGGCTCGCGGGCAAACTGGAGCCTATCCCAGCTGTGTTGTTTTTAACTTCATTTCATAAGGATATCATTTTCAAAAGCTCGCCCGCATTCTTTAATTTTTCAATATAAATAACTTTGGACAGCCCTAATGCAGCTTATTGAAAAACTCAGCACAAAACTACAGTTAATTATTTTTGTCATTATTCATTATTTATTTGTTATTGCGATTATGCTGTTCAAATCGGGGTCACGGCACCAATTGTTTTAAATGACCTGAGTTCTTTTGGCTGAACAGTCAAGGACCGAGGCGTCAAAAGATACACGTTTATTTGGACTGTCAGGTTCAAACATCGATGACATCTATTAAACAAGTCAAGAAGCAAGGAAATAAACAGAGACAGAATTCAATTTGGCTCAATTGAGGAGAAACGTGTCGACCTGTAACCTCTTACGGTGTCACCCACGCTCTGGCGAAAGATTGTATGCCACCTCTTTTTATTTGGATTTTCCCTGTTTACATAATAACAGCTGTTTCTAAAGGAATGGGGAGTATGTAAACAAACATTGTTTTTGGTCACATTAAGACAAAAGAAAAAGATGCCTCGGGCTTAGGCTGGTCCTGGATCGAGCTTGGGCAAATCTTGGATCACAATAGATAAACCCCCTCCCGTCTCCTCCCATCATACACAATGGAATTTTCCAAGCCTTTGGCTTGGTGCAACAAAGACAGCTTTCATCTGTTCACTGGGAACTCAGAGAACGGAACATTTTTTGATCATTTACATACAATTTTTCTGACATGGACCTAATGTTAAAACTGCCCAAAATGGTTGTTTGACAGCTTGAAATCAATATTGTGTGGAGAAACACGACATACATTGTTATTTTTTGTGTGTGTTTGGGCGACTTGAATCAATCACAATAAAGTGGTAAGCATCCATCCATTTTATGCATCGAGTTTGGTTTTTAACAAAAATTTAACAAAAACAATTTATAGAAGTTCCCTCGCATTCTTAGACTTTTCAATATAAAAAATAATTTGGACAGCCTTAATGCAGCTTATTGAAAAACTCTGCACAAAACTACAGTTAATTATTCTTGTCATTATTCATTATTTATTTGTTATTTGTTACTTACATTTTGTGTGACATTATTACACCACACCCACTAATTGTTTTAGTCACATTTTTCCTTGTATGGGCTAATTCCTTGCAGCAGCAACCCTGTTCGAATCGGGGTCACGGCACCGATTGTTTTAAATGACCTGAGTTATTTTGGCTGTACAGTCAAGGAACGACTCGTCAAAAGATACTCGTTTATTTGGACTTAATGTTAAAACTGCCCAAAATGGTTGTTTGACAGCTTGAAATCAATATTGTGTGGAGAAACACGACATACATTCTTATTTTTTTGTGTGTTTAGGCAACTTTAATCAAACACTATAAAGTGGTAAGCATCCATCCATCCATTTTATTTATCGCTTTTCCCTCTTAGAGTCACGGGTTAATTGGAGCCTATACCAGCTGTGTGGTTTTGAACCAAATTTTACAAAGATAATATTTATAGAAGTTTTACCACATTCTTTGATTTTTCCAATACAATAAAATGTTTGGACAGCCTCAATGCAGCTTATTTTTTTAAAAAAAATGCACAAAACTACAGTTAATTATTCTTGTCATTATTCATTATTTATTTATTATTGTGATTTGCCTTACTTACATTTTGTGTGACATTATTACGCCACACCCACTATTTGTTTTAGTCACATTTTTCCTTGTATGGCAGGCCTGGGCAATTATTTTGACTCAGGGGGCCAAATTTAGAGACAAAAATGTGTCTGGGGCCCGAAATATATCTATTTCTAGGAACACTAATACAAGACCTCACAATAATGTCTGACTGAATGCTAAAAACGTTATGACAGACTGCCTTAAAAAACGGAATGGAATTTAAACATTTTTTTTACTGAATGAGACACCCAGAATGTACATGAAAATAAAGAATGTGGGATTTACAATATTAACTATGAAGGATAAAACACTGAATATTGACAACATATGAACGTCACACCCCCTCTCCATCCACATATTTTACAATCAAGCGAAACGCAACAAAAATGATACAAACAGCGAAATATGAACGCGAAGGGTAAAAAAAAAACCCACTTACCATCTGATACATCACTAAGTTTTAGAACTTTGTTGTAAAAATCTCCTTCCACGTCTGTCCCTGACACCCGCATTTCAGGCTGGCGCCTCGTCTGAGTTGCTGTGACTTAGATGACCATAGTAACTAATTAGATGACCATAGTAACTAACTAGATGACCATAGCAACTAATTAGATGACCATAGCAACTAATTAGATGACCATAGTAACTAATTAGATGACCATAGTAACTAACTAGATGACCATAGCAACTAATTAGATGACCATAGTAACTAGTATATCATGCAAAAGCGCAGATTCCAACCATTGAAATACTTTGTATAGTTCAAGACTTACGGCCATTAGAAAACATCACTGCACATCCAGTTTCCATCTTAAAGGTCTAAAAAAATTATTTGGGATTGAAAAGCTTAACGGGCCTGTTGTATGGGCCACTTCCTGGCTGCAGCAACCCTGTTTGAATCAGGGTCACGGCACCAATTGTTTTTAAACTAGAGTTATTTTGGTTGAACAGTCAAGGAAGAAGTCGTCAAAAGATACATGTTTATTTAATGTTAAAACTGCCCATTATTCTCCCATATACCTGCATTGATAAGGGTGACCAATACTGCAAGTTTTGATATCGATCTGATACCAAGTAAACCCAGGGCCTACATTGCTGATACTGATACCGACACATTTTACTTGAGATTTTTCAACAAAATTGATTTTGTGGCTTTTCCTTTAATTTGTTGATCAATATTAGGATTACGAAACTGTGGCATGAAACAACTTGCATTAACTATGGCATAGAACAAACACGAAACTGTGGCATGAAACCAATGCGAAACTGTGGCATGAAACAACTCTCATTAACTATGGCATAGAACAAACACAAAACTGTGGCATGAAACCAATACGAAACTGTGGCATGAAACAACTCATTAACTATGGCATGGCACAAACACGAAACTGTGGCATGAAACCAATACGAAACTGTGGCATGAAACAACTCGCATTAACTATGGCATAGAACAAACACGAAACTGTGGCATGGAACCAATACGAAACTGTGGCATGAAACAACTCGCATTAACTATGGCATAGAACAAACACGAAACTGTGGCATGGAACCAATACGAAACTGTGGCATGAAACAACTCTCATGAACTATGGCATAGAACAGACCCGAAACTGTGGCATGGAACCAATACGAAACTGTGGCATGAAACAACTCGCAATAACTATGGCATAGAACAAACACGAAACTTTGGCATGAAACCAATACGATACTGTGGCATGAAACAACTCGCATTAACTATGGCATAGAACAAACACGAAACTGTGGCATGAAACCAATACGAAACTGTGGCATGAAACAACTCGCATTAACTATGGCATAGAACAAACCCGAAACTGTGGCATGAAACCAATACGAAACTGTGGCATGAAACCAATACGAAACTGTGGCATGAAACAACTCGCATTAACTATGGCATAGAACAAACACGAAACTGTGGCATGAAACCAATACGAAACTGTGGCATGAAACCAATACGAAACTGTGGCATGAAACAACTCGCATTAACTATGGCATAGAACAAACACGAAACTGTGGCATGAAACCAATACGAAACTGTGGCATGAAACCAATACGAAACTGTGGCATGAAACAACTCGCATTAACTATGGCATAGAACAAACACGAAACTGTGGCATGGAACCAATACGAAACTGTGGCATGAAACAACTCGCATTAACTATGGCATAGAACAAACACGAAACTGTGGCATGAAACCAATACGAAACTGTGGCATGAAACAACTCGCATTAACTATGGCATAGAACAAACACGAAACTGTGGCATGAAACCAATACGAAACTGTGGCATGAAACAACTCTCATTAACTATGGCATAGAACAAACACGAAACTGTGGCAAACAACTAATGACGCCAGGACTAACTGACTGGCAAAGGCAGCCTTAAATAGTTCTCTGATTAGCAGCAGGTGCGCGTCCCGAACACCAGAGGCAGGTGAAAATTATAAGTAGCCATGGTAACTAAAACAAACTCAGGTGTCAAACAGGAACCAAAAGAGTCCAAAACTAACAGAACATAACAAAAACATGATCCGGACCACGGATCATGACAGCCATGTAACACAGTGGTAAAAATGCCCCTGTGACAACTTTTTTGCAATGTGTTGCTGCCATTAAATTCTAAATTAATGATTATTTGCAAAAAATAACAAAGTTTCTCAGTTGGAACATGAAATATCTTGTCTTTGCAGTCTATTCAATTGAATATAAGTTGAAAAGGATTTGCAAATCATTGTATTCTGTTTTTATTTGCCATTTACACAACGTGACAACTTCACTGCTTTTGGGTTTTGTACAACAAAACTGAACTTTAATTGATAATTACAGGTATATAAGATAACAAAATCACCAACAGAAATGATCCATTTTACCTTTTGTGCCAAGTGCATGAATACTACTGTGACTCTCTTAGATTCGCCCCCTGACAGAAACATGTATGTTTACTCACAATGTAGACCACCACGTACTGTAAAGGTCCATCCCACGCTGACATTTTACTCAAGTGGGCGTGAAGCAGTACTTTAAGTATACAGTATTGCGTTATATACAACTCATAAGGAAGAAAACTCAGGCCATATTGAAGAAAAGGGCAGGCAAGCAGCAAATGTAGCTTTGAATGTTTTATTTATTCCTTTTCTGTTGTCGCCTGTGTTCCACAAAGCTCTTCATTATTTATTGAGGGCAGTTTTTTGTTTAGTTTTGCCAAAACCCGATTAGCTTTGACTGGCGCTCCTCAAACCTGCTGAGTTTGTCTGCAAAGCACACTTGTCAAATGCGAGACACAAAAAAGACAAATAATTGTATTCTACACCAGTGGTACCGGGCCGCACAAGAAATTTAAAAAAAATAAAAATAAAAAATAAATATTTTTTTTAATTTTTTTTAATTAAATCAACATAAAAAACACAATATCTACATTATATATCAATATAGATCAATACAGTCTGCAGGGATACAGTCCGTAAGCACACATGATTGTATTTCTTTATGAAAAAAAAAAAAAAAAAAAAAAAAAAAAACACCCCCCCCGGTCCGCGGTACAAATTTTCAAGCGTTGACCGGTCCGCAGGTACAAAAAAAAATAAAAACATTTTTTTAAATTAAATCAACATAAAAAACACAATATCTACATTATATATCAATATAGATCAATACAGTCTGCAGGGATACAGTCCGTAAGCACACATGATTGTATTTCTTTATGAAAAAAAAATAAAATAAAGAAATACCACCCCCCCCCCCGGTCCGCGGTACAAATTTTCAAGCGTTGACCGGTCCGCAGCTACAAAAAAAAAAAAAAAAAAATTTTTTTTTTTAATTAAATCAACATAAAAAACACAATATCTACATTATATATCAATATAGATCAATACAGTCTGCAGGGATACAGTCCGTAAGCACACATGATTGTATTTCTTTATGAACATTTAAAAAAAAAAAAAAAACACCCCCCCCCCCCGGTCCGCGGGACAAATTTTCAAGCGTTGACCGGTCCGCAGCGACAAAAAAAAAAATCAAAAAAAAAAAAAATCAAATCAACATAAAAAACACAATATCTACATTATATATCAATATAGATCAATACAGTCTGCAGGGATACAGTCCGTAAGCACACATGATTGTATTTCTTTATGAAAAAAATTTATTAATTTTAAAAAAAAAATACCACCCCCCCCCCGGTCCGCGGGACAAATTTTCAAGCGTTGACCGGTCCGCAGCTACAAAAAAAAAAAAAAATTAAATCAACATAAAAAACACAATATCTACATTAAATATCAATATAGATCAATACAGTCTGCAGGGATACAGTCCGTAAGCACACATGATTGTATTTCTTTATGAAAAAAAAAAAAATACCCCCCCCCCCCCCGGTCCGCGGTACAAATTTTCAAGCGTTGACCGGTCCGCAGCTACAAAAAAAAAAAAAAAAATTTTTTTTTTTTAATTAAATCAACAGAAAAAACACAATATCTACATTATATATCAATATAGATCAATACAGTCTGCAGGGATACAGTCCGTAAGCACACATGATTGTATTTCTTTATGAACATTTTTTAAACCCCCCCCCCCCCGGTCCGCGGGACAAATTTTCAAGCGTTGACCGGTCCGCAGCTACAAAAAAAAAAATTAAAAAAAAAAAAATCAAATCAACATAAAAAACACAATATCTACATTATATATCAATATAGATCAATACAGTCTGCAGGGATACAGTCCGTAAGCACACATGATTGTATTTCTTTATGAAAAAAAAAAATTTATTAAAAAAAAAAAAAACCACCCCCCCCGGTCCGCGGGACAAATTTTCAAGCATTGACCGGTCCGCAGCTACAAAAAAAAAAAATTAATTAAAAAAAAAAAATTAAATCAACATAAAAAACACAATATCCACATTATATATCAATATAGATCAATACAGTCTGCAGGGATACAGTCCGTAAGCACACATGATTGTATTTCTTTATGGAAAAAAAAAATAAAAAATACCACCCCCCCCGGTCCGCGGTACAAATTTTCAAGCGTTGACCGGTCCGCAGCTACAAAATTATTTTTTTTTATTAAAAAAAAAAAATTAAATCAACATAAAAAACACAATATCTACATTATATATCAATATAGATCAATACAGTCTGCAGGGATACAGTCCGTAAGCACACATGATTGTATTTCTTTATGAAAAAAAAAAGCGTTGACCGGTCCGCAGCTACAAAAAAAAAAAATTAATTAAAAAAAAAAAATTAAATCAACATAAAAAACACAATATCCACATTATATATCAATATAGATCAATACAGTCTGCAGGGATACAGTCCGTAAGCACACATGATTGTATTTCTTTATGGAAAAAAAAATAAAAAATACCACCCCCCCCGGTCCGCGGTACAAATTTTCAAGCGTTGACCGGTCCGCAGCTACAAAAAAAAAATTTTTAATTAAAAAAAAATAATTAAATCAACATAAAAAACACAATATCTACATTATATATCAATATAGATCAATACAGTCTGCAGGGATACAGTCCGTAAGCACACATGATTGTATTTCTTTATGAAAAAAAAAAGCGTTGACCGGTCCGCAGCTACAAAAAAAAAAAATTAAAAAAAAAAAAAATTAAATCAACATAAAAAACACAATATCCACATTATATATCAATATAGATCAATACAGTCTGCAGGGATACAGTCCGTAAGCACACATGATTGTATTTCTTTATGGGAAAAAAAAAAAAAAAATACCACCCCCCCCCCCCCGGTCCGCAGTACAAATTTTCAAGCGTTGACCGGTCCGCAGCTACAAAATTTTTTTTTTTTATTAAAAAAAAAAAATTAAATTAACATAAAAAACACAATATCTACATTATATATCAATATAGATCAATACAGTCTGCAGGGATACAGTCCGTAAGCACACATGATTGTATTTCTTTATGGAAAAAAAAAAAAAAAAATACCACCCCCCCCGGTCCGCGGTACAAATTTTCAAGCGTTGACCGGTCCGCAGCTACAAAATTATTTTTTTTTATTAAAAAAAAAAAATTAAATCAACATAAAAAACACAATATCTACATTATATATCAATATAGATCAATACAGTCTGCAGGGATACAGTCCGTAAGCACACATGATTGTATTTCTTTATGAAAAAAAAAAGCGTTGACCGGTCCGCAGCTACAAAAAAAAAAAATTAATTAAAAAAAAAAAATTAAATCAACATAAAAAACACAATATCCACATTATATATCAATATAGATCAATACAGTCTGCAGGGATACAGTCCGTAAGCACACATGATTGTATTTCTTTATGAAAAAAAAAAAATAAATAAAATACCACCCCCCCGGTCCGCGGGACAAATTTTCAAGCGTTGACCGGTCCGCAGCTACAAAAATTTTTTTTTTTATTAAAAAAAAAAAAATTAAATCAACATAAAAAACACAATATCTACATTATATATCAATATAGATCAATACAGTCTGCAGGGATACAGTCCGTAAGCACACATGATTGTATTTCTTTATGAAAAAAAATGAAAATAAATACCACCCCCCCGGTCCGCGGGACAAATTTTCAAGCGTTGACCGGTCCGCAGCTACAAAAAGGTTGGGGACCACTGTTCTACACGTACGTTTACCTGTAGAAGCAGGAAATATAAGGAAAGCCAACGACGGACTCGGGTCTTTACAGTGGATTGAAGTGTTTTTGTTCATTTCAGCACATGTCAATGCAACACAATGAGTTGAAAACAACGCCTTATTCTTGCAAATAAGATTCAAAGAGTGACAAGAGGCTTTGAAGGAAGCAATAATGGGAACTACGTTCAGGTTTTTGCTCAATAATATGACTTCGCCCACGCGTGTTTTGAAGTGGGCCCACCTTTGAGAGGCAGGGAAAGTACCGCAGCTGCTTTCATTTACATTTCTCTGTCCACGCGTGGTGAGTGCCGTGGTTTCACTATTATTCCGCATTGTCTTTGAGTGACACATTACGATAGCGGCGTTATTGTTGGGCCGTGATCGATGACATCGCCGACAGCTGAAATACCACGGATATGTGTTAAAGCCATGTGAGATCTGCGGAAATGCCATTACAGATGAAAACAACCCTTTTGATATTGAACGTGGAAGCTGGCAAAACACCGGTTTGATGACTTGAAAGCTCAAATCAATAACAACAAGTGTTGTTCATCTTTTTATAGTAGTTCACAATATATAAGAAGAGGTCTTGTGTTTACTTTGATTTACTTCATTTTCAAAATCAATACTGCCTTTTGAAAGTAATTGGTTGTACTACAATATTACTTTATATTAATGAGATGCAGTGTTGGGACTAACGCCGTTACTTTCTAATCTAACGCGTAATTTTTTATATTCAGTAAGTCAGTTACCGTTACTACATACTGCGTTATTTTACGTTATTTTTTATGTAGTATCGGCTAGAAACTGAGAACATCTGAGTGTGTTTTATTGGAGCGCTGCAGAAGAGGCGACAAGGAAGAGGCGCGCTCTAAGTGTGTGTGTGTGTGTGTGTGTGTGTGTGTGTGTGTGTGTGTGTGTGTGTGTGTGTGTGTGTGTGTGTGTGTGTGTGTGTGTGTGTGTGTGGGGACGGGTGCGTGTCTGTGTTTTCTAACAAGACATCATGGCGAAGCCCGAAGCCGAGTTTCTTAACATGGAGATATTCTCACTACTTTTCTTTTGTCGACCACAAAGAAAATAACATTTTAGTTAAATGTAAGTTGTGTCTTGGATCAAAGATAAAAATCAAATAAAATGAAAAAAAATTAAATATTTTTTGTTTTAATATATATTTTTTCTGTAGGAGACCAGACATGACACAAACCTTCCTAATTTTTATAAATCCCACTGGTTATGTTATACATGCTTCACTGATGAGAGTATTTGGCAAGCACCATTTTGTCCTAATTTCAGCGATCCTTGAACTCATTGTAGTTTGTTTACATGTACAACTTTCTCCGATGCTGCCACCTAAAGACGTGTTTTATGCCACTCCTTCTTTGACTCATTTTGTCCACCAAATTGGATTTTATTGATTTGCTGGAGTGCTAATCAGGCATATTTGGTCAATCCATGGCTGCAAGCTAATCGATGCTAACATGCTATTTAGGCTAGCTCTGTGTACATATTGCATCATTATGCCTTAATATCCTTTACTTATGTCCTCTGTGAATTTAATGTATATTTGCATGTCTCATGACACATTGTCTGTATGTAATATTGGCTGCATTTCTGTTAGTTGTTTGCGCGCCATGTTGTTCCAGACCACAGCAAACGTTACCCAGCTTGCAAAGGTTGTAATAAATCCACTAGAAGAAGACAGCCTGCTGCTTCCTTTAACTTGGACACACACATTAATACCTTTGGCCATTCTGAGCCAGCCATTTCCAGAAGTTATCTCAACCTGTGAGATGCCTCCATTGCAAAAATGTGTGGAATAAAAATTAAAATACAACATTTCTGTCAACGAAGATTTGCGTCAGCCTTTGATAGTAGGCGTGTGTAGCTAATATAGACACTTTTATCATGTGTTGTCTTCATTATAAGACTCATATAAGGCTTTTCATTTTTTGCGGCTCCAGACAGATTTTTTATTTTATTTTTGGTCCAATACGGCTCTTTCAACATTTTGGGTTGCCGACCCCTGCCTTATACACACACCATAATAATACTCATATGTTTAATGGGCCGACAATCCATCAAGCGGTGCGGCTTCATAGATTACCAAAGTCCTACTAAAACATTTTGGGAAGTCTTGACTTCATTCTAGCCTGATTTAGCCATGACTTTTGACGTGTGTTTGTCCTGTTGGAACACCAAACAAGTGTACGTACACTTTTGACCACAACTGTATACAATGCAAGCACCAGTGGTATTGTGGAGGCTCCAAGAAAACCAGCTGTGTATTGAGCATCTTAACGCAACATGTCGCCTGATTGCGTAAACACCGACAGTCTTTCCCAGCACCCATTGCACCTGCACCATGAAAAGCACCTGCAGTGCAAGCTATTTGCACCCCACATTATTGCACCGGTCAACAAGTGTGTGTGTTGTCCCTGCAGGGAGGAGAGCTCCTGCTGGGTGTCAGTGGAGCAGAGCCCTTTTGTCCTCGGCCTCACCGGGGAGAACGGAGAGCTGCTGCTGGACGGGTGTGTGCAGGTGACCCAGGGCACAAAAAGCAGGGAGAGACATCTCTTCCTCTTCAGTGACCTTGTCGTGGTTGCTAAACTCAGGTAAAAAAGATCAAATATCCATCCATCTGTTCATTGTGCATGTATGGAGGTTAATGTGTGTCTTTTTTAAGGAAGCTTTTTTTGACACTGAATTTACCTGAATTTTTGACTTTAAACTTGACACCTAATTGGATGGTTCAAAGACAATTGCTTCAGTCTTATATTTACTGGAAGTGGGTTTTGAGTTTTCTGTACTGAGTTTTTACACGCTGAATTTTTATGCACTAAATTTTTACACACAAAATCTTTATACAATTAATTATTTATACTTTTTTTCATCCAGTGAATTTTTACACACTGATTTTTTTTACACTGAGTTTTTACATACTGAATTTATACACACTGAATTTTTATACACTGAATTTTTTACACTGAAATTTTAGACACAAAATTATTTCACATTGAATTTTTCTACTCTGAATTTTTATGGACTGAATTTTTATTTATTTATTTTACAATATTTTTTTACAGTGACTTTTTTACACTGAATTTTTATGCACTGAAGTTTTATACACTGATTTTTTTGCACTCACATTTTTGCACCTATTTTTTGTACACTGAATTTTTCTTCACTGAATTTTTTTTGGGCTGAATTTTTATACATTCATTTATTTTACATTATAGTTTTTATACAGTGAATTTTTTACACTGAATTGTTCTGCACTGAATTTTTATACCCTGATTTTTTTTACACTGAGTTTTTACATACTGAATTTATACATACTGAATTTCTATACACTGGATTTTTTGTACACTGAATTTTTCTTCACTGAATTTTTTTGGACTGAATTTTTATACATTTATTTTATTTACACTGTATTTTTATACAGTAAATTTTTTACACTGAATTTTTCTGCACTGAATTTTTATACACTGTATTTTTTACACATTGAATTTTTCTGCACTGAATTTTTTTACACTGAGTTTTTACATACTGAATTTTTATACACACTGAATTTTTATACACTGAATTTTTTACACTGAAATTTTAGACACTAAATTATTTCACATTGAATTTTCTACCCTGAATTACTACGCATTCATTTTTTTACAGTGAATTTTTTACACTGAATTTATCTGCACTGAATTTTTATACACTGAATTTTTTACACATTGAATTTTTCTGCACTGAATTTTTATACACTGAATTTTTTACACTGAAATTTTTGCACCTATTTTTTGTACACTGAATTTTTCTTCACTGAATTTTTTTGGACTGAATTTTTATACATTTATTTATTTTACACTGTATTTTTATACACTGAATTTTTTACACTAAATTTTTCTGCACTAAATTTTTATACACTGTTTTTACATACTGAATTTATACACGCTGAATTTTTATACACGGAATTTTTTACACTGAAATTTTAGACACTGAATTATTTCACATTGAATTTTTCTTCCCTGAATTATTACACATTCTTTCTTTTTTTTGCACTGAATTTTTACTCTTACTTTTTCACCTTGAATTTTTCTAGACTGAATGTTTTCATACCGAATTTCGATCAATCAAACAAAGTTTATTTATATAGCTTTTAATCGAAGGCACTTGTGATTATTTATTTTTATACAATGAAATTTTACAAACTGAATGTTTTTACACTGAATTTTTACACACTGAATTTCAATGAATCAATCAAAGTTTATTTATATATCCTTTAATAGAAGGCACTTGTGATTATTTATTTTATACAATGAATTTTTACAAGCTGAATTTTTACAAACTAAATTTTTTACACACACAATTTGCTCATGACTTTTTATTCAATGAAAATGTCAGTAAAAAACAAAAACAAAGTAAAAACATTCCAAAAAAAATTCAGTTACATAATTACAGTGTCCAAAAAAAGCTTTTGTAATAAAGGCACAAAATAGTCTCCACAGCAGGACTTTGTAGTATCACAACAGGAGTGAAGAGGAAGTCAAGGCAGAGGGTTTTTTTCAGACTTTAAATGTGGACTGTTAGGGAATCTCCACACATTCCAACAGTCTCTGTTTACTCGCATGACTCTTTTCAACTGAACAGAAAACCCCCGAGAGTAGTCACATGACTACATGTAAGCATTGAGGGAACACTGTACTTCAGTTATTGTTATTAATCTGGCCCCAAGGGTGAAAACCAAATTGTACAAAAACCCGAAAAAAATGTTCCCCATAAAATATGATGTGACTCCAAATACATACCTCAACTTACCACCGGAGCTTGTAACTCTAATCACAGTTTCCAAAAACAATTTGAAATGTGGACTCGTCAGACCACAGAACACTTTTCCACTTTGCATCGGTCCATCTTAGATGAGCTCGGGCCCAGCGAAGCCGGCGGCGTTTCTGGGTGTTGTTGATAAATGGCTTTCACTTTGCATAGTAGAGTTTTAACGTGCACTTACAGATGTCGCGAC
>NC_084753.1:4603270-4813270 GCF_033978785.1 Entelurus aequoreus
AGGACTCACATTTTTGGACAGTCCCTCGGCCAACTGTGCCCGGATGACGGCTCGCTTCCCAAACCCATCGCAGTAAGTCAAGCTCCCTTTCAACTGCGGGTCTCTGATGCAGTCTTTTTCAACCTTTTTGGAGCCAAGGCACTTTTTATTTCATTGACAAAAAGGCGGAGTCAAGTCAACTTTATTTATGTAGCACGTTTACGACAACTTTTAAATTGAACCAAAGTGCTTAACAGGTTAAAAAAAAGCATACAGCAAAAAACAAAAAAAAACACACACAAAAATAACAATAAAAAATAAATTAAAAAAAATAAAATTAAAATAAAAAAATAAAAAATAAAAATAAACAAAAAAATAAATAAAACAAAATTGTGAAAGTCCAGTCCATAGTGGATCTAACATAATAGTGAGAGTCCAGTCCATAGTGGATCTAACATAATAGTGAGAGTCCAGTCCATAGTGGATCTAACATAATAGTGAGAGTCCAGTCCATAGTGGATCTAACATAATAGTGAAAGTCCAGTCCATAGTGGATTTAACATAATAGTGAGAGTCCAGTCCATAGTGGATCTAACATAATAGTGTGAGAGTCCAGTCCATAGTGGATCTAACATAATAGTGAGAGTCCAGTCCATAGTGGATCTAACATAATAGTGAGAATCCAGTCCATAGTGGATCTAACATAATAGTGAGAGTCCAGTCCATAGTGGATCTAACATAATAGTGAGAGTCCAGTCCATAGTGGATCTAACATAATAGTGAGAGTCCAGTCCATGGTGGATCTAACATAATAGTGAGAGTCCAGTCCATAGTGGATCTAACATAATAGTGAGAGTCCAGTCCATAGTGGGTCTAACATAATAGTGAGAGTCCAGTCCATAGTGGATCTAACATAATAGTGAGAGTCCAGTCCATAGTGGATCTAACATAATAGTGAGAGTCCAGTCCATAGTGGATCTAACATAATAGTGAGAGTCCAGTCCATAGTGGATCTAACATAATAGTGAGAGTCCAGTCCATAGTGGATCTAACATAATAGTGAGAGTCCAGTCCATAGTGGATCTAACATAATAGTGAGAGTCCAGTCCATAGTGGGGCCATGCAAACATTAAAAAACGAAACTCAGTTGACAATAAAAAGTCTCGTTCTCGCAAGTGTTGGATAAGAATTCAAAGCATAACCAAGCATGCATCACTATAGCTCTTGTCTCAAAGTAAATGTCACCACCTGTCACATCACGCCCTGACTTATTTGGAGTTTTTTTGGTGTCTTCCTGTGTGTAGTGTTTCACTTCTTGTCTTGCGCTCTTATTTTGGTGGCTTTTTCCTGTTTTTTTGGTATTTTCCTGTAGCAGTTTCATGTCTTCCTTGAGCGATATTCCACGCATCTACTTTGTTTTAGCAATCAAGGCCATTTAAGTTGTTGCTACCCTTCTTTGCGGGGACATTGTTGATTGTCATGTCATGTTCGGATGTACATTGTGGACGCCGTCTTTGCTCCACAGTAAGTCTTTGCTGTCGTCCAGCATTCTGTTCTTGTTGACTTTGCAGCCAGTTCAGTTGTAGTTTCCTTCTGCATAGCCTTCCCTAAGCTTCAATGCCTTTTCTTAGGGGCACTCACCTTTTGTTTATTTTTGGTTTACGCATTAGACACCTTTTTACCTGCATATTGTGATCATGACAAACCATGTTCCCAAAGCAATGATCTACCTGCTGCCACCTGCTGGTATGGAAGAGTAATATCTCCTGACTCTCAACAAGGGCACATTTGCAGATTGTTATTAGTGGTTGAAAAACGCTGCTCTATTTGAAGTCATTCTAAAAAAAAGAAGGAGTTTGTGTTCCTTCCTCACTGAAGTTGGTCTGTGGCCCAGGTGCCTTAATGAGGAGAAGGAAGTATCAGGGCACATACTATCTTTCCTGCTGATGGGCTGCACGCTGTTCGGGTAATCTCACCTTCGTTGACCCCCGATCAGGAGATGCTGGTGTTGCTGAGGAAGAAGGGGCCGTCCACAGAGGGAGTGTTCCGGAAGCCGTGCAACAACAAGAACATGAAGGACATCAGGGAGCGGCTGAACGGTGGCCTGGAGGTGGACCTGGAGGCTCAGCCTGTCCTTCTGCTGGTTGGACTACTCAAAGTAGGTTCTGATCGGTGCTCAAATAGGTGTGGCAATATGTTACCTTATGTTGTGTTCATCCACCCTGTGACCTCACCTTTAGGTGTCATCATGTTGCGTTAAAGGACCTAACGTTACATCCCATTCATTCATTTACCTTCTGTTCTGTTAAGTTCTGTTAAGCCTTACCTTCTAACACTGTGTCACAAACACTTGTGTTGCATTTCTGTACTATGCCTTATGTTGTGTTACATTGTTACTGTAGGTTGTGTGAAGTGATACCTTATTTTGGTTGTGTTAGTTAATGTTGTGTTAACTTATGTTGTATCATGATGCAAAGCCTTACCTTATAAAACTGTGTCACAAACACTTGTGTTGCATTTCTGTACTATACCTTATGTTGCGTTACATTGTGTGAAGTGATACCTTATTTTGGTTGTGTTAGTTAATGTTGTGTTAACTTATGTTGTATCATGGCACAAAGCCTTACCTTATAAAACTGTGTCACAGATACTTGTGTTGCATTTCTGTACTATACCTTATGTTGCGTTACATTGTGTGAAACGATCACTTATTTTGGTTGTGTTAGTTAATGTTGTGTTAACTTATGTTGTATCATGGTGCAAAGCCTTACCTTATAACACTGTGTCACAATTACTTGTGTTGCATTTCTGTACTATACCTTATGTTGCGTTACATTGTGAGAAACAATCCCTTTTTTTGGTTGTGTTAGTTAATGTTGTGTTATCTTATGTTGTATCATGGTGCAAAGCCTTACCTTATAACACTGTGTCACAATTACTTGTGTTGCATTTCTGTACTATACCTTATGTTGCGTTACATTGTGTGAAACGATCACTTATTTTGGTTGTGTTAGTTAATGTTGTGTTAACTTATGTTGTATCATGGCGCAAAGCCTTACCTTATAACACTGTGTCACAATTACTTGTGTTGCATTTCAGTACTATACCTTATGTTGCGTTACATTGTGTGAAACGATACCTTATTTTGGTTGTTTTAGTTAATGTTGTGTTAACTTATGTTGTGTAATGGCGTAAAGCCTTACCTTATAACACTTTGTCACAAACATGCATTTCAGTACTATACCTTATGTTGTGTTACATTGTTACTGTAGGTTGTGTGAAGTGATACCTTATTTTGGTTGTGTTAGTTAATGTTGTGTTAACTTATGTTGTATCATGGTGCAAAGCCTTACCTTATAACACTGTGTCACAAACACTTGTGTTGCATTTCTGTACTATGCCTTATGTTGTGTTACATTGTTACTGTAGGTTGTGTGAAGTGATACCTTATTTTGGTTGTGTTAGTTAATGTTGTGTTAGCCTTACCTTATAACACTGTTTCACAAATACTTGTGTTGCATTTCAGTACTATACCTTATGTTGCGTTACATTGTGTGAAACGATCCCTTATTTTGGTTGTGTTAGTTAATGTTGTGTTAACTTATTTTGTATCATGGCGCAAAGCCTTACCTTATAACACTGTGTCACAAACATGCATTTCTGTACTATACCTTATATTGCGTTACATTGTTACTGTAGGTTGTGTGAAGTGATACCTTATTTTGGTTGTGTTAGTTAATGTTGTGTTAGCCTTACCTTATAACACTGTGTCACAAACACTTGTGTTGCATTTCAGTACTATACCTTATGTTGCGTTACATTGTGTGAAACGATCCCTTATTTTGGTTGTGTTAGTTAATGTTGTGTTAACTTATGTTGTATCATGGCGCAAATCCTTACCTTATAACACTTTTTAAAAATTACTCGTGTTGCAGTTTTGTACTATACCTTATGTTGCGTTACATTGTGTGAAACGATCCCTTATTTTGATTGTGTTAGTTAATGTTGTGTTAACTTATGTTGTATCATGGTGCAAAGCCTTACCTTATAACACTGTGTCACAAACACTTGTGTTGCATTTCAGTACTATACCTTATGTTGCGTTACATTGTGTGAAACGATCCCTTATTTTGGTTGTGTTAGTTAATGTTGTGTTTACTTATGTTGTATCATGGTGCAAAGCCGATTCAGAATCGGCACATGTATTTTTGCATACTTTTCTGCAGGCTATATTGGTCTAAGTAAAATGGAAAGGCAGTAATTATATCTAAAGTGTGCCCGGGTCACTAATGACTCTTATTAGACTGTCACATTTTTTTCAAGTGTGCACTTTATGGCTATTATGGAGATAATTGAACCGTCACATTAAAGTTGTCCTTTCTCGGCTGTTTTGTCAGAGTTTTTTAAAAGAGCTTCCTGGCAGCCTGCTGGTGTCCGAGCTCTACGAGGAGTGGATGATTGCTCTGCAGAGCCACGACGTCCAGCAGAGAAGACAAGCGCTTGGCAGGTGGGCATCAGTGAAAATGTTTACAGAAAAGTTTCCTTATGTCACAGCCTTATTTCAAAATGGGGAAAAAAAATTTTTTTTGTGTGTCAACAACACCCCATTATGACAATGTCAAAAGTGACTTTTTTTAGACCACAAGCTTGGCACACCTATCTTTGCTCAGTTTTGCCTCTTCCTCTTTGACCATTCCATCAGATTAGATGGGAAGCGATGGTTTTTATCAATGATGTCTCTGTATTGCTTCATTCATCTTTCCCTCTATCCTGACTGGTCTCTATTTTTTTTAATTGTATTTATTTAATGTATTTATTGTATTTATTAATTTATTTATTTTTTAATTAGTAAAACATTTTTGGGACTCTAGAAAGAGGTTCCGCAGCCTCCGTAGCAGAACCTCCAGGTTCTGTAACAGCTTCTTCCCTCAGGCCGTAAGACTCTTGAACGCATCATCATTAGAGATGTCCGATAATGGCTTTTTTGCCGATATCCGATATTCCAAAATTGTCCAACTCTTAATTACCGATTCCTATATCAACCGATACCGATATATACAGAGGTGGAATGAACACATTATTATGCCTAATTTTGTTGTGATGCCCCGCTGGATGCATTAAACAATGTAACTTTACCATGAATTGATTAACGTGGACCCCGACTTAAACAAGTTGAAAAACTTATCGGGGTGTTACTATTTAGTGGTCAATTGTACTAATTTTGTTGTGATGCCCCGCTGGATGCATTAAACAATGTAACAAGGTTTTCCAAAATAAATCAACTCAAGTTATGGAAAAAAGTGCCAACATGGCACTGCCATATTTATTATTGAAGTCACAAAGTGCATTATTTTTTTTAACATGCCTCAAAACAGCAGCTTGGAATTTGGGACATGCTCTCCCTGAGAGAGCATGAGGAGGTTGAGGTGGGCGGGGTAGGAAGTAGCGGGGGGGTGTATATTGTAGCGTCCCGGAAGAGTTAGTGCTGCAAGGGGTTCTGGGTATTTGTTCTGTTGCTGTTCTCCCGAAATGTGTTTGTCATTCTTGTTTGGTGTGGGTTCACTGTGTGGCGCATATTTGTAACAGTGTTAAAGTTGTTTATACGGTCACCCTCAGTGTGACCTGTATGGCTGTTGACCAAGTATGCCTTGCATTCACTTGTGCGTGTGAAAAGCCGTAGATATTATGTGACTGGGCCGGCACGCAAAGGCAGTGCCTTTAAGGTTTATTGGCGCTCTGTACTTCTCCCTACGTCCGTGTACACAGCGGCGTTTTAAAAAGTCATAAATGTTACTTTTTGAAACCGATACCGATAATTTTGAAACCAATACCGATAATTTCCGATATTACATTTTAAAGCATTTATATAATATCGTCAGTCCGATATTATCGGACATCCCTAATCATAATAATTCCCTCAACTCCCCCCAAAACGGATGAACTGGCTGGAATATAAAGACAATATAACATACATCCATAAACGTGGATGCATATGCAAAAGTGCAATATATTTATTCGTACAGTAATCTATTTATTTATACCTTATTGCTCTTTTATCCTGCACTACAACGAGCTAATGCAACAAAATGTCCATAATTATCTGTACTGTAAAGTTCAAATTTGAATGACAATAAAAGGAAGTCTAAGTGTAAAAAGTTTCAAACAGCTGTTTTCCACATTGTCACTATTGGGAATTGTGTGTGGAATTTTGAGGACAAGGATGAATTTATTTCATTTTGGAATAACAAAAATGTGGAAAAAAACTGAAGACTTTCCGCGTGCATTGTACTTGAAATGAAACCTGCTGGTGTCAACTGTATAATGCGGCAGTCCGCTTCTCTTTTTCTGCCACTAAAAGGAAGAGAAAGAGCTTAAAACTTTTGACTGTAATTTTTTTTTTTTTTTTGTTTGTTTGTTTTTTTTTACAACATATTGCGGTAAATAGAAAAACAGTATATTACCACTGTTTGGTTTTTTTACCCCCAAAAAAACGGCAACTCAGTCACCAGAATTTTACTGTAAAATGTTAACTTTTTTTTTTACAACGTATTGTGGTAAATAGAAAAAACAGTACCACTGTTTTTTTACCCCCAAAAAACGGCAACTCAGTCGGCTTTTTTATTTTTTTATTTTTTTTACAACATATTGCGGTAAATAGAAAAACAGTACCGCTATTTTTAGTTGCCAGAATTATACTGTAAAATTTACTGTTTTTTTTATTATTATTATTATTATTTTTTTTTACATAATTATACTGTAAATGGAAAAACAGTGGAACCCTTTTTTTTTTTAATTCAGGCAACTGAGCTGCCAGTTTTTTTTTTACCGTAAAAAATGTGGTACAATTTTTCCATTTACACTGTAAAAACAACAAACAGATTTTACGGTAAAAAAAAAACTGGCAGCTCAGTCACCAGAATTTTACTGTAAAATATATCGTTGTTTTTTGTTTTTTTTTTGACAACATATTGCGGTAAATAGAAGAACAGTACCACTGTTTTTTTTTTAACAAAAAAAACCTGGCAGCTTAGTCGCCAGAATTGTAATGTAAAATTTACTGCGTTTTTTTTTCTTTTTTTTTTACATCATATTACTGTAAATGGAAAACAGTAGAACAGTTGTTTGTTTTTTAAATTCTGGCAAGTGAGCTGCCAGTTTTTTTACCGTAAAAAAACGTGGTACCGTTTTTCCATTTACAGTAATACACCGTTAAAAAAAAAAAAAAAATTGACGGTAAAATAAAAAAAACTGGCAGCTCAGTCACCAGAATTTTACTGTAAAATATAGTGTTTTGTTTTGTTTTTACAATATATTACGGTAATAGAAAAACAGTAACACTGTTTGTTTGTTTTTTTCCAAAAAAAAAACCTGCCAGCTTAGTCGCCAGAATTTTACTGTAAAATGTACTTTTTTCTTTTCTTTTTTTTTTACATAATATATTACTGTAAATGGAAAAACAGTGGAACTCTTTATATTTTATTCTGGCAACTGAGCTGAAAGTTTTTTTAACGTAAAAAATGTGATACAATTTTTCCATTTACAGTAATACACCGTAAAAACAACAAACAGATTTTACGGTTAAAAAAAACTGGCAGCTTAGTCACCAGAATTTTACTGTAAAATATAGTGGGGTTTTTTTGTTTGTTTTTTTACAACATATTGCGGTAAATAGAAGAACAGTACCACTGTTTTTTTTTTAAACAAAAAAAACCTGGCAGCTTAGTCGCCAGAATTTTACTGTAAAATTGACTGTTTTTTTATTTTATTTTTTTTTACATCATATTACTGTAAATGGAAAAACAGTAGAACTTTTTTTTTTTAAATTCTAGCAAATGAGCTGCCAGTTTTTTTTACCGTAAAAAAATGTGGTACTGTTTTTGCATTTACAGTAGTACACCGTTAAAAAAAAAAAAAAAGATTTTACGGTAAAATAAAAAAAAGTGGCAGCTCAGTCACCAGAATTTTACTGTAAAATAGAGTGTGTGTTTTTTTTTTGTTTTTTACAACATATTACGGTAAATAAAAAAACAGTAACACTGTTTGGTTTTTTTTGCAAAAAAAAAAAAAGGCAGCTTAGTCGCCAGAATTTTATTGTAAAATTAACCTTTTTTTTTTTTTTTTTACATCATATTACTGGAAATTGAAAAACGGTGGAACTCTTTTTTTTTAATTTTTTAATTTTATTCTGGCAACTGAGCTGCCAGTTTTTTTACCGTAAAAAATGTGGTACAATTTTTCCATTTGCAGTAATACACCGTAAAAACAACAAACAGATTTTACGGTAAAAAAACTGGCAGCTTAGTCACCAGAATTTTACTGTAAAATATAGTGGGTTTTTTTTGTTTGTTTTTTACAACATATTGCGGTAAATAGAAGAACAGTACCACTGTTTTTTTTAAACAAAAAAAACCTGGCAGCTTAGTCACCAGAATTTTACTGTAAAATTTACTTTTTTTTTGTTTGTTTTTTTACATCATATTACTGTAAATGGAAAAACAGTAGATTTTTTTTTTTTTAAATTCTGGCAACTGAGCTGCCAGTTTTTTTACCGTAAAAAAATGTGGTACCGTTTTTCCATTTACAGTAATACACAGTAAAAATAAAAATAAAAGATTTTAACGGTATAATTTTAAAAAAAAAAATGGCAGCTCAGTCACCAGAATTTTACTGTAAAATAGTGGGGTTTTTTTTTTTTTTTTTTTACAACATATTACTATAAATAGAAAAACAGTAACACTGTTTTTTTTTTTAAAACAAAAAAAACCTGGCAGCTTAGTCGAGAGAATTTTACTGTAAAATTTACTGTTTTTTTGTTTGTTTTTTTACATCATATTACTGTAAATGGAAAAACAGTAGAATTTTTTTTTTTTAAATTCTGGCAACTGAGCTGCCAGTTTTTTTACCGTAAAAAAATGTGGTACCGTTTTTCCATTTACAGTAATACACAGTAAAAATAAAAATAAAAGATTTTAACGGTATAATTTAAAAAAAAAAAAAGGCAGCTCAGTCACCAGAATTTTACTGTAAAATAGTGGGGTTTTTTGGGTTTTTTTACAACATATTACTATAAATAGAAAAACAGTAACACTGTTTTTTTTTTTAAAACAAAAAAAACCTGGCAGCTTAGTCGAGAGAATTTTACTGTAAAATTTACTGGTTTTTTACATCATATTACTGTAAATGGAAAAACAGTAGAATTTTTTTTTTTTAAATTCTGGCAACTGAGCTGCCAGTTTTTTTTACTGTAAAAAAATGTGGTACCGTTTTTCCATTTACAGTAATACACAGTAAAAATAAAAATAAAAGATTTTAACGGTATAATTTAAAAAAAAAAAAAGGCAGCTCAGTCACCAGAATTTTACTGTAAAATAGTGGGTTTTTTTGGTTTTTTTTACAACATATTACTATAAATAGAAAAACAGTAACACTGTTTTTTTTTTTAAAACAAAAAAAACCTGGCAGCTTAGTCGAGAGAATTTTACTGTAAAATTTACTGGTTTTTTACATCATATTACTGTAAATGGAAAAACAGTAGAATTTTTTTTTTTTAAATTCTGGCAACTGAGCTGCCAGTTTTTTTTACTGTAAAAAAATGTGGTACCGTTTTTCCATTTACAGTAATACACCGTAAACAAAAAAAGAAAAAGTTTTTACGTTAAAATAAAAAAAAGTGGCAGCTCAGTCACCAGAATTTTACTGTAAAATATAGCTTACAACTTCCCCTCCTCCTCCTCCAGGGTGGTGGACAAGCTGCCGCCGCCGAACCGCCTCCTCTTGCAGCGCCTGGCCTGCGTCTTCCATCACGTCCTGGAGAGCGCCGACGTCAACAAGATGGACGCCTACAACCTGGCGGTGTGCACCGCCCCCACGCTGCTGCGGCTGGAGGTCACGCCGCTCGACCAGCAGAAGGAAATGACTTTGAAGGTAACTTAATGGAGCAGGTTTGCTTTGTGCACTGCAAAAAGTCAGTGTTCAAAAACAAGAAAAAAAATACAAAAATGAGGGGTATTTTATTTGAACTAAGCAAAATTATCTGCCAATAGAACAAGAAAATTTGGCTTGTCAAGACTTTCCAAAACAAGTCAAATTAGCTAACCTCAATGAACCCAAAAATACCTTTAAATAAGTATTTTCTCACTAATAACAAGTGCACTTTTCTTGGTAGAAAAAACAAATATGAGACCTTTTTGCTCAATATGTTGAAAAATATTCTTAAATGAAGTAAATGCCAGTGCCATTATCTTGACATAATGATATGCGCTTGGCATTACATTTCTTGCATTTTCCCATCGATAAAATGACATCATCGTGCCAAGTGCGTGCTCTTTCAGTCAATTAGTGCGCAAGGAATATATATATGTATATATATATACGTTAGATCAGGAAAAAACACAGAGGCTATTTCATCCCTACAAGCCTGTTTCGCAGGTTTCCCTGCTCTTCAGGGGATTTGATAGAATTGTATTAAATCCCCTGAAGAGCGGGGAAACCTGCAAAACAGGCTTCAAGGGATGAAATAGCCTCTGTGTTTTTTTCCCCTGACCTTCATCCCTACAAGCTTGTTTCGCAGGTTTCCCTGCTCTTCAGGGGATTTTATAAAAGTGTATCAAATTCATACGATTTTATAACATTTTATAAAATCCCTGGAAGAGCAGGGAAACCTGCGAAACATTCTTGTAGGGAGGAAATAGCCTCTGTGTTTTTTCCCCAGCCAGGTCACCGACCAAATTTTTTTTTTATTGTCATTTTGAAGAATTTAACTGAACGTGCATGAACTATTTCTGTTCAAAATAGTTTGAAATGTCCAAATGTTAAATGTTGAAATATTAACTGTCAGTTTACTGTACTGTGCCAACTGTACTACTATATGAGTACGTATTTTCTATTGTTTCATTGAAAATAAAACAGCAAAGTCCATTTGGCTGTCATCTGTTTTAATTATGAGACACAATTGTGTCAAAGTCATGATTTTTTTTTGTTTACATGCTTAAAATAAGAAATGATGACTTTAAAAAAGTAGTTTTATACTTGTGAGTGTTGATGACACAGCTTTGCAACAGTTGATATTCTAGTTTCAAGCATGTTTTACTCAATATAGGTCATCAAATCTCAGCAACAAGCTGTAATATCTTACTGAGATCATTTAGGACCTAAAACACTTAAAACAAGTAAAACACTCTAACATAAAATCTGCTTAGTGAGAAGAATTATCTTATCAGACAGAAAATAAGCAAATATCACCCTTATTTGAGATATTTCATCTTACTTACCGTATTTTTCGGAGTATAAGGCGCACCGGAGTATAAGTCGCACCGGCCGAAAATGCATAATAAAGAAGGAAAAAAACATATATAAGTCGCACTGGAGTATAAGTCACATTTTTGGGGGAAATGTATTTGATAAAAGCCAACACCAAGAATAGACATTTGAAAGGCAATTTAAAATAAATAAAGAATCGTGAACAACAGGCTGAATAAGTGTACGTTATATGAGGCATAAATAATAGCCGTAAATAATAGCTTAAATAATAATACAATAATAATAAATAATAATTTAATATAATATATAATATAATAATAATAATATATAATATAATTTAATAATAAATAACAGCATAAATAATAGCATAAATAATAGCGTTATATGGGGCATAAATAACCAACTGAGAAGGTGCCTGGTATGTTAACGTGACATATTATGGTAAGAGTCATTCAAATAACTATAACATATAGAACATGCTATACGTTTACCAAACAATCTGTCACTCCTAATCGCTAAATCCCATGAAATCTTATACGTCTAATCCTGGGGTCGGCAACCCAAAATGTTGAAAGAGCCATATTGGACCAAAAAATACAAAAACAAATCTGTCTGGAGCCGCAAAAAATTAAAAGCCATATAACATGTGCCATGAGATATAAATTGAATTAAGAGGACTTAAAGGAAACTAAATGAGCTCAAATATAGCTACAAATGAGGCATAATGATGCAATATGTACATATCGCTAGCCTAAATAGCATGTTAGCATCGATTAGCTTGCAGTCATGCAGTGACCAAATATGTCTGATTAGCACTCCACATAAGTCAATAACATCAACAAAACTCACCTTTGTGTGAGTTGCACAAAGTTAAAAGTGTGGTGGACAAAATGAGACAGAAAAAAAGTGGCATAAAACACGTCCTAGAAAGTCGGAGAAAGTTATACATGTAAACAAACTATACGTTGAGTTCAAGGACCGCCAAAATTAGTAGGACAAAACGGCGCTCGCCAAATACTCGAATCAGTGAAGCATGTTTAATATAAGCAGTGTGCTTTATAACAATTAGGGAGGTTTGTGTCATGTTTGTCCTCCTACAGAAACCATATTAAAACAAAAAATATATTTTTTTCCCCTCATCTTTTTCCATTCTTCATACATTTTTGAAAAATCTCCAGAGAGCCACTAGGGCGGCGCTAAAGAGCCGCATGCGGCTCTAGAGCCGCGGGTTGCCGACCCCCGGTCTAGTCTCTTACGTGAATGAGCTACATAATATTGTTTGATATTTTACGCTAATGTGTTCATCATTTCACACATAAGTCGCTCCTGAGTATAAGTCGCAACTATGAAAAAAACTGCGACTTATAGTCCGAAAAATACGGTAGATTTCACTTTCTGCAGTGTGCCTTTTTGGTGACATCTGACACGCCTTTGATTGGCGCCCGCTGCAGGTCACGGAGCTGACCCAGTTCCTGATGGAGCACAGCGAGATCCTGGGAGACAACATCCCTCACCTCCTGGACACTGACGAAGGTGCGCTTCTTTCCCCTTGCAAGTTTTCCTTTTCAAATTTGGGAATTAACGGGCCGTTCGTCCGGCAGACTCCGTGTCCTCCCAGCTTCACGACTCGGCGTACGACAGCACCGACCCCGACGGAGACGGCGAGGCCGGAAGGAGCGGCTCGTCCCCCTCGCTCAGTCTCAGCGTGGCGGCGTGGTCCTGCTCCTCCGACGCCGCCTTCAACCCCGAGCATCCTTACCGCCGCCGCTGCTCCGAGCCCATCATCCTGCCCTCGGCCCACGTGGCCCAGCTGTCCAGGAGCCACGACGACTTCCAGAAGCGGCCTTTAAAAAAGCAAATCTCCGACGACTCCTTCTGGAGGGGGAGCGGAGGAGGACTCTCTCCCGGCTCCTTTTTTTCCAACAATCAGACCATGGACTCCTCCAGCTCGTCCCTGGAGAGCGCCGCCTCCAACCGGTCCGAGGGCTCCGTGTTCACCAGCTCCCCGCCGGCGTCTCCGCCTGGTTCCAGGAAACCTCCGCGGGTCTTGGACGAGCCCAAACGCTCGCATTCGCTGAGAGCCGCTTGCAAAGTCCTGATGCGGACCAGGAGCTTGGGGGGCTTCAGCAGGACCAGCCTGAAGAAGGATAAAAACCCCTCCCCTTGTGGAACGCTCAAGGAGGTCTCTCCGGACTCACCCGAGCCCCGCCCCCTTTCTGCCATGGAGGTGTTCAGGCAGGTGGACAGCAGGCTGCCCTGCAGGCCGCCGCCCTACGAGCGGGCCGTGCAAAACGCGCCGCTCCCCCCCCGCTACGGATCCATGACTGTGCACGACGCCATCGCCCTGGAGAGAAAATCCCGCCCCTCCTCCGTCAATTACGCACACCTGCCCAGCTGCTCCGGCGACCACCAGGACCAAGGTCTGGTCTTCCGCCAAAGGGCCATGTCCGAGTCCGTGTCGGCGAGGCACCACCAGGTGGCGTCACGGAGGTGCAGCCAGCCTGTGTTTGAGGACTTCTCCTACGCTAAAGAGTCCTACGTTTGATCAGGAAAGCAAGAACTTTTTAGACATCGACCGATTATTGAAGTTGTCACCTTGTGTAAATAGCAAATAAAAAGAAAATACAATAATTTGCAAATCCTTTTCAACTTATATTCAATTGAATAGACTGCAAAGACAAGATGTTTAAATACAATACTTCATGTTTTCTGAAGTGTTCCCGGAGCCCATGTGGTGATATCCTTTACACGCTGATGTCGCTTTTTGACGCGGTACCGCCTGAGGGATCGAAGGTCATGGGCATTCAATGTCGGTTTTCAGCCTTGCCGCTTACTGCGCCACCGCGCGGCCCACCGGCAACTCGGTTACTGTAAAAATATACAGTGTTGTTTTTGTTTTGACAACATATTGCCATAAATAGAAAAACAGTACCACTGTTCTTTGTTTTTTTTTTACAAAAAAAAAAAAAACGGCAGCTTAGTCGCCAGAATTTTAATGTAAAATTTACTGTGTTTTTTAAATTTTTTATTACAGTACAGGCCATACTTGCCAACCCTCCCGTTTTTAGCGGGAGACTCCCGGTATTCAGCGCCTCTCCCGACAACCTCCCGGCAGAAATTTTCTCCCGACAAACTCCCGGTATTCAGCCGGAGCTGGAGGCCACGCCCCCTCCAGCTCAATGCGGACCTGAGTGGTTCTCACGTCCGCTTTCCCACAATATAAACAGCTTGCTTGCCCAATGACGTCATAACATCGACGGCTTTTAGAGAGTAGAGTGCACAACTGCGCACACAACAAGGAGACGAAGCAGAAGAACGAGGAAGTTACAGACATGGCGACGCCGTCGACGAGCAAGATGAAGAAATACGCTTGCAAGTTCCAAAACGAATGGAAACAAGAATTTCAGTTCATCCAGGACAGTTCGAAGGGGAAGGGGTATGTAATTATGTTGCCTGTACATTTTGTACAACAGACTTCTCCATTGAACACAGTGGCCCAGTCATGAACGGAGAAGTTAAACAGGACAATACTGCCATCTACTGGATAGCCCCCGGAACACTGAAATTCAAGTATTTATTTTATTTATATGTATAATAAGATAAATATATATACATATATATATATATATAGCTAGAATTCACGGAAAGTCAAGTATTTCATACATATATATATATATATATATATATATATATATATATATATATATATATATATATATATATATATATATATATATATATATATATATATATATATATGAAATACTTGAGTTGGTGAATTCTAGCTGTAAATATACTGCCCTATTAACCACGCCCCCAACCACGCCCCCAACCACGCCACACCCCCCACCTCCCGGTATCGGAGGTCTCGAGGTTGGCAAGTATGGTACAGGCCAAAATTTTTGGACACACCTTCTCATTCAATGCACTTCATACTTGCCAACCTTGAGACCTCCAAATTCGGGAGATTGGGGGGGAGGGGGGGGGTGTCGGAGTGGGCGGTGTTGGGGTGGGCGGGGTTAAGGGGGAGGAGTATATTTATAGCTAGAATTCACTGAAATTCAAGTATTTCTTATATATATATATATATATACAGTATATATATATCAGTGTTTCCCACACATTCATTCATTTGTGGCGGCCCGCCACGAAAGAATTACGTCCGCCACAAATAGATTTTTTTTTTTTTTTTTTTTAATTTTAATTTTCATTTAAAAAATTTTTTTTTTTTTTTTGTCCTGTCCAGCTTCTCAGGCAAATCATATAGCTGATGTAGATGCTCATATAGGCTGTTCAGATTTACTTTACAAAAGAGAAGTGTAGGATACTTCTCTTGTTGCCTTATATGTATTTGACTTTATTAAATGTATTTATGTTATCATTTGGTGCAGGAGGGGATAGAAAGAGAGAAATTATTATGTTGCTGGTAAATAATATGGTTGTAGTAGTAGGCTAAAGTTAAATTATTTAGTATGCACTAATTAAAGGGGCAGAGCTTTAAGAGACATTTTAGCTTTTATATTTTATAAGATATATTTTTTGTAAGAACCACAATTAATAAATATATTTCAGTGAATAACTTATTGTTCAAATCTGTATATAAATATGTACATAAAGTGTTGTAATTATATTGTAAAATGGATGGATGGATGGACGTTTAAACAAAACTGTTATTATTAATTAGTAAGTATACATTTTTTTAGCCTTTTTAGAGAAAATCATATCATTGTAGTAAATTATGCAAATTACTCGATGATGTCATGGTGACCACGCCCATAGTCACGCCCATAACCGCCACAGGTATCTTGGCAGTTTATGGGAAACACTGATATATATAAATAAAATAAATATTTGACTGCGCACACCTTCACAGTTTGTTTTGTTTTTAACCCCTTCTTAACCCTGGACGTACATTGAAAATACACGCAACCCTAACTCAAAATGCCGGACATTTGAGGCATTTAAGAAACTCCGCCCGGACAGCCCCGCAAAAGAGAACTGGCACCCAATTTTACTCAAAAAGTATTGAATTGAGAATCGATTCTGAGTGGAATCGTTACCCTCAAGAATTGAATCGTGTGATGTCCAAAGACTCCATTTATTTAACGCGGCCGTTGGGGTCCGTAAAACACGATTGCGTTATCGGTTTTGCGAATCCAATACAAACCAGACGTGACTAACTTGTTGCTAAGCTAACGGCGCTAAACTATCCCCGGTCCGAACCCCCCCCCCCCCCTGCTCCGAAGACGGCAAGAACTCGACTCGGCGAAGTAAAAAAAAAAAAGGCGAGTGAGAGACGTGTCCGCAAGTTCCAGTAACTTCGTAACTTTAGACGCCGCGGGCGCTGCTTGCCAGAGTTCGCTGTCTTGCGCTAACTAGCCCAGTTTGTAGCGGCCCTAAACGGCCTACAAGCTTGTTGACTGGTCCTACACCGCCAGGTAACCAGGCGGAAAATCTGGGCTCCATGGCACGATGGCGTTATGTAGAATATCTGCTTATATTGGGACATAAAACCCCTAAGCCAGGGGTGTCAAACTCATTTTAGATGGGGGGCCACATGGAGAAAAATCTACTCCCAAGTGGGCCGGACTGGTAAAATCACAGCACGATAACTTAAAAATAAAGACAACTTTAGATTGTTTTCTTTGTTTGAAAATTAATGTTGTTGTTTTGTTTACACTTACATGTTGCAGTTAATAGTATTCAATCTTTATTTGTCGTTATTTATACTTTCTGAATAAATTATGTGATAATGTTCATCAGTCATCTCATTGGTGTTACTTTTCAATCTATCAAGATAAAAAAAATAATATCAAAATCAAATTACAGGATGTTATTTGTGTGGTTTGCTCATTTTCCTCAACTGGTGCACTAACATCATGTGGTTTATTTTTTGTACATATGTAGCATCATCTACAAAGATACAAATAATTGCTATTGCGACATCTAGTGGACACATTTAGAACAGCAGTTTCTTTCATTCAAAAATGTCAGCTTATTTTTATACTTAGCAAACTCATCCCGCGGGCCGGATAAAACCTGTTCGCGGGCCTGATCCGGCCCCCGGGCCATACATTTGACACCCCTGCCCTAAGCTGTTTACTGACCAATACTATTCATGTTTATGTACATTTGACTGCAAATATGTCTTATTGGTCTACTTGAGCACTAATATTGGTATGGGTGGATCTCTACAGCGAATACATGTGAGTTCCCCTTCCCGCTTTGCTGATGATTGTGTGGCAGCAGGACACGGTGCCCTTGTTGCCGCACACTGTTCATTCATTTTGGGGCTGTGACATAACGATGGCGGCCTCACAACAATAGAAAGTGTGTTTCCAGGCTGCAGCCATTCAAAAGCTGCTTCTCTTCCAGGAACTGTGGTCCATGCCTTTGTTATTGCTCACTGTGTAGTCATGCCAGCTCACGTACTACTTCTTACACTATCAATGTTTATTTATATAGCCCTAAATCACCAGTGTCTCAAAGGGCTGCACAAGCCACAACGACATCAAGCCACAAGGAAAAACTCGAGCCGATGGGATTAGACTACTACATTTTTGTAGAGCAGGGCTGTCAAACTTGTTTTCACTGAGGGCCACATCGCCGTTATGGCTTGGAACAGAATTTTATATTTTCAACACACTGTAAACATTTTTTTAGATTTTACAGTAAAAAAAAAAAAGGCAACTCAGTCACCAGAATTTTACTGTAAAATATACACAGTTTTTTTTTTGTTTTTTTTTAACAACATGTTGCGGTAAATAGAAAAAACAGTACCACTGTTTTGTTTTGTTTTACCAAAAAAAAAACGGCAACTCAGTCACCAGAATTTTACTCTAAAATGTTTACTTTTTTTTTTTTTTACAACATGTTGCGGTAAATAGAAAAACAGTACCACTGTTTTTAGTCGCCAGAATTTTACTGTAAAATTTACTGGTTTTTTTGTTTTTTTTACATCATTTTACTGTAAATGGAAAAACAGTGGAACTGTTTTATTATTTTATTTTTTATTATTCTGGCAACTAAAACAGTGGAACTGTTTTATTTTTTTATTTTTTTTATTCTGGCAACTGAGCTGCCAGTTTTTTTTACCGTAAAAAATGTGGTACCATTTTTCCATTTGCAGTAATACACCGTAAAAACAACAAACAGATTTTACGGTTTAAAAAAACTGGAAGCTCAGTCACTAGAATTTTACTGTAAAATATAGTGTTTTGTTTTTTTGTTTTTTTTTTACAACGTATTGCGGTAAATAGAAAAACAGTACCACTGTTTGTTTTTTTTACCAAAAAAAAAAAACGCAACTCAGTCACCAGAATTTTGCTGTAAAATGTTTACTTATTTTTTTACAATATATTGTGGTAAATAGAAAAAACAGTACCACTTTTTTTTTTACCCCCAAAAAACGGCAATTTAGTCATCAGAATTTTACTGTAGATTTTTTTTTTTTTTTTACAACATATTGCGGTAAATAGAAAAACAGTACCACTGTTTTTTGTCCCCAGAATTTTACTGTAAAATTTACAGTTTTTTTTTGTTTTTGTTTTTTGTTTTTTTACATCATTTTACTGTAAATGGAAAAACAGTGGAACTGTTTTATTTTTTTATTTTTTTTATTCTGGCAACTGAGCTGCCAGTTTTTTTTACCGTAAAAAATTTGGTACCATTTTTCCATTTACAGTAATACACCGTAAAAACAACAAGCAGATTTTGCTGTAAAAAAAAACTGGCAGATCAGTCACCAGAATTTTACTGTAAAATATAGTGTTTTACTTTTCTTTTTTTTTTTTTTACAACATATTGCGGTAAATAGAAAAAACAGTACCACTTTTTATTTTACCCCAAAAAAAGGCAACTCAGTTGCCAGAATTTTACTGTAAATTAAATTTGTATTTTTTTACAACATATTGCGGTAAATAGAAAAACAGTACCACTGTTTTTTAGTCGCCAGAATTTTACTGTAAAATTTACTGTTTTGTTTTTTTGTTTTTTTTTTACAACATATTGTGGTAAATAGAAGAACAGTAACACTGTTTGTTTTTTTTTTACAAAAAAAGCCTGGCAGCTTAGTCGCCAGAATTTTACTGTAAAATGTATTTATACATTTTTTTTTATTTTTTTTTACATCATATTATTGTAAATGGAAAAACAGAACAGTTTTTTTTTTTAAATTCTGGCAACTGAGCTGCCAGTTTTTTTACCGTAAAAAAATGTGGTCCGTTTTTTCCATTTACAGTAATACACCGTAAAAAAAAAAAAAAAAAAGATTTTACGGTAAAATAAAAAAAACTGGCAGCTCAGTCACCAGAATTTTACTGTAAAATATAGTGGGGTTTTTAAATTTTTTTTTACAACATATTAGAAAAACAGTAACACTTTTTTTTTTAACCCCAAAAAAACGGCAACTCAGTCGCCAGAATTTTTTTTTTTTGTACAACATATTGCAGTAAATAGAAAAACAGTAGCACTGTTTTTAGTCGCCAGAATTTTACTGTAAAATTTACTGTTTTTTATTTATTTTATTTTTTACATCATTTTACTGTAAATGGAAAAACAGTGGAACTCTTATTTTTTTAAATATTCTGGCAAATGAGCTGCCAGTTTTTTTTACTGTATAATACACCGGAAAAACAACAAACAGATTTTACGGTAAAAAAAACCTAACTGGCAGCTCAGTCAACAGAATTTTACAGTAAAAAAGAGTCGTAGTTTTTTAAATTTACACTAATATGCTATTAAAAAAAAAAACACTGTAAATTTTACCGTAAAATCTATGGTCACTTTTACAGTGGACAATTTGATGGATAACTTGATTTGATATCGCAACAAGCAGATTTTTTATGTATTTATTTTAATTTTGACACAAAAGAGACATTTAGTAAGACAGTATAATACTTTATTGACACATTATTTGCAGGCGTTTGTGGGCCATATACATGATGATCTGGCCCCGGGGCCTCGAGTGAGACCCCTGTGGTGTAGAGCAGTGGTCCTGTAGCAGTTTCATGTCTTCCTTCACCGCTATTCCCCACACCTGCTTTGTTTTAGCAATTGAGACCATTTCAGTTGTTTTTATCCTTCTTAGTGGGGACATTGTTGATTGTCATGTCATGTGCGGATGTACTTTGTGGACACCACAGTAAGTCTTTGCTGTCGTCCAGCATTCTGTTTTTGTTTACTTTGTAGCCAGTTCAGTTTTAGTTTCGTTCTGCATAGCCTTCCCTAAGCTTTAATGCCTTTTCTTAGCGGCACTCACCTTTTGTTTATTTTTGGTTTAAGCATTAAACATCTTTTTACCTGCACACTGCCTCCCGCTGTTTCCCACATCCACAAAGCAATTAGCTACCTGCTGCCACCTACTGATATGGAATGGTATTACACGGTAACTCTGCCGAGCTCTAGACAGCACCAACACTCAACAACGGCACATTATTTGCGGATTATAATTACTAATTTGCAAAAAAATATTTTTAACCCAAATAGGTGAAATTAGATCATGTGCCGCGGCACAGTGGTTGAAAAACAATGATCTACTGTATGTTTGTTGTGTTGGCAGCAGCCATTTGAACATAGTCTAAGTGTACATAGGAGCAAATATCAGCACTGATTTTAGCCAATAGTTAACATGCATTTACACTAAATATTACCCTTGTTTTCTTTGACTTTCTTTTGTCCGCTTGATCTCTGACAAATCTTAAGGCTTTGGCACAGTTCTTTTGTTGGCTTCTTTTCTAAATCAGCACCTTGACTTTCTTTGTCGCACTGACGTACATGTCTTTACTTGGAGGCTGCGAGGTCAAATAAAAGACTTGAAATTTCCTTTGCCAGATGTTGTGTAAGACTCTCAGTGACACCCAGGAGGAAACCAGAACAAAGTCACATGGCCCACTTGGTTTTTCTGTGAATTGTTGTTCCTCTGAGTGACATTTTGTTCTTTCCTGCCTCTGACGCTGCTGTCACCACCACTATCATTTGAATACGCCAAAACCTGGGGCCACCTGCCACTTATGGCTGCCCTCAGAGGGTCGCTTGTAATAGTAAATGATCTATGAAAATATAGAATTATTTATACATTTTTAAAACATTTTTACACACTCAAAAAAATATATCTGTCAATTGCCCGATATATATTATTTTAATTTTGAGCCCGTATCAGGGGTGTCAAACTTGTTTTCGTTGAGGGCCACATCGCAGTTATGGCTTGTAACAGTATATCATCTATGAATATAGATAATTATATTTATTAATTAATTGTATATATATTTACACATATATGTGTATATATATAAATATATACATATACTGTATGTATAACTTGAATACACCTCACGGTGATGCTTGGACATGTATTCAAGTTCTATATATACATATATACATAGATTATATGTATATGTATATATTTATACATACACATACAGTATATATACACATGTGTATATGTACCTGTGTGTGTATATATATATATATATATATATATATATATACACACACATAATTGTGTATATGTATATATATACATATATATGTATATATACACTACCGTTCAAAAGTTTGGGGTCACCCAAACAATTTTGTGGAATAGCCTTCATTTCTAAGAACAAGAATAGACTGTCGAGTTTCGGACGAAAGTTCTCTTTTTCTGGCCATTTTGAGCGTTTAATTGACCCCACAAATGTGATGCTCCAGAAACTCAATCTGCTCAAAGGAAGGTCAGTTTTGTAGCTTCTGTAACGAGCTAAACTGTTTTCAGATGTGTGAACATGATTGCACAAGGGTTTTCTAATCATCAATTAGCCTTCTGAGCCAATGAGCAAACACATTGTACCATTAGAACACTGGAGTGATAGTTGCTGGAAATGGGCCTCTATACACCTCTGTAGATATTGCACCAAAAACCAGACATTTGCAGCTAGAATAGTCATTTACCACATTAGCAATGTATAGAGTGTATTTCTTTCAAGTTAAGACTAGTTTAAAGTTATCTTCATTGAAAAGTACAGTGCTTTTCCTTCAAATATAAGGACATTTCAATTTGACCCCAAACTTTTGAACGGTAGTGTATATCTATATGTATATACTGTATATACATATATGTACACATATATATATATATATATACACATATATGTGTGTGTATATACTGTATATATATATATATATATATATATATATATATATATATATATATATATATATATATATATATATTGTATACATACATACAGTATATGTATATATATACATATATGTATATATTTACACATATATATGTGTAAATATATACATACATGTATATATATACATATACTGTATGTGTATATATATATATATACTGTATATATATACCGTATATATATATTTATATAATTGTAACTGTATATAATATATTAATATTTTTTAATGGTGTATGGAAAAGTGTTTTTATAGGGTAAGTTTTGTGTAACTGACATGTTTTTTTTTACAGTAAAAACATTTTTTACAGTGTACAATTTGATGGATAACTCGCTCAAAAATCATGAGTCAAGCCGATATGTGAGTACTTATTTTGCTTTTAACAAAAAAAATGTTTGGAGTGAATGGCAATTTAATATTTGTTGCAATGTTAGCTCACGTTTAAAAGATAAGAAATGACTTGCAGTACATGTATTTTTCTCTGTCAAAATGCAAAGCGAATACATTCAGTAAGAAAACACGCATATTAATTCCAAGCTTAGGCACATAAAATGATGTGAAGGGTCAGATCGGGCCCTTGGGCCTTGAGTTTGACACCTGTGTGCTGGCTGGTCCAACAATGTTATAGCTCATAAAGTACACAAAGCAACATTTATTTCAAGCCAATAGGACATAGAAAGTAGTGCACACTATTTGAATAAACAAATGGAGAACCTGATAATATATATATATATATTTATTTACCTTACAAACCACTATAAGTTGCTGGCATCTACACGCCCCCGAGTTGAAGACTTGTGTATTGTTGTCTCACGCCCCCCTCTGACACCTTATCACTTAAAAGTACTGGTCTTATGATTGTCAAATACTTACAATACTAAAACCATGGAGATAAAGTGCAGTTCTACTCCTGATGCTTACTGCAGCGACTCCAAAATGGCCTGTGGCTTGAAAGTAACAGCATGGCTTTGGCACTTTTCTGACGCGCTTCCTGCTCGGCGAGCAAAGCACACGGAGTTCCTGAATGCACCGTTGTAATAAACAAGTTCCTGAATGCACCGTTGTCATAAACCAGCGACCATAATTACAATCATGAACTCGATGGGTTTTTACACAGCGCAGGTGTCACACACTGAGTGGCTGCCCTTGGAAATGTACCTCGTTTTTTACATACACTGCAAAAAAAAAGGGGATTTTACGGTAAAAAAAAATTAATAAAACTGTACTCAGTTTTTACAGCATGTTACTGTAAATCAAAAATTGGTACCACTGTTTTGTTTTTTTTACAGTAAAATCCATGGATGTGTTTTTTTAAATGCATATTTTAAATAATCAAACAGAGAGACAGAATTCAATGTGGTTCAGCGGGGAGAAACGTGCACACCCGTACCCTTGCACGGTGTCATTACGTTCTGCCAAAAGATTGCACGCCTCCTTCTCTTATTTTGGACCCTCCCCGACCACATGGCCACCACTGTTTCCAAAGGACAAAGGTCGCAAAAAGTTCACAGAAAAGGTCGTAAACAATTCACAGGAAAGGTCAGTTCAAAAAGAGTTTGTAAAATAGTTGAAAAAGAGGTCCATAAAATACTTCAAAAAGAGGTCGTCTGGAAATTGGGCAGATCCTGTCATCTCTCCGCTCTGAAGTCCTTGGGCCAGAACAACATCCTTCTGTTGATTACCATACATGAAAGAACACACACCCCCGCCCCCACACACACACACACACACACAGTGGAGTTTTACGAGTCTTACTCTTTGTCATGTCTGTGTTGATCTTGTTTTTGTTTTGCTTGGTTTTTGGACACTTTTTAGTTCTTGTCTTCACTCCCTTGCTTTGTCACCATAGCAACCATTAGTTTCACCTGGTTCACATTGTCATGTCACGCACCTGTTCACGGTTAGTCACGCACCTGTTTTCACTTATCATGTCACTATATAAGCTTTTCTGTTTCTGTTGTTCGTCCTGGCGACATCACACCTTCTCCACACAAATGTATGCTCTGCACCTGTTTACCCTAGTTCTTGTTTCATCTCATGCCAAGTAAGTTTTGATTTAATGTTTATAGTTTTTATGCCCAAGTGCATGTCTTTTGTTTTTCATAGTCAAGTTTTTTACCTCCGCTGGGAGCGCCTTTTGTTTTATTCCTTTTTATTGTCCTTATATTAAATAATGTACTCACCTCCAAGCCGTGTCCAGTCAAGTTGCTTTGCACCTCGGAAAAACAATCCACGCCAAGGACCAAGTCGTGACACTCTTGGTAGGTTTCAAAGACAGCCTTTTGTCTTCTTGTCAGAAACACAATGTAATACAAAGTTTTTTGTGATAATTTAGAAATAATTATTCCAACACAAACATAATACAATATAATACATAACATAATACAATATAATACATAACATAATTCATCTTTTCACTTCTGTTATCAGTATCTCAGTAGGTTCCCGACCCTGCCTCCGATATAACTAAAACCACATGGCCACCACTGTTTCCAAAGGACAAAGGTCGCAAAAAGTTCACAGAAAAGGTCGTAAACAATTCACAGGAAAGGTCAGTTCAAAAAGAGTTTGTAAAATGGTTGAAAAAGAGGTCCATAAAATACTTCAAAAAGAGGTCGTCTGGAAATTGGGCAGACCCTGTCATCTCTCCGCTCTGAAGTCCTTGGGCCAGAACAACATCCTTCTGTTGATTACCATACATGAAAGAACACACTCCCCCCCGCCCCGCCCCCCCCCCCCCGACCACATGGCCACCACTGTTTCCAAAGGACAAAGGTCGCAAAAAGTTCACAGAAAAGGTCGTAAACAATTCACAGGAAAGGTCAGTTCAAAAAGAGTTTGTAAAATAGTTGAAAAAGAGGTCCATAAAATACTTCAAAAAGAGGTCGTCTGGAAATTGGGCAGACCCTGTCATCTCACCCCCCCCCCCCCCCCCACCCCCCACACACACACACACACAGTGGAGTTTTACGAGTCTTACTCTTGGTAGGTTTCAAAGACAGCCTTTTGTCTTCTTGTCAGAAACACAATGTACTACAAAGTTTTTTGTGATAATTTAGAAATAATTATTCCAACACAAACATAATATAATATAATACATAACATAATACAATATAATACATAACATAATTCATCTTTTCACTTCTGTTATCAGTATCTCAGTAGGTTCACGACCCTGCCCCCGATATAACTAAAACAAGATGTGGTCTATACTTTTTTCTTGCCCTGTCCAAGTCTCTTGATGGTGTTCCAGTACAAATCAGACATTATGAATCCCACCGACAGCCGGATGATGAGTTAACGACAGGAAGCCACGAGTGAGTCATGCATGTCAAGATATTTTCAAGACAAAAGCCCTCAGTGGCGCTACTTTTGTGTGTATTACCCACTCCGTGGCTTACGTTTGTCCTTTACTTATCAGAGCCACTCCAATGCCATGTAAACAAATATGAGAATAAAAGGTGGATAGACGGGAATTAATTAAAAAAAAGCCTTGACGTTTCCATTAGTTTCCAGCTTCTGGGCTTTGATTGTCGTTATAAAGCAGAAGTGTACTTGTTGAACCCGGTCTTGTGCAGAATCTCAATGGATGCCCGTGGGAGCTCATTATTGAGAGGATAGCAGTTTAGGCTTTGACGGGCCAACACAATAGGAGCCAGCTGAAGCGCACACGGTGGCGAATGAGCACACGTTCATTATGCGAGCGCCTTGAATGTAGATAATGGCTATAATGGGTCACATCCAATCACCCGTTTCCTTTAGAAGCTGTCAAAACATACAGTACAGTCGCACCCAGGGTGTCACTGCTTGTTTGTGCACGGACATGTGACATAATAATGGGGAGGGCGTGGCGCGGTTGGGAGAGTGGCCGTGCCAGCAACCTGAGGGTTCCTGGTTCGATCCCCACCTTCTACCGACCTCGTCACGTCCGTTGTGTCCTTGAGCAAGACACTTCACCCTTGCTCCTGATGGGTGGTGGTTAGGGCCTTGCATGGCAGCTCCCGCCATCCATACTTGCCAACCCTCCCGATTTTCCCGGGAGACTCCCGAATTTCAGTGCCCCTCCCGAAAATCTTCCGGGGCGACCATTCTCCCGATTTCCACCCGGACAACAATATTGGGGGCGTGCCTCAAAGGCTCTGCGTCCTCTACAAGCTGTCGTCACGTCCGCTTTTCCTCCAGTCACATAATATATGCGGCTTCTACGCACACATAAGTGAATGCAAGCATACTTGGTCAACAGCCATCCAGGTCACACTGAGGGTGGTCCTATAAACAACTTTAACACTGTTACAAATATGCGCCACACTGTGAACCCACACCAAACAAGAATGACAAACACATTTCGGGAGAAATCCGCACCGTAACACAACATAAACAAAACAGAACAAATACCCAGAATCCCTTGCAGCAATAACTCTTACGGGACGCTACAATATACACCCCCCGCTACCACCAAACCCCGCCTAGCTCAACCCCGCCCCCCCCCCCCACCTCAAACCCGCCCCCCACCCCATCTCCCGAATTTGGAGGTCTCAAGTTTGGCAAGTATGCCGCCATCAGTGTGTGAATGTGTGTGTGAATGGGTGAATGTGGAAATAGTGTCAAAGGGCTTTGAGTACCTTGAAGGTAGAAAAGCGCTATACAAGTATAACCCATTTATAACTGAGCCGTATACACAAGTGCATGAATAAAAAAAAAGTGTATACATGTGTAGAGGTCGCTTCCTAGCGGTACCACTGACATATACTTCACAGGAGCCAGTCGTGCCAAGTTTTAATGTACATATATTTTATCCAAGTCTTTCTCCAGCAGAACGTGACTTTTCAGTCACGTCCGTATCCTCTCTCCCCTCCTGCTCCCGGCCGCTTACTGTTAAAGACAACGGATGATTAGATCAACACGTACCACCTGTGAAATCTAATCACCTGCCAGCTGTGTCTCGCCGTGAGCACTGCCACGCCCCCGTCTGATGGTGCTCTGTCCTCAGCACCATGGACAGAGGCGGTGACCTTTGCTCCTGCAGGCGGCGCTGGCCACATCTCCCTCCACAACATGTAATACATGTTTTAATTTTTTTTTTGTATTTGGGGCATTCTACCAAATTAAAGCAAAGTGCTGTCCCTTCACCAAAAAAGGGATTATTAAAACAATAAGTATTAAGACATAGATTTTTACTTATTGTATTTTCCGAACTATAAAATCCTTTTTTTTCTCCTCAAATCTCGACAGTGCACCTTACGTACGCCTAATGTACGGAATAATTCTGGTTTTGCTTACCGACCTCGAAGCAATTTCATTTGGTATGTGGTGTAATGATAAGTGTGACCAGTAGATGGCAGTCAAACATAAGATATACGTGTAGACTGCGCTATGATGGCAATATGACTCAAGTAAACAACAACAACATTTTATATGTTCCATTGAAAATAAATGTTTTAGTAGGACTTTGGTAAGCTATGAAGCCGCACCGCTTGATGGATTGTACTGTGCTTCAACATACCAGTATTATTATAGAAGTTGCATGTGTTACGGCAGTGGTCCCCAACCACCGGGCTGCGGCCCAGTACCGGTCCGCGGACCGATTGGCACCGGGCCGCACAAGAAATAAAATTAAAAAATAAAAATAAATTTTTATTTTTATTTTTATTTTTTAAATTAAATCAACATAAAAAACACAATATATACATTATGTATCAATATAGATCAATACAGTCTGCAGGGATACAGTCCGTAAGCACACATGATTGTATTTCTTTATGAAAAAATACAAAATAAAAAAAATAAAAATACCCTTAATTAACCTAAATTTTAAAAAATTATTTAAAAATAGACAAAATTGTAAGCAATTGACAATAATCGTAATATGTAATGATAACAATGCAAGTACCGTATTTTCCGGACTATAAGGCGCACTTAAAATCCTTTTTCCCCCCTCAAAACTCGACAGTTCGCCTTATAAGCCGGCGCGCCTAATGTACGGAACAATTCTGGTTCTGCTTACCGACCTCAAAGCATATTTATTTGGTAAATAGTTTAATGATAAGTGTGACCAGGAGATGGCAGTCAAACATAGGAGATATGTGTAGACTGCACTATGAGGGCAATATGACTCAAGTAAACAACACCAACATTTTATGTGTTCCATTGAAAATATAGAACATTACACACGGCGCTCAAAAATCTATCAAAATGTTTTAGTAGGACTTTGGTAAGCTATGAAGCCGCACCGCTTGATGGATTGTGCTGTGCTTCAACATACCAGTATTATTATGGTGTGTGTATAAGGTAAGACATATTATCTGGCGTTTTGTTTCGCAATATTATGCAAAAGCAACTTTTCTTACCTTCTGGTACTTGCTGATCTGTATTTGGGATCTGCATAAATACTGAAAAATTGGGCGCGTCCGCCTTTTTAGTCGGTGCCGACACCGTAGTCAATAAGCTCCTTCTTTTTCCTCTATCTTCTTGTTATTGGACATTCATCTTCCACTGTTGCCATTTCTAATATAAAGTAGTGTAAAGTTCTTACTTATATCTGTCAGTGAACTCGCCATGAAAGCGCTAAAACATACCGGTGTAGTGAGTTTACATTATTCACCCAAAGAACTTTAGTTATTAAAGAGTTCTGGTCGGACGTTTTTTCACCCTTTTTCAACATTGATGTTGTTTCCGGATGAGGAGATGCTGCTCCGTTATTGATTGAAGTAAAGTCTGAATGTCATTAAAACAGTTAGCTCCATCTTTTGACACTTCTTCCACTCCCGTCCTTGCACGCTACACCGCTACAACAAAGATGACGGGGAGAAGACGCTGCCGAAGGTGAGCCATGTAAATAAGACCGCCCACAAAACGGCGCATCCTGAAGCGACTGTCAGAGAGCGGCTTGAAAATGATCTGTAAAACATCATCTATGCAACATTTTGACCAAAGAACCACCATTACATGTTATGTACATTACCGTTCAAAAGTTTGGGGTCACCCAAACAATTTTGTGGAATAGCCTTCATTTCTAAGAACAAGAATAGACTGTCGAGTTTAAGATGAAAGTTCGCTTTTTCTGGCCATTTTGAGCGTTTAATTGACCCCACAAATGTGATGCTCCAGAAACTCAATCTGCTCAAAGGAAGGTCAGTTTTGTAGCTTCTGTAACGAGCTAAACTGTTTTCAGATGTGTGAACATGATTGCACAAGGGTTTTCTAATCATCAATTAGCCTTCTGAGCCAATGAGCAAACACATTGTACCATTAGAACACTGGAGTGATAGTTGCTGGAAATGGGCCTCTATACACCTATGCAGATATTGCACCAAAAACCAGACTTTTGCAGCTAGAATAGTCATTTACCACATTAGCAATGTATAGAGTGTATTTCTTTAAAGTTAAGACTAGTTTAAAGTTATCTTCATTGAAAAGTACAGTGCTTTTCCTTCAAAAATAAGGACATTTCAATGTGACCCCAAACTTTTGAACGTTAGTGGAGACCACAAGGAAGTCTTTTACATTTAAAAATAAAATAAAATAATATGACTTCTTTAATGCGCCTTATATATGAAAACAGATCCAAAATATACCATTCATCGGCAGTGCGCCTTATAACCCGGTGCGCCCTATGGTCCGGAAAATACGGTACTTTATATTATGACCTGTTTAAACCCAGGGCATTAATTGAGATAGTGATAAGATAAATAAATATATACAAAATCATCTTTTATGGGCTACTTTCTACTGAGAAGTAGCTGTCCCCAATTGTGACCCCTCAATTTCAATTACGAAAATACCGCTTAAAATATTCTTTTGTTTCCATGGTGTGATTTAAAATATCTTTATAAGTTTTGAACAGAGGTTGAAAGACATAGATTTATTGTAGGTTTTTTGTTGTTGTTGTTTTTTTTTTAATTAAAAAACTCTGCTCAAAAAAATCATGTCCCTAGTTTTTATGTCACTAAAGTTTTAGAGGCGTGGCTGAGTCTAGATTTAGGCCACACCCCTACATTTTTGACCAGGAAGTGACATTGCATTTCTGCCCCTCATGGCTGCCTGGTGAGTCACTTCATTCTGTAGTTTTTAAATAAATGTGTTCCAAAGTCTGAAACCGTAACCCATTCTCTTCAATTGTGTAAACTTTTTCAGCTTTTAAGCAAACTATTATGTTTTTATGAGTGTACGACTCTTCAAATATGTGTTTGCTAGCCATGCGCTTATTAGCATTATTTACTTTGGGTCAAAATGATCTGGAATTGTCACACCCGAAACATGTGTGAGAGAGAGAGAATACAGAGAAAGAGGGAAGGCTGATCCAGTTAACACCAAGGATATTTGAAAAGAAATAAGGAAATAAGAATAGAAAGGAAGAAAGAAAGTTTGAAATCATCAACGATTTGGAGGTCACTGCAGGGCAAAGTGGACCAAATCTGAGTTTTTTTCTAAATCTGATTTTTTTACAGCCGACTGTTAAAATGATAAGTAACATGTGATCTTTATCAGACTCCAGTATAAACACGCACAGGCCTTAATGTGGCCTCAATGTATCTATCCCCAATGTGGCCCCAATGTGGCATCAATGTATCTATCCCCAATATGGCCCTAATGTGGCATCAATGTATCTATCCCCAATGTGGCCCCAATGTGGTCTCGATGTATCTATCCCCAATGTGGCCTCAATGTATCCCTAATGTATCCCCAATGTGGCCTCAATGTATCTATCCCCAATGTGGCCTCAATGTATCCCTAATGTATCCCCAATGTGGCCTCAATGTATCTATCCCCAATGTGGCCTCAATGTATCCCTAATGTATCCCCAATGTGGCCTCAATGTATCTATCCCCAATGTGGCCTCAATGTATCCCTAATGTATCCCCAATGTGGCCTCAATGTATCTATCCCCAATGTGGCCTCAATCTATATATCCTCAATGTATCCCCAATGTGGCCTCAATGTATCCCTAATGTATCCCCAATGTGGCCTCAATGTATCTATCCCCAATGTGGCCTCAATCTATATATCCTCAATGTGGCCCCAATGTGGCCTCAATGTATCCCTAATGTATCCCCAATGTGGCCTCAATGTATCTATCCCCAATGGGGCCTCAATCTATATATCCTCAATGTGGCCCCAATGTGGCCTCAATGTATCCCTAATGTATCCCCAATGTGGCCTCAATGTATCCCTAATGTATCCCCAATGTGGCCTCAATGTATCTATCCGCAAGGTGGCCTCAATGTGGCCTCAATGTATCCCTAATGTATCCCCAATGTGGCCTCAATCTATGTATCCCCAATGTGGCCCCAATGTGGCCTCGATGTATCTCTAATGTATCCCCAATGTGGCCTCAATCTATATATCCTCAATGTGGCCCCAATGTGGCCTCAATGTATCCCTAATGTATCCCCAATGTGGCCCCAATGTGGCCTCGATGTATCTCTAATGTATCCCCAATGTGGCCTACATGTATCTATCCCCAATGTGGCCCCAATGTGGCATCAATGTATCTATCCCCAATGTGGCCCCAATGTGGCCTCAATGTATCTATCCCCAATGTGGCCTCGATGTATCCCTAATGTATCCCCAATGTGGCCTCGATGTATCTATCCCCAATCTGGCCTCGATGTATCCCTAATGTATCCCCAATGTGGCCTCGATGTATCCCTAATGTATCCCCAATGTGGCCTCGATGTATCCCTAATGTATCCCCAATGTGGCCTCGATGTATCTATCCCCAATGTGGCCTCGATGTATCCCTAATGTATCCCCAATGTGGCCTCGATGTATCTATCCCCAATGTGGCCTCGATGTATCCCTAATGTATCCCCAATGTGGCCTCGATGTATCTATCCCCAATGTGGCCTCGATGTATCCCTAATGTATCCCCAATGTGGCCTCAATGTATCTATCCCCAATGTGGCCTCAATGTATCTATCCCCAATGTGGCCCCAATGTGGCCTCGATGTATCCCTAATGTATCCCCAATGTGGCCTCAATGTATCTATCCCCAATGTGGCCTCGATGTATCCCTAATGTATCCCCAATGTGGCCTCGATGTATCTATCCCCAATCTGGCCTCGATGTATCCCTAATGTATCCCCAATGTGGCCTCGATGTATCCCTAATGTATCCCCAATGTGGCCTCGATGTATCCCTAATGTATCCCCAATGTGGCCTCGATGTATCTATCCCCAATGTGGCCTCGATGTATCCCTAATGTATCCCCAATGTGGCCTCGATGTATCTATCCCCAATGTGGCCTCGATGTATCCCTAATGTATCCCCAATGTGGCCTCGATGTATCTATCCCCAATGTGGCCTCGATGTATCCCTAATGTATCCCCAATGTGGCCTCAATGTATCTATCCCCAATGTGGCCTCAATGTATCTATCCCCAATGTGGCCCCAATGTGGCCTCGATGTATCCCTAATGTATCCCCAATGTGGCCTCAATGTATCTATCCCCAATGTGGCCTCGATGTATCCCTAATGTATCCCCAATGTGGCCTCGATGTATCTATCCCCAATGTGGCCTCGATGTATCTATCCCCAATGTGGCCTCGATGTATCTATCCCCAATGTGGCCCCAATGTGGCCTCGATGTATCCCTAATGTATCCCCAATGTGGCCTCAATGTATCTATCCCCAATGTGGCCTCAATGTATCTATCCCCAATGTGGCCCCGATGTATCCCTAATGTATCCCCAATGTGGCCTCAATGTATCTATCCCCAATGTGGCCTCGATGTATCCCTAATGTATCCCCAATGTGGCCTCGATGTATCTATCCCCAATGTGGCCTCGATGTATCTATCCCCAATGTGGCCTCGATGTATCTATCCCCAATGTGGCCCCAATGTGGCCTCGATGTATCCCTAATGTATCCCCAATGTGGCCTCAATGTATCTATCCCCAATGTGGCCTCAATGTATCTATCCCCAATGTGGCCTCGATGTATCCCTAATGTATCCCCAATGTGGCCTCAATGTATCTATCCCCAATGTGGCCTCGATGTATCCCTAATGTATCCCCAATGTGGCCTCGATGTATCTATCCCCAATGTGGCCTCGATGTATCTATCCCCAATGTGGCCTCGATGTATCTATCCCCAATGTGGCCTCGATGTATCTATCCCCAATGTGGCGTCGATGTATCTATCCCCAATGTGGCCTCGATGTATCTATCCCCAATGTGGCCTCGATGTATCTATCCCCAATGTGGCCTCGATGTATCTATCCCCAATGTGGCCCCAACGTGGCCTCGATGTATCCCTAATGCATCCCCAATGTGGCCTCAATGTATCTATCCCCAATGTGGCCTCGATGTATCCCTAATGCATCCCCAATGTGGCCTCAATGTATCTATCCCCAATGTGGCCTCGATGTATCCCTAATGTATCCCCAATGTGGCCTCGATGTATCTATCCCCAATGTGGCCTCGATGTATCTATCCCCAACGTGGCCTCGATGTATCTATCCCCAATGTGGCCCCAATGTGGCCTCGATGTATCCCTAATGTATCCCCAATGTGGCCTCAATGTATCTATCCCCAATGTGGCCTCAATGTATCTATCCCCAATGTGGCCTCGATGTATCCCTAATGTATCCCCAATGTGGCCTCAATGTATCTATCCCCAATGTGGCCTCGATGTATCCCTAATGTATCCCCAATGTGGCCTCGATGTATCTATCCCCAATGTGGCCTCGATGTATCCCTAATGTATCCCCAATGTGGCCTCGATGTATCCCTAATGTATCCCCAATGTGGCCTCGATGTATCTATCCCCAATGTGGCGTCGATGTATCTATCCCCAATGTGGCCTCGATGTATCTATCCCCAATGTGGCCTCGATGTATCTATCCCCAATGTGGCCCCAATGTGGCCTCGATGTATCCCTAATGTATCCCCAATGTGGCCTCAATGTATCTATCCCCAATGTGGCCTCAATGTATCTATCCCCAATGTGGCCTCGATGTATCCCTAATGTATCCCCAATGTGGCCTCAATGTATCTATCCCCAATGTGGCCTCGATGTATCCCTAATGTATCCCCAATGTGGCCTCGATGTATCTATCCCCAATGTGGCCTCGATGTATCTATCCCCAATGTGGCCTCGATGTATCTATCCCCAATGTGGCCCCAATGTGGCCTCGATGTATCCCTAATGTATCCCCAATGTGGCCTCAATGTATCTATCCCCAATGTGGCCTCGATGTATCCCTAATGTATCCCCAATGTGGCCTCGATGTATCTATCCCCAATGTGGCCTCGATGTATCTATCCCCAATGTGGCCCCAATGTGGCCTCGATGTATCCCTAATGTATCCCCAATGTGGCCTCAATGTATCTATCCCCAATGTGGCCTCGATGTATCCCTAATGTATCCCCAATGTGGCCTCGATGTATCTATCCCCAATGTGGCCTCGATGTATCTATCCCCAATGTGGCCTCGATGTATCTATCCCCAATGTGGCCTCGATGTATCTATCCCCAATGTGGCCTCGATGTATCTATCCCCAATGTGGCCTCAATGTATCCCTACTGTCAGGGTTGTCCCTGACAGTTTGGTCAAGTTTTAGTTTTCCTCTGCGTTTGTCTTGGTTTCCTGTTCTTAGTTTCCTGTCAGTGCTTTTATTTTGTCTTCATTTCCTGATTGTCTCCCTGAGTGCTTTGTCCCCTCAGCTGTGGCTGATTGGCACGTGGCCACACCTGGTGCCAGTCAGCCAGCTGCCTACTTAAACCTGTCCTGCCCTCCAGTCACTGCTGGATTATTGTAGTGTCTACTGGGCAATGTCACTTCTACCTGTAGCTTCTACCTGTCACTATTTGTCGTTGTAGCTCTGTCTACTTTTGTCCACTCCGCTCTAGTCATAGTTCCTTCGTGTCACAGTAAGTGTTTTTGTTTCTTGTCCACAGTTAGCCTTTGTGCTATTTTAGTTCATAGTAGTGATGGGTCGATGAGGCCTCATGAAGCGTTTCGACACATTGCAAAACTGTATTGATACTGTGTCGATACTGTGTCACTAAATACTGACATCTGCTGGACATTAAAAATCCCTACAGGCAACCTATGGACCGACTCAACTGACACTGATTTTATGACCTAGTATATACAATAATATAAACCAAGTCATTGTATTTCATTTAGGATTATTTCATATCTTCATTTAAATAAAAATATATTTTTATCTTTTTTAGATACAGTCAATAAATAATGTGAACATGTATCGTGACTAGGATGGTAGAAGGTGGGGATTGAACCCCAGTAACCAGCAACCCTCCGATTGCTGGCACGGCCACTCTACCGACTTCGCCACGCCGTCATTCCTGTAACTTTCTCTAATAACAGTAGTGATGGGTCCCGCAACACAGATGCATCGGCGCATGCGTCGAGCAGCTCATAGAGCGAAACCCTGTGTCGGTGCGCGTACCGCTTTTAGAAAGTCACGTGACCGATCATGAGCTGCTTTGGTCACGTGACCGATCATGAGCTGCTTTGGTCACGTGACCAAAAAGGTTAACCAACGAACGAGATTTCTCTACAGAATTTCCTCTCTGGTCAACAAAAGCACCTTGAGGATTCTGGCGGGAACTCTCGTTCAACCCTTTTTCGATTACGCATGCACTTCCTGGTACCCTAGCACCTCCAAAACCCTCAAATCTAAACTCCAAACATCTCAGAACAAGCTAGTCAGGTTACTTCTAGACCTCCACCCCAGATCCCACCTCACTCCTACCCACTTCTCTAAAGTGGGCTGGCTCAAGGTGGAGGACAGAGTTAAACAACTTGCACTGAGCCTAGTCTATAAAATCCGCTACACCTCCCTGATACCGAAGTACATGTCAAACTACTTCCTTAACGTAAATGACCGCCATAACCACAACACCAGGGGGTGCTCCACTAACCACGTTAAACCCAGATTCCGAACTAACAAAGGTCTTAACTCATTCTCTTTCTATGCCACATCAATGTGGAATGCGCTCCCAACAGGTATAAAAGAAAGGGCATCTCTATCCTCCTTCAAAACCGCTATAAAAGTTCACCTCCAGGCAGCTTCAACCCTAAACTAACACCCTCCCCGGATTGCTAATAATCAAATGTAAACAATCAAATGCAGATTCTTTTTCTTATGCCTTCTGATCTCTCTCTCTCTCTCTCTCTCTCTCTCTCTCTCTCTCTATGTCCACTACTTGATGTCCATATCCCCACCCCCCCACCCCACCCCCCTCCACACTCCTGATTGTAAATAATGTAAATAATTCAATGTGATTATCTTGTGTGATGACTGTATTATGATGATAGTATATATGATAGTATATATCTGTATCATGAATCAATTTAAGTGGACCCCGACTTAAACAAGTTGAAAAACTTATTCGGGTGTTACCATTTAGTGGTCAATTGTACGGAATATGTACTTCACTGTGCAACCTACTAATAAAAGTCTCAATCAATCAATCAATCAAAAACCGATCATGAGCTGCTTTGGTCACGTGACCGATACGCGAACTGTATCGCACTGATGCCTCCTCTGTGCCCTGTGAGCCACGTTCCCTCGAAGGTGCGCGCCTGCGCAATTGTGCACTGCTCAAGCGTCCTCTGCGCACAGCAAATATATGCCGCGCACCAAATCAAACCCATCTGAATTCTAAACAAATTAAACACATTTATTCTGTGTAATATTGAAATGCAACTTTGAGTGACAGTGCCAACAAGCGGCCCTAACGGTGTTCGTCAACAACGAAGCGTTTAAGGCCACACAAAAAGTCGGACAACTCAAACACCACACAAAGTTACACTATGACTCCTCAGTCATACGTGTGCTTATTTTTCTGTCATTTATTATTAATATTAATTTATTGATATTAATCATGGAATGCTGTTAGTCAATAAATAATGTGAACATGTATCAGAACAGTGGTTCTCAACCTTTTTTCAGTGATGTACCCCCTGTGAACATTTTTTTAATTCAATCACCCCCTAATCAGAGCTAAGCATTTTTGGTTGAAAAAAAGAGATAAAGAAGTAAAATACAGCACTATGTCATCAGTTTCTGATTTAGTAAATTGTATAACAGTGCAAAATATTGCTCATTTGTAGTGGTCTTTCTTGAACTATTTGGAAAAATATATATAAAAATAACTAAAAACTTGTTAAAAAATAAACAAGTGATTCAATTATAAATAAAGATTTCTACACATAGAAGTAATCATCAACTTAAAGTGCCCTCTTTGGGGATTGTAATAGAGATCCAACTGGATTCATGAACTTAATTCTAAACATTTCTTCACAAAAAAATAAATCTTTAACATCAATGGGACATGTCCACAAAATTTTTTAGCTGTCAACACTGAATATTGCATTGTTGCATTGTAATGAATGGAATAGCCTTCTTGATTTGATGTTCAGTTTATGAACTTACATTCATATTTTGTTGAAGTATTATTCAATAAATATATTTATAAAGGATTTTTGAATTGTTGCTATTTTTAGAATATTTTAAAAGATTAAGATTAAGATTAAAATACCAATGATTGTCACACACACACTAGATGTGGTGAAATTTGTCCTCTGCGTTTGTCCCATCCCCTTGGGGAGCAGTGGGCAGCAGCGGCGCCGCGCCCGGGAATCATTTTGTTGCTGAGTGCCAAGCAGGGAGGTTATGGGTCCCATTTTTATAGTCTTTGGTATGACTCGGCTGGGATTTGAACTCCAACCTACCGAAAAAATCTCACGTACCCCTTGGCATACCTTCAAGTACCCCCAGGGGTACGCGTACCCCCATTTGAGAACCACTGTATCAGAACATGGAAATCTAAGAGAATGTGTTGTAAATGATGATGCTTGTGGACTGGGATTTTTTTTTTTTTTTACATATTTTTATTAAAAAAAAACAGTTTTTCCAAAGTATTAAATTTTAAACGATTTCCCTTTTTGGTTATAATTTCTCCGGCTGTAGAAAATACCCGCTCACAGGGCACAGAGGAGGCGGGAGTGCAGAGGAAATGAAGTGATAGCTGGAAGAGGTTTGGGAAGGTGGTTTTCTGTTGGTCCCAGTATTTTAATGGGTCCTGGGACCTAGCTACATTTCCCTCTGCCAGGTACCGTTGGACCTCTTGTATGGCATCTACAGTAGTTTTTTGTCTGCCTTCCCACTTCCATATCCAGATGTTTCCAAAGGTTATCTTAAAAACAAAAAATATGCATTTTATTACATGATTTCAAACAACAACAAACAAATAATGCTGAATAAATGCCTGAAGTGGGTGCAGACAGCTGTTCTGCAGATGGTCCTGGCAGGGGCTCATTTGTGTGTCCCATGACAGACGCACATTCGGAGCGTAGGCGAACGATGGCGTCATTTAATTTAAAAGAACTGCGGAACCCGAGTGATTTATATCTGGGGTCAAGAAGTGTTGCTAGGGTCAACACACTTAATGACTCCAGATTGGAAGCAGTGTCTGTGACTCGACGCTTCAAATTTTCATGGAGGTGTTTGGCTGCCTGTGTTTGCAAGGTTCAAGCACTATGCTCTAGTGCAAGGTAGAGCATTTTCATCATCGGGATGACCTTTGACCCTGACACTCGCCTCTCCTCAGACAACTCCACTGTGGCTTGATGGAAAGGAGCAAGCACAATAAGTGTTTCTCCTACGATGTTAAACTCATCAGCTGTAAGTGGAGTCAAATCTGTTTTTAGAGAGGCCAGAGATACCCACACTGACTCCTTCTCATCATGTAGCCTTGACAGCATTTCATATGTGCTGTTCCAGCGTGTTGCCACCTCATTGATGAGTTTCAGGGTTGGCCGTCCCATCTGTTGCTGCACTTGAGCAAGCTTCTCCTTAGCTGTAGTGCTCGATCTGAAGTATGTGACAATGTGCCTAACTTTGTGTCTGATGGATGCAAGTGTGGGGATCTGGTCACATGATTTTCTAACTAATAAATTAAGACTATGTGCTATGCAAATTGAGTGTCGAATTTGGAGCTGTCTAGTGGATGCAATCATGTTTGGTGCTGCGTCGGTCACAAAACACTTTACTTTATTAGTTATGGCCCAGTCTGCCATCATGTCCCTTTTGACCTGGGCCAAATTGTCAGCAGTGTGACTTTGTGGAAAGTATTGCACACCCAACACAGATGTACACAACTGCAAAGGATCATTTATGTAGTGACAGGTAAGAGCCAAGTAAGCCTCCATGTTTACAGATGTCCACATGTCAGCTGTTATACTCACTGCCACAGCTTGCTGTACTTCCAATTTCACTCGTTCCCGTTCCTCCTCATATTTTGTCACCAGCATTTTTTTGATGGTCTGAAAATAACACCAAGTCAAACCAAAAGCAACTCAACGTATTCAATTTAAATATTAAATAAATTGGATGTATCAACTACAACTTTAGATCATTTCCACACAAACCTTTCTGGTAGGCAAAACATATGATGGCTCAAGGACCTGCACCAGTTCCCTGAACCCTTCACTCTCCACAATGCTGAGGGGCTGGCAGTCCTTCACAATGAAGTTCAGCAGAGCCTCATCCAGCATCTGCTTCCTGGTAGCTTGATGGTTAAAAATGAGATAAAGAAGAAGGGAATTAATTCTCAAAAAATAAACTGAGTAAGTTGTAGAATGGCTGTATACCTGAGTTTATCCTGGGTGTCTCTGGAACTTCATTTTCATGCCTGGCCCTATAATGCCTCAGCATTGAGGAGGTGGATTTGTTGATGTACGACAATTCTGTCGAACAAATGCGACATTTAACCTGCAGAAAATATGAATAGTAAACTAAGAATCATTTTGAAGAGATTTTGAATTCTAATAGATCAAGTGGAAACTTTGAGAGAAGAGGATGAAACGAGAAGGAAATGAACACCAATACCTTATTATCCGGTATTTGATCAAAATAGTCCCACACGGCGGAATTTTTTCTTTTTCCCTGAGGCTGCTCCATGATCGACGACGATAAATGATAAATGGCCAACAAGAGAAGTGCGCCGATTCTGTTGCCAGGTGCATCTCGTTGACAGATGCGCCGCTTCCTTATAAACACAGTTTGGCGCGCACGCGTCAGTGCGATACAGTTCGCGTATCGGTCACGTGTCCGGAACAGCTCATGAGCAGTCACGTGACAAGAACAGTTCATGAGCGGTCACGTGACCAAAACAGCTCGTGTTCGGTCACGTGACTTTCTAAAAGCGATACGCGCACCGACACAGGGTATCGCTCTATGAGCTCGACGCATGCGCCGATGCATCTGTGTTGCCGGACCCATCACTACTTTGTGCTGTTTTAGTTCATAGCCTAGTTTGTTCTCCGCCTTGTGCGCGCCTTTTGTTTGTACCCTTTTGTTTGTTTTTTGCCATAGTATCTTAATTAAATCATGTTTTCCTGTTCAATGCCTGCCATCATCTCTGCATCTTGGGGTTCGGCACCTACAAACTCTGACATAATCCAGCCAAATTCGAACCTCGCAGAGATGTCCATGGCGGAGAGGCTTAACAAAGATTTGGAATTAATGGCTAATTTGAAGAGAACTTCGGCCGCTTTTCAAGCCCTCTCCCACCCATCCCTGTCGTCTGTGGGCCTATCTGGGGACGTCTGGGATCCGTCCCTTGGGGGAGGGGGGGGGCTATGAGTAGCTGTGCAGCTGGGGAGGCACAGCTACTCCTCACCCCAGTGGGTCTGCAAGAGATGGCGCCATCATCTCCAAGGGGTCTGCAACAGACGGCGCCATCCTCTCCGGTGGGCCAGCAGGGGTCTCCACCATCCTCTCCGTTGGACCAGCAGGGGTCTCCACCATCCTCTCCAGTGGACCAGCAGGGGTCTCCACCACCCTCTCCGGTGGACCAGCAGGGGTCTCCACCACCCTCTCCGGTGGACCAGCAGCAGAGGGCGCCACCACCATGCACTCCGGTGGGCCAGCAGCAGAGGGTGCCACCACCATGCACTCCGGTGGGCCAGCAGCAGAGGGCGCCACCACCATGCATTCCGGTGGGCCAGCAGCAGAGGGCGCCACCACCATGCACTCCGGTGGGCCAGCAGCAGAGGGCGCCACCACCATGCACTCCGATGGGCCAGCAGCAGAGGGCGCCACCACCATGCACTCCGGTGGGCCAGCAGCAGAGGGCGCCACCACCATGCACTCCGGTGGGCCAGCAGCAGAGGGCGCCACCACCATGCACTCCGGTGGGCCAGCAGCAGAGGGCGCCACCACCATGCACTCCGGTGGGCCAGCAGAGGGCGCCGCCACCATCGTCTCCGGTGGGTCCTCCCACGCCGGCGGTCGAGCCGCCTCGCCAATTGCGGCGGCGTTCAACACGCCGTCGCCACCTGACTCTTCCCCGCTGGTTGCGGGGACTCTTGGCCTGGCGGCCCACCTCCTTGTCCTCCCTCCACCCTCCCTTGACTTTGGACTGTTTTTTTTTTGGGGTGGGGAGGATTTTTTGATACGTCTGGTATCCGTTATGGGAAGGGGGGCTACTGTCAGGGTTGTCCGTGACAGTTTGGTCAAGTTTTAGTTTTCCTCTGCGTTTGTCTTGGTTTCCTGTTCTTAGTTTCCTGTCAGTGCTTTTATTTTGTCTTCATTTCCTGATTGTCTCCCTGAGTGCTTTGTCCCCTCAGCTGTGGCTGATTGGCATGTGGCCACACCTGGTGCCAGTCAGCCAGCTGCCTATTTTAACCTGTCCTGCCCTCCAGTCACTGCTGTATTATTGTAGTGTCTACTGGTCAATGTCATTTATACTTGTTGTTGTAGCTCTGTCTACTTCTGTCCACTCTGTTCCTATCATAGTTCATCCTGCTCGTTTCTTGCCACGTGAGTTTTGTTTATTTGTGTCACAGTAAGTGTTTTTGTTTCTTGTCCACAGTTAGCCTTTGTGCTATTTTAGTTCATAGCCTAGTTTGTTCTCCGCCTTGTGCGCGCCTTTTGTTTGTTCCCTTTTGTTTGTTTTTTGCCAAAGTATTTAATTAAATCATGTTTTCTCGCACTATGCCTGCCATCATCTCTGCATCTTGGGGTTCGTCACCAACAAACTCTGACACCTAATGTATCCCCAATGTGGCTTCAATGTATCTATCCCCAATGTATCCCCAATGTGGCTTCAATGTATCTATCCCCAATGTATCCCCAATGTAGCCTCAATGTATCCCTAATGTATCCCCAATGTGGCCTCAATGTATCTATCCCCAATGTGGCTTCAATGTATCTATCCCCAATGTGGCCTCAATGTATCCCCAATGTGGCCTCAATGTATCTATCCCCAATATGGCCCCAATGTGGCCTCAATGTGGCCTCAATGTATCTATCCCCAATGTGGCCTCAATGTATCTATCCCCAATTTGGCCCCAATGTGGCCTCGATGTATCCCTAATGTATCCCCAATGTGGCCTAATGTATCTATCCCCAATATGGCCTCAATGTATCTATCCCCAATGTGGCCTAATGTATCTATCCCCAACATGGCCTCAATGTATCCCTAATGTATCCCCAATGTGGCCTCAATGTGGCTTCAATGTATCTATCCCCAATGTGGCCTCAATGTATCTATCCCCAATGTGGCCCCAATGTGGCCTCAATGTATCTATCCCCAATGTGGCCCCAATGTGGCCTCGATGTGAAGTGAAGTGAATTATATTTATATGGCGCTTTTTCTCAAGTGACTCAAAGCGCCTTACATTGTGAAACCCAATATCTAAGTTACATTTTCAAACCAGTGTGGGTGGCACTGGGAGCAGGTGGGTAAAGTGTCTTGCACAAGGACACAACGACAGCGACTAGGATGGCGGAAGCGGGGATCGAACCTGGAACCCTCAAGTTGCTGGCATGGCCGCTTTACCAACTGAGCTATACCCAATGCATCCCCAATGTGGCCTCAATCTATCTATCCCTAGTGCATCCCCAATGTGTGGCCCCAATGTGGCCTCGATGTATCCCTAATGTATCCCCAATGTGGCCTCAATCTATCTATCCCCAATGTGGCCTCAATGTATCTATCCCAATGTGGCCTCAATGTATCTATCCCCAATGTGGCCTCAATCTATCTCAATCAATCAATCAATCAATGTTTATTTATATAGCCCTAAATCACAAGTGTCTCAAAGGGCTGTACAAGCCACAACGACATCCTCGGTACAGAGCCCACATACGGGCAAGGAAAAACTCACCCCAGTGGGACGTCGGTGAATGACTATGAGAAACCTTGGAGAGGACCGCATATGTGGGTAACCCCCCCCCCCCTCTAGGGGAGACCGAAAGCAACGGATGTCGAGTGGGTCTGACATAACATTGTGACCCCAATGTGGCCTCAATGTATCTATCCCCAATGTGGCCTCAATGTATCTATCCCCAATGTGGCCTCAATGTATCTATCCCCAATGTGGCCTCAATCTATCTATCCCCAATGTGGCCTCAATGTATCTATCCCCAATGTGGCCTCAATGTATCTATCCCCAATGTGGCCTCAATGTATCTATCCCAATGTGGCCTCAATCTATCTATCCCCAATGTGGCCTCAATGTATCTATCCCAATGTGGCCTCAATCTATCTATCCCCAATGTGGCCTCAATGTATCTATCCCCAATGTGGCCTCAATCTATCTATCCCCAATGTGGCCCCAATGTGGCCTCGATGTATCCCTAATGTATCCCCAATGTGGCCTCAATCTATCTATCCCCAATGTGGCCTCAATCTATCTATCCCCAATGTGGCCTCAATGTATCTATCCCCAATGTGGCCTCAATGTGGCCCTCGATGTATCCTAATGCATCCCCAATGTGGCCCCAATGTGGCCTCGATGTATCCCTAATGCATCCCCAATGTGTGGCCCCAATGTGGCCTCGATGTGGCCTCGATGTATCCCTAGTGCATCCCAATGTGGCCCCAATGTGGCCTCGATGTATCCCTAATGCATCCCAATGTGTGGCCCCAATGTGGCCTCGATGTGGCCTCGATGTATCCCTAATGCATCCCCAATGTGGCCCCAATGTGGCCTCGATGTATCCCTAATGCATCCCCAATGTGGCCTCAATCTATCTATCCCCAATGTGGCCTCAATGTATCTATCCCCAATGTGGCCCCAATGTGGCCTCGATGTATCTATCCCCAATGTGGCCTCAATGTATCTATCCCCAATGTGGCCTCAATCTATCTATCCCCAATGTGGCCTCAATGTATCTATCCCCAATGTGGCCTCAATCTATCTATCCCCAATGTGGCCTCAATGTATCTATCCCCAATGTGGCCTCATCTATCTATCCCCAATGTGGCCCCAATGTGGCCTCGATGTATCCCTAATGTATCCCCAATGTGGCCTCAATCTATCTATCCCCAATGTGGCCTCAATCTATCTATCCCCAATGTGGCCTCAATGTATCTATCCCCATGTGGCCTCAATGTGGCCTCGATGTATCCCTAATGCATCCCCAATGTGGCCCCAATGTGGCCTCGATGTATCCCTAATGCATCCCCAATGTGTGGCCCCAATGTGGCCTCGATGTGGCCTCGATGTATCCCTAGTGCATCCCCAATGTGGCCCCAATGTGGCCTCGATGTATCCCTAATGCATCCCAATGTGTGGCCCCAATGTGGCCTCGATGTGGCCTCGATGTATCCCTAATGCATCCCCAATGTGGCCCCAATGTGGCCTCGATGTATCCCTAATGCATCCCCAATGTGGCCTCAATCTATCTATCCCCAATGTGGCCTCAATGTATCTATCCCCAATGTGGCCCCAATGTGGCCTCGATGTATCTATCCCCAATGTGGCCTCAATGTATCTATCCCCAATGTGGCCTCAATCTATCTATCCCCAATGTGGCCTCAATGTATCTATCCCCAATGTGGCCTCAATCTATCTATCCCCAATGTGGCCTCAATGTATCTATCCCCAATGTGGCCTCAATCTATCTATCCCCAATGTGGCCCCAATGTGGCCTCGATGTATCCCTAATGTATCCCCAATGTGGCCTCAATCTATCTATCCCCAATGTGGCCTCAATCTATCTATCCCCAATGTGGCCTCAATGTATCTATCCCCAATGTGGCCTCAATGTGGCCTCGATGTATCCCTAATGCATCCCCAATGTGGCCCCAATGTGGCCTCGATGTATCCCTAATGCATCCCCAATGTGTGGCCCCAATGTGGCCTCGATGTGGCCTCGATGTATCCCTAGTGCATCCCCAATGTGGCCCCAATGTGGCCTCGATGTATCCCTAATGCATCCCCAATGTGTGGCCCCAATGTGGCCTCGATGTGGCCTCGATGTATCCCTAATGCATCCCCAATGTGGCCCCAATGTGGCCTCGATGTATCCCTAATGCATCCCCAATGTGGCCTCAATCTATCTATCCCCAATGTGGCCTCGATGTGGCCTTGATGTATCCCTAATGTATCCCCAATGTGGCCTCAATCTATCTATCCCCAATGTGGCCTTGATGTATCCCTAATGCATCCCCAATGTGTGGCCCCAATGTGGCCCCAATGTGGCCCCAATGTGGCCCCAATGTGGCCTCGATGTATCCCTAATGCATCCCCAATGTGTGGCCCCAATGTGGCCTCGATGTCACTTACATGCGCAGTTGGATAAAGTGAAAACAAAGGAAGTTGACTGGATTTCGTAAATGAGCAAGAAAGTCACTACTGCAGGAGAAAACATGGACGCCACAGATCAGCGTGTGAGTGTGTTTGTGATGTGGCTGTAGTGTAGAGACTGCAATCAGATGATGGAAAACAACTGAAGGAGGAGAAGATAAATAATTGAAAAAAGGAAAGTGATGGTGCTGCACACACGAATGCCGCACCTCGACCAAAGATGACGTAAAAGTCGCAAACAGGTTGCATTCCAAACGGATTTGGACTACCTCCTGATGTGGCCCAATATCATATGAAAATATTACATTTGAATTGCTTTGGAGCGTTTAGACTGTTTACCTTTTTTAAACTGATATTAACAAATTTCTCCAAAAATAAAGGATTTTAATGTCCACAAAATATAAATGTTTGTAATATTTCCAACATCAAGCATGTTAAAAGTTAATATCAAGCACTAATGTTGAGGTGATATGATACAACCTTGCAGACAAAATAGTGGTCACAACTGAAACATGTGCAGTCACTACTGAAACACTCTCTGTTTACAAAGTAAAGGAAGTATATTGAGTTATCAACTAAAATATTATATTGATTGGTTACATTTATGTTTAACTTCATAAATCATTAACTCTGATCAGTGTTATGCATTTTAGAAAGAAAGAGTGCATATAAATGTTGAAGAATTTCATATATTGAAACAATTACATTTGTAAAAATAATAATTTTTATGGATTTTATTGTGAAAAACCTCAATAATTATTTTTTTAAATAATTTCTACACAAGGGAAGTATGCATAATATCAACAAGCTAGCTTAATATTTGTCATTCATAAGTGAATGTTATGTTTCGATTGTGTGACAAATTTGGGGAGAGGAAACACATTCCCAAATATTCTGAAAATACAAAATACATGTGAACCGTTCTTTTCCTAGAAATGTGTACTCCAGATATTATTCTATAATAATGGGGACAACATTCTGAGAATACAAAATACAAGAGAACCGTTCTTTTCCTAGAAATGTGTACTCCAGATATTATTCTATAATAATGGGGACAATGTTCTGAGAATACAAAATACAAGTGAACCGTTCTTTTCCTAGAAATGTGTACTCCAGATATTATTCTATAATAATGGGGACAACGTTCCGAGTATACAACTTACAACATTTTTAAAAATCTTTTCAACCTCACTTTGAACTAATTTAGTAGAATGGCCCATTTACTACAGTGTGTTTCTGTCAAAAGTTTTACTCTGGTATCGTTTTAACATATTTACTCAATTCTAAATGATTCATTTTTGTATTTATCATTGGTTATACTCATTGTTAGCGTATTCACACTTATTACATTTGCATTAAACACATTCATTTTTTTCTTTAATATTTTTTCAAGGGGGATCTTATGGCCCCATTCGTGGTGGTTTACCAGACACATGGAACGTGACAACTATTCACTTTAGCCGCCAGACGGCAGTAGAGGGTGGAATATCTTAAAATGTGCTTTGTGGCAATTCCAACTTTGACCACAACGTCGGTTACAGAGTAGCGCTTTCCACCATTTTCAGCAGACTGCATTGCAGAATGATTAACCCTCCACCTTCCTCGAACACAAGGATTGGGGCCGTATGAATCCCTTCCCTACTGTACTACACTGTACTTTTCCCCCTTTATTTATTTATTATTTATTTTGCCTCTTTTTTTATTTGTATTTTTAACACATTTCCCTTGATACACTAAAGCTGGGGTGTCCAAACTTTTTCCACTTAGGGCCGCACATTGAAAAATCAAAGCAAGCAGGGGCCATTTTGATATTTTTTATTTTAAAAACCAATACAATATATGTATAAAAAATATACATTTAGGCTTCCACTCAGGCTTGATCACGGGGACCCCAAAGGGTTTTGGTCCAAAAAAATATAAAAAATGTGTCATTATTCAGTATTATTATTTGTGTTATTATTCAAGTTTTAAATCTCCAGATCAACATTAGGTCTATCTGTCAATGTAACATTTTTTAAAGATTTAAATTGTATGCTCTTTTTGTCATAGAAAACCCTTTTTTTTAATGAAAACCCCCCCCACAAAATATGCAATATTTTCACCCAATAAGATTATATAATAATTGGAGCCTTAAAAAGGTCAATAATTCATAACACCATTGATTTGAATTCATTATTGTTTTTTGAGCAATAACACTTAAAAACTAATCACACTAAAATTGTAGGGGATCCAAAAGGGTCCTACTCATTAAGGTGTTAAAAAATAAATTATATATAATTTTTTTTTACTGTTTACTTTTAACACAATAATTTTAAGATCAACTTCAGATCTATCTGTCAATTATAAGTTTGATTTTTGTTTATGTTTTTTGTTTGTTTGTTTTAGGCCCTTCTTTTAAAAAAAACAGCTCGTTTTTTTACATGGCAAACACAAAATATGCAACATTTTCCCCCAAAAATATCTCAAAATATTTAATGTGACGTAATTGGAGCCTTGAATAGGTCAATAATTCATAATGACATTGATTTTGATTCATTATTATTTTTTAAAGAAAGAAACAGCCTACATGGCAGCTGTGTGTTATTAGAGTAAACATTGCTACATGTTCTTGTTACATTTCACCTGTTTGCACTTTTATACCACTTTTTATGTTTTGAATTTTTTTTCAATCGTATTTTTAAAATGTGCCGTGGAGCCGTTAAAAAATGACCTGCGGGCCGCACTTTGGACACCCCTGCACTAAGGTATATATCCCTCTTTGCTACATATTCCCAATTACAGTATTTTCTCCACGGTAATAAAATGAACAGGAAGTAAATGACAAAATTAGACTTAGACTTCCTTTTTATTGTCATTCAAATTTGAACTTTACAGTACAGATAAAAACGAAATTTCGGTGCATTAGCTCATGGTAGTGCAGGATAAAAAAGCAATAGGGTGCATATATAAATAAATAAATAAATAGGTTACTGTACAGATAAATATATTGCACTTTTTCATATGCATCCAGGTTTATGGATGTATGTTATATTGTCTTTTTTATTCCAGCGAGTTAATCCATTTTGGGGGGAGTTGAGGGAATAATTATGATGCGTTCAAGAGTCTTACGTAAGCATATAAAATATTTTAAGTGTTAACATGCATAAGATGGTGTGGTGGTGTGAATTAATTATTAGTAATTGACAAGGAGAAGGGGTAGAAATAAATCATAATTTCAAAAAAATATTCATACTCTTGCGGACATATTTAATTGTGAAAAACTACAACGTGATGTTCCTTAACGTAACTTGTTAAACGGGTCTGAAACAAATTCACTATACGCCAATTAAGTAAGATGTTTTACGTATGACCGATTACGTTTAAACATATTCACCCTCTTCCATTTAATTAAACACTTATAATCAGTTACTGCTCGTTAGTATATGACGTTTGAGTGCAAAGGAAGTTATGAGGACGAGAATAAAACAGCAGCACTGTAGTAACATTAATATGGAGATTAAAGCGCCCCCTCTGGCTCTAATATCACATTACAGCTTGTTTTACTTCCTGGTTACCGTTGCTAAGGTAGCTTGTTAGTGTCCTCGAGCAAGCTAATACTGGCAGAAACACGGCTATTTTTTTAAATACACTATATATCTTCTTTTTTTAAAAACAATGGCTCTTGTTTCACACAGCCAGAAGGACACAAACGAAACCTACACCTTCTCCAGCCGGCCGAGACCTGTTGAGAACCGCTCCAAATACAGAGAACCACCGACAGAAAAGTATGTTTTTGTTCCGTACATGGTAATGCTAACGCTAAACCGGAAGTGTCATAATTTGACGAGTTTAACTCTTCTGTGCCGCGTTGGTGGTCAGAATGTGACAAATATGACAAATATATACGTGTGCAGTCCTACACGGCGTGTTGTAAAATAAGTGTTTTTACGCCACCTAGAGATTTGTTAGTGCAAGTTTGGACTGAATAGTTCCTGGCAAGTCATGACGCATTGATGACGTCATTTAGGCGATAGTGACCTGGTCGTGAAAGTAAACAACCGTGGAAATCAACAATTATGACTCCTTCTGGAACTGCATACCCCCCAAAATATGTGATGTTCTAGGGCAGTGGTTCTTAACCTTGTTGGAGGTACCGAACCCCACCAGTTTCATATGCACATTCACCGAAGCCTTTAGTGAATTTTTTTTTTTTTTTTTCAAATTCAAGACAAAGTTATATGTTTTTGGTAACACTTTAGTATAGTGAACATATTCTAAGTAACAAAGACTTAATTTAATTTCGAGTTTTTTGGACACTAGGGGAACATATTCTAAGTAACACATACTTAATTTAGAGATATTTGGACACTAGGGGAACATATTCTAAGTAACACATACTTAATTTAGATATATTTGGACACTATGGGAACATATTCTAAGTAACACATACTTAATTTAGAGTAATTTTGACACTAGGGGAACATATTCTAAGTAACAGACTTAATTTAGAGTTATTTGGACACTATGGGAACATATTCTAAGTAACAAAGACTTAATTTAGAGTAATTTTGACACTAGGGGAACATATTCTAAGTAACAGACTTAATTTAGAGTTATTTGGACACTAAGGGAACATATTCTAAGTAACATACTTAATTTAGAGTTATTTGGACACTAGGGGAACATATTCTAAGTAACACATACTTAATGTAGAGTTTTTTGGACACTAAGGGAACATATTCTAAGTAACAAAGACTTAATTTAGAGGGTTTTTTAGACACTAGGGGAACATATTCTAAGTAACACATACTTAATTTAGAGATATTTGGACACTAGGGGAACATATTCTAAGTAACACATACTTAATTTAGAGATATTTGGACACTAGGGGAACATATTCTAAGTAACACATACTTAATTTAGATATATTTGGACACTATGGGAACATATTCTAAGTAACACATACTTAATTTAGAGTAATTTTGACACTAGGGGAACATATTCTAAGTAACAGACTTAATTTAGAGTTATTTGGACACTAGGGGAACATATTCTAAGTAACACATACTTAATGTAGAGTTATTTGGACACTAGGGGAACATATTCTAAGTAACACATACTTAATGTAGAGTTTTTTGGACACTAAGGGAACATATTCTAAGTAACAAAGACTTAATTTAGAGGTTTTTTTAGACACTAGGGGAACATATTCTAAGTAACACATACTTAATTTAGAGATATTTGGACACTAGGGGAACATTCTAAGTAACACATACTTAATTTAGAGATATTTGGACACTAGGGGAACATATTCTAAGTAACACATACTTAATTTAGAGTAATTTTGACACTAGGGGAACATATTCTAAGTAACAGACTTAATTTAGAGTTATTTGGACACTAGGGGAACATATTCTAAGTAACATACTTAATTTAGAGTTATTTGGACACTAGGGGAACATATTCTAAGTAACACATACTTAATGTAGAGTTATTTGGACACTAGGGGAACATATTCTAAGTAACACATACTTAATGATGAGTTATTTGGACACTAGGGGAACATATTCTAAGTAACAAAGACTTAATTTATAGTTATTTGGACACTAGGGGAACATATTCTTAAGTAACAAAGACTTAATTTAGAGTTATTTGGACACTAGGGGAACATATTCTAAGTAACAAAGACTTAATTTAGAGTTATTTGGACACTAGGGGAACATATTCTAAGTAACAAAGACTTAATTTAGAGTTATTTGGACACTAGGGGTACATATTCTAAGTAACAAAGACTTAATTTAGAGTTATTTGGACACTAGGGGAACATATTCTTAAGTAACAAAGACTTAATTTAGAGTTATTTGGACACTAGGGGAACATATTCTAAGTAACACATACTTAATGTAGAGTTATTTGGACACTAGGGGAACATATTCTAAGTAACAAAGACTTAATTTAGAGTTTTTTGGACACTAGGGAAACATATTCTAAGTAACAAAGACTTAATTTAGAGTTATTTGGTTAGGGTTAGAGGGTTAGGGCCAGGGTTAGAGGGTTAGCTTATAATAAGGCCATGCCGAAGAAAGCATTAATAAGTTCTTAATAATTACTAGTTAAGAGCCAATATGTTACTAATTTGCATGTTACTAAGCAAGTAATTAATGGTGAATATGTTCCCCATACTAAAGTGTTACCATGTTTTATTACTGGCGCACAAAATGAAGCTTGCATGAACATCACCTTGTTCAAACAACAAAACCAACACAGTGCATAAACTCACAACAAATTACACACCTGCAAATCAGTCTGACTTCTGCTGTTGCCGTATCCGTAATACGCCGATAGGGAGAAGTTTTTATTCACACGATGAGTCGGGTGTGTCTTGACCTCCACCGAACCCCTAGGGTTCGATCGAACCCAGGTTAAGAATCAATGTTCTAGGAGGATTGGAGTTGCAAGTGCGATGCGAAATTGAATGTGGAATTAAGAAGCTTCCTATCGGATTCCAATATGGAACAACATATTTATTTTACACAGAAACAAATCACTGTATTATGATGGCTAAATGCAGAAAATTATATGGTTGGTTGTTTATGGATTTCAGTTTCATCCTCCACTTTCTGCATACAAGCAACTGCACAAAGCATTTCCAAAATAATTGTTATTTATCTTTAAAAAATAACTTTGAGTCAGGCTCAGGGGTTCGGCGGAGGTCAAGACACACCCGACTCATCGTGTAAATAAAAACTTCTCCCTACTACTTCCACAATTGATTGTACACAATATTTCATTAAGGGACAAACAATGCACTAACTATTTTATTACATCATGTCAACACGGTGGAACATGGGTTAGTGCATGTGCCTCACAATACGAAGGGGTCCTGAGTTCAATCCCGGGCTCGGGATCTTTGTGTGTGGAGTTTGCATGTTCTCCCCGTGACTGCGTGGGTTCCCTCCGGGTACTCCGGCTTCCTCCAAATACATGCACCTGGGGATAGGTTGATTGGCAACACTAAAATGATCTCTAGTGCAGTGTTTTTCAACCACTGTGCTGTGGCACAGTGTGCTGTGAGATACAGTCTGGTGTGCCGTGGGAGATTATCTAATTTCACCTTTTTGGGTTAAAAAAATTTTTTTGCGAACCAGTAATTATAGTCTGCAAATGATGTGTTGTTGTTGAGTGTCGGTGCTGTCTAGAGCTTGGCAGAGTAACCGTGTAATACTCTTCCATATCAGTAGGTGGCAGCCGGTAGCTAATTGCTTTGTAGATGTCGGAAACAGCGGGAGGCAGTGTGCAGGTAAAAAGGTGTCTAATGCTTCAACCAAAAATAAACAAAAGGTGAGTGCCGCTAAGAAAAAGCATTGAAGTTTAGGGAAGGCTATGCAGAACGAAACTAAAACTGAACTGGCTACAAAGTTAACAAAAACCGAATGCTGGACGACAGCAAAGACTTACTGCAGAGCAAAGACAATGTACATCCAAACATGACATGACAATCAACAATGTCCCCACAAAGAAGGATTAAAAACAAGTAAAATATTCTTGATTGCTAAAACAAAGTAGATGCGGGAAATATGGCTCAAAGGAAGACATGAAACTGCTACAGGAAAATACCAAAAAAAGAGAAAAAGCCACCAAAATAGGAGCGCAAGACAAGAAGTAAAACACTACACACAGGAAAACAGCAAAAAAGTCCAAATAAGTCAGGGTTTGATGTGACAGGTGGTGACAGTACACCTACTTTGAGACAAGAGCTATGGTGATGCATGCTGGGTTATGCTTTAAAGTCATATCCAACAATTGCGACAACGACTTTTTACTGTCAACTGAGTTTCGTTTTTTAATTATTTCTGCCTGTGGTGTGCCTCTGGATTTTTTCAACGCAAAAAATGTGCCTTGGCTCAAAAAAGTTCGAAAAACACTGCTCTAGTGTGTGAATGTGAGTGTGAATGTTGTGTGTCTATCTGTGTTGGCCCTGCGATGAGATGGCGACTTGTCCAGGGTGTACCCCGCCTTCCGCCCGAACGCAGCTGAGATGGGCTCCAGCACCCCCCGTGAACCCTGAAGGGGACAGGCGGTAGGAAATGGATGGATGTCTTACAGTTAATTTTTACCCAGGCAAACAGACATTATATACTTATTACATTTGATAAAGACAGCATTTTAAAAATGCATACATCTTTTTCCCTTCATCACCACCCAAGGTAAAATAAACTCACTTTAAAGCCATAAACAATATTTTGAGACAGATTCCGTATAGAGGACAACATTAGTATATTTTGTTGTGATGACATAGAAACAAACCACCAACCATGTATTTTTTTTCATGTACCAAAGTTGAGTCATTTTGCAACAATGTTTATATGGCTAAAACTAGGGATGTCCGATAATGGCTTTTTGCCGATATCCGATATTCCGATATTGTCCAACTCTTTAATTACCGATACCGATATCAACCGATATATGCAGTCGTGGAATTAACACATTATTATGCCTAATTTGGACAACCATGTATGGTGAAGATAAGGTACTTTTTAAAAATAATAATAAAATAAGATAACTAAATTAAAAACATTTTCTTGAATAAAAAAGAAAGTAAAACAATATAAAAACAGTTACATAGAAACTAGTAATTAATGAAAATGAGTAAAATTAACTGTTAAAGGTTAGTACTATTAGTGGACCAGCAGCACGCACAATCATGTGTGCTTACGGACTGTATCCCTTGCAGACTGTATTGATATATATTGATATATAATGTAGGAACCAGAATATTGATAACAGAAAGAAATGGGGGGAGGGAGGTTTTTTGGGTTGGTGCACTAATTGTAAGTGTATCTTGTGTTTTTTATGTTGATTTAATAAAAAATTTTTTTTTTTTTTAAAAAACAAAAACCGATACAGATAATAAAAAAACGATACCGATAATTTCCGATATTACATTTTAACGCATTTATCGGCCGATAATATCGGCAGGCCGATATTATCGGACATCCCTAGCTAAAACCTGTTTTTCCATCATTGTCAACACATTTCTACTCTAATGATATTTTATCTGGTATGCTTCTTCAAAACAGAACCCTTGTGTAACTCTAGATTATGCCTTGCAAAATTCCATATACGTAAATGTAAATTGCAAAATACTCCCCCAAATATACTTGCCTTTAAAATCCTCATCTGTATTTGAAATCCCTTATAATTTTTTTTGTTTTTTAAACTAAAAATGCCCTAATTGTTTATTCATTCTGTCAATCTATTTTGTAAAAACACTTGTTATAGCAATTCTCTTGTCTCTTGGTTATTCAGTCATGTTCTTATTTCTTGGTTTTTTAAAAAAAAATTTTTGTCTTTTGTGATTGCTCCCATTTTTGTGGCACGATTCTGCATCTGATTTCTCAAAATTTGTAATGAAAAAACAAACAAGTAAACAGAGGAAGCACGCTCGCTCCAAATGAGTACCAATTCTTTTTGTCCTATGAAATAGTGCTTTGAACGCCTCACACCTCGGACGCTACATTAATAGTGATTACATCTGTTAATTATTCAACTACCCTACAGTAACTGTTGTGAACATTAGGTTGACATTCTATTTCAATATTCTAATGGATAAATGAATATTTTAGTAATCTTTTGTCTAAACCACAATTGTAGTCCAAGTGTTTGTGTAGGGTTTCTTTTCCTCAGTGTTTTCCTGGTGCTCAGTGGCCTAGTGGTTAGAGCAGTGGTTCTTAACCTGGGTTCGATCAAACCCTAGGGCTTCGGTGAGTCGGCTTCAAGGGTTCGGCGGAGCCTCCGCCGCGGAGGTCAAGACACACCTGATTCATCGTGTAAATAATAACTTCTCCCTATCGCTGTATTATGGATACCCCCATACAATGTTCCCTCTTATGTTCCATCTGATTTGCAGGTGTGTAATTAGTTGTGAGTACATGCACTGTGTTGGTTTTGTTCTTTGAACAAGGTGATGTTCATGCACGGTTCATTTTGTGCACCAGTAAAAAAAACCATATAACTTTGTCTTGAATTTAAAATTATTTTTTAAAATTTTTCACTAGAGAAGGGTTCGGTGAATGCGCATATGAAACTGGTGGGATGCGATACCTCCAACAAGGTTAAGAACCACTGGGTTAGAGTGTCCGCCCTGAGACTGGAAGGTCGTGAGTTCAAACCCCGGCCGAGTCATACCAAAGACTATACAAATGGGACCCATTACCTCCCTGCTTGGCCCTCAGCATCAAAGGCTGGAATTAGGGCTGCAACTAAAGATTAATTTGATAGTCGATTAATCTGTCGATTATTACTTCGATTAATCGATTAATAATCGGATAAAAGAGACAAACTACATTTCAATCCTTTCCAGTATTTTATTGAAAAAAACAGCATACTGGCACCATACTTATTTTGATGATTGTTTCTCAGCTGTTTGTACATGTTGCAGTTTATAAATAAAAGTTTATTAAAAAAATAATAATAATAATAATTATTAAAAAAAAAAAAAAAAAAAAGCCTATGCGCATAGCATACATCCAACGAATCGATGACTAAATTATTCGCCAACTATTTTTATAATCGATTTTAATCGATTTAATTGATTAGTTGTTGCAGCCCTAGTTGGAATTGGGGGTTAAATCACCAAAATGATTCCCGAGCGCGGCCACCGCTGCTGCTCACTGCTCCCCTCACCTCCCAGGGGGTGAACAAGGGGATGGGTCAAATGCGGAGGACAAATTTCACCACAGTGTGTGTGTGTGTGTGACAATCATTGGTACTTTAACTTTTAACCTTAACTCAGCTGCCTGTGACTGGGTTTTGTCATAGATAAAAACACTTTTATAGCCTATGCATTTTTGCAGCCCATTCGGCATGTCTCCAAAACCCCCCACTTTCCCCGAGTATGAGACAAATTCTGCTGTGATGTTGATAGATCACTAATTTATGTTGCATTTGTCTTTTTGTCAGATGTCAAATGGGTCTCTATTGTGATTTTGACTGCCAGGCCAATGTTTAATCAAAACATTCCTGTTTTTGCTAAAATCACAATCCGATAAGTTCTGTTTTGCTCATTCCTCCACAACTCCAGGGATGGGACATTTCACCCCAACCCTTCCCTTGTCTCTCTCATTCCTAATAGCATATAAGATTAGAATGTTTTTTGTCTCACTCTCTCTATCCTGCTTTCTTCTTTCTTTCTGTAGCAGCGTAAACATTTCTCCTTTGTAATTCTGGTGTTATTTGGGATTTCAAACACTTAAAACAACTATATGTTTTAATGGACAAAACATAGGTGAGCCCATTGAGACGTTCCTCAACTAATGAGCTGTTTTGTCTCCAGGGCAATCAGCAGCAATTATGGAAACATCATGTATGATCGGCGTGTCATCAGGGGAAACACTTACGCCCAACGCTTCATGTCAGCTGTAAGTACATGACTGTAAAATAGGACTTCATGTTTGCATTCGTCAGGTAATATGTGGGATTGTTCACCGTGTGACAGATGGTGCAGGATGATCAGGTTGAAATACAAAGACAGCAGGAGATCAGGCGGAGAGCCGTGGATCGAAAAAAGAAGATTAGGGAGCCCCTGAGATCTGCAACTCCAGAGGCCGTCGAAGGCAGAAAACACAATGTCGTGCAAACAGGTGAAGTGTGTTCATCAACCTCTGTTTGTATTTCATTATACTTGTCCAGGGTGTACACCGCCTTCTGCCCGATTGTAGCTGAGATAGGCTCCAGCACCCCCGCGACCCCGAACGGGACAAGCGGTAGGAAATGGATGGATGGATATACAAAAATTTTGGTTCGGTACGTACCTCGGTTTAGAGGTCACGGTTCGGTTAATTTTCGGTACAGTAAGAAAACAACAAAATATACATTTTTGGGTTATTTATTTACCAAATTTGCAAAATCTTCCACCAAAAATATTTTTCTTACTGGAATATTTGATGTGAAGTAATGGGAACCTTGGATAGGTCAATAATTCATAATAACATTGATTTTGATTCAATATTATGTTTTGAGCAATGACAGTTTGAAAAGAAAAAAAAGCAGCTTTGTTTTATTAGTCAACATTGCAACTTTTTCTAAATTACATTTAACCTTTAAGCTTTTTTATTTGACTTTTGTTATGTTTTTGTTTATTTGAATAGTATTTTTAGAATGTGCCGTGGGCCTTTAAAACATTAGCTGTGAGCCGCAAATGGCCTCCGGGGGCACACTTTTGACACCCCTGCTATAGATCAGTGGTCCCCAACCACCGGGCCGCGCAAGAAATTTAAAAAAATTTTTTTTTTTTTTTTTTTTTTTAAATTAAGTCAACATAAAAAACACGATATATACATATTGTGTATGTGTATGTCAATATAGATCAATACAGTCTGCAGGGATACAGTGCGAAAGCACACATGATTGTATTTGTTTATGGAAAAAAAAAAAAAAATCCCCCCCATCCCCCTTCCCCCCCGGTCCGTGAGACAAATTTTCAAGCGTTGACCGGTCCCCAGCTACAAAAAGGTTGGGGACCCCTGCTATAGAAAATAAAAAATTAAATCTGATAAATCTATGGATAAAAAGCAGAGCCTGGCGACGCATGCGCGTTTATCATAGCTCTCTCGTTCTCTCTGTCTCTGCCCCAATGCTGCTGCGCGCACAATTTGTTTTGTTTTTAACCCCTTCTTAACCCTGAACGTACATTGAGAATACACGCAACCCTAACTCAAAATGCCGCACATTCAAGGCATTTAAGAAACTCCGCAAAAGAGGACATGTCTGGTGAAAAGAGGACGTATGGTCAGTCTATCGTAGCCCGTTAGCTGCTAGCATGCCGTGTGTTGTGCCTCGGTGTGCATTTTTTACACTACGTGCATTACGCTACTTAATATGTCCGTGTGGAAACTCGTTCGGTACACCTCCGAACCGAACCGACACCCCCGTACCGAAACGGTTCAATACAAATACACGTACCGTTACACCCCTAATGGATATAAGAGCCTGCAAAGTTGTGGTGTCTTTTCAGAGCTTTACCTGGAAGAGTTGAGCTGCATCATACATGTTTCACACACTGAATGCCAGACTGATCCTCTCCTGGACAGACCGGCGTCTCCGCTTTTTATACCTACCAAATCTGGCGAAGATGTTGCAACGCAAGTTGAGGAAGGAGAGGTAGGCATGCCACTCACGACTGAACGGTACTGCTTGATGAGGGAAAAAAGCGATTAAACACATATTTGTCTCATTTTTGTATAGTTGTTTGACTTTGATAGAGAGGTGCAGCCGTTGCTGGAGGTCCTAGTGGGGAAGACCATTGAGCAGTCCCTCCTGGAGGTGATGGAGGAGGAGGAGCTGGCTCGTCTGAGGGCCCAGCAGAGGGCCTTTGAGGAGCTCCGGAACGCTGAGCTGGCCGAGGTGCAACGGCTACAGGAGCAGGAGAGGCGCCGGCGGGAGGAAAAGGTATTACGGTGGAAGTACATTTGGTTTTTAACCCCCCAAAAAGGCTTGTGTGGAGATTTGGCAGTACAGTGGAACGCCTCTATTGGCAACCTTTTCGGTCTACGAACCTTTAGATCGAGCAAAACATGCCTCCGTGTGTACGAACGCTTCATTCATTCATTAAAGTGCACTACGCATAATAAACGCAACATTGTTAATATTGCCACTACGGATAATCTTAACAAAAACTCGTCAAAACAGCCCAATACCTATAATATGGGCTTTTTAAACATAAGATCATTGTCTCCCAAGGCGTTATTGGTTAATGAGGTCATTAGAGACAACAATCTTAACGTCATTGGTCTTAGCGAAACCTGGCTCAAACCGGACGAATTTTTTGCGCTCAATGAGGCATCTCCTAACTATACGAATGCGCATGTTGCCCGTCCTCTTAAAAGGGGAGGGGGTGTCGCACTAATATACACACATATGCGGTCCTCTCCAAGGTTTCTCATAGTCATTCACCGACGTCCCACTGGGGTGAGTTTTTCCTTGCCCGTATGTGGGCTCTGTACCGAGGATGTCGTTGTGGCTTGTACAGCCCTTTGAGACACTTGTGATTTAGGGCTATATAAATAAACATTGATTGATTGATTGATTGATTCATTCATTCATTTTGTGTGCCGATGGAAGCGACGTGAGTGAATTGTGAAGAGTAGTATATTTCTATAGCACTTTTCTCTAGCCACTCAACGCGCTTCACATAGTGAAACACCTTTAAAGTACATTTAAACCAGTGTGGGTGGCACTGGGAGCAGGTGGTTAGGTCTCTTGCCCAAGGACACAACGGCAGTGACTAGGATGGCGGAAGCGGGGAACCGAGCCAATTTTGATGACATCACTTCCTGTACACGCTGTGTCCTTGGGCAAGACACTTCACCCTTGCTCCTGATGGCTGCTGGTTAGCGCCTTGCATGGCAGCTCCCGCCATCAGTGTGTGAATGTGTGTGTGAATGGGTGAATGTGGAAATAGTGTCAAAGCGCTTTGAGTACCTTGAAGGTAGAAAAGCGCTATACAAGTATAACCCATTTATTTATTTACACGCGGTTACGGCCATTTTGGCCCTTTACGTCACATCTAATGGCGCACGAATTGGCTCGCAAATATGGAAGAAACACGTCCACATTTGCAATCGTTATAAAAAAAGAACGGTTATACGACCCCGAAAGGAACAAGCGGTAGAAAATGGATGGATGGATGTATATATGGTTGCTGACTTTGCCAAAAGGGTTTAATATAGAGATAAATGCTTTAAAATGTAATATCGTAAATTATCGGTATGGGTTTCAAAGAGTAAAATGTATGACTTTTGAAAAGGCCGCTGTGTACACGGACGTAGGGAGAAGTACAGAGCGCCAATAAACCTTAAAGGCACTGCCTTTGTGTGCCGGCCCAGTCACATAATATCTACGGCTTTTCACACACACAAGTGAATGCAATCATACTTGGTCAACAGCCATACAGGTCACACTGAGGGTGACCGTATAAACAAGTTTAACACTGTTACAAATATGCGCCGCACTGTGAACCCACACCAAACAAGAATGACAAACACATTTCGGGAGAACATCCGCACCGTAACACAACATAAACACAACAGAACAAATGCCCAGAACCCCTTGCGGCACTAACTCTTCCGGGATGCTACAATATACACCCCCCGCGACCCCCTACCTTTTTTTATTGAATTAAGTAACGTTTATGACAACCTTTTTCCAAAACAATATAGAATGTGAGATATAACAGGATCATGCATACATTTATCATTTGTTTTCAAAACGCTTACACAAAAGTGGGACCCCAAACATTTACTGTGGGACCCCATTTTTATGACTTGATGGGGTCCCTGGGACCCCATTTTGAAAATTCCTAACACCAACACTGATGGAGTGAAGTGAAGTGAATTACATTTATATAGCGCTTTTCTCTAGTGACTCAAAGCGCTTTTACATTGTGAAACCCAATATCTAAGTTACATTTCAACCAGTGTGGGTGGCACTGGGAGCAGGTGGGTAAAGTGTCTTGCCCGAGGACACAACGGCAGTGACTAGGATGGCGGAAGCGGGGATCGAACCTGGAACCCTGAAGTTGCTGGCACGGCCACTCTACCAACCGAGCTATACCGCCCCAGATGGAGTATTGGTGCGTGCAAAAGAACAGCACGCACCAACAGCACGTGCCGGTTCTAATACTAATCAAATATCATGGGGGGCCATAGATCATTCCGCGGGCCTTGACTTTGACACCTAGATTATTAAAAAAAGCCGCAAACATTCACCGACACAAAGTGAAATGGAATTTCCTTTGTTTTTAATGTAGCAACATGGTTGGTAACGTTTTGGAAAGCACCAAAATCAAGCAGACTTATGTGTGTGTGTGCGCTAGAGATGCGCGGTTTGCGGACACAATTATCCGCAGGTCGGGCGGATGCATGACGAAAAAAATAGATTTTAAATAGATTCGGGCGGGTGGCGGTTGAACCAATTCGGAAATATATATACATAGTTAAATGTTGTTACCCACATACGAAAAACGAGCAGCACTCTTTGAAACAGGCAATTATTCATCAGGCACTGCTGCAGCTGTCACGCCAAATTTCTTCCCCCCTTACAAAAACCTCCCCCCCCCCCCCCCCATTTACTTCCGGGGCTGCGTCCAATAAAGTCACAAAGTTGCCGGGGGTCCTTAACCGGCATGCGACTGTCCTGTTTCGCGCCTGTACAAAAAAAAACCAATAATCGATTTCTTCAGATTCCAGCAGCTGTCAAAGACGAAGTATCCTTCCAGCAACGGGCAGTCAAAGCCGAAGTGCTATCGATCGCTGTCAATGACGTAAGAGGAAACATGACCACGGAAGTAAATGGGGGGGGGGGGGGGGGGGGGAGGTTTTTGTAGGGGGAAGAAATTTGGCGTGACACAGCACACCACAACACAACACAGCAGAAGAAGAAGAAAAAAATAAAAAGATGGCAACGCCGGCAGCAAACGTGGTACGCGACAAACTAAAAAAGGGAATACTAAAGACCAGGGGAAAAAAATACCAATAATAGTCAACAGTTTCGTAATGGAAATGACAATAATATTATAATAATGATAAATAATATCATCATGCATTAATATCTCTTAGCCTCTAATGCGTGGCCAAGAGATATTAATGTGTGGCACGCATTGAATGTCTCTGCTGCATTGGATCAGTCTCCTTTCTTTAACAGGCAAAAGCTTTCTAACCTCACTAATGCCTTGCATCGTCTATATTAGATATATAACAACGGGCGGGTGGCGGGCGGTTGTGGTTTTGATAAAATGTTAGTTCGGGTGGATGGCGGGTGGATGACGACTTTTGTGATGCGGTTGCGGATGAAATAATTGCCTATCCGCGCATCTCTAATGTGCGCACGCATTGACAGTTACCTGTAAGCTGGCTGTTGTTGTCTTGTTTGGATAAAAAAAATAATTGTTCAGCCATTACTCCCTTGTTATGTCGCTTTGATATACATACACATTATAGTGTCTTCAAACAGTACTTTTTCTTTAATGAAATAGGGATTTTTGTTGAGGCTAGAACCAATTATTCATGTTTACATTGATTTTTATGGGGACCTCTGCTTCACAATATAAACTTTTCAGTGTGCGAACCATGTTAATGAACCAATTAAGTTTGTAAATCGAGGTTCCACTATATAACTGAACATTACACATCATTAAGAGACAAACTACATAAAAAGACTAGAAGAAGAATAGCTGGCCGCTTCTCAAAGTCAAAAACAATGTTTGATGAGGGGGACATTTTGACCGCGAAACTAATTATTTTATTTGGAAAAATTTTAAATAAATGAAAATGCGATTATGTGACTATGGCTATGAGTTTATGCTTAAAAATAATAGTTCATTAACAGCTTTCGGTCCCCAGGAGCGTAGGATTGCCCAGCAGAGGGAGACATTGAAGAGGGAGCAAGAGACAGTGGAGAAGATTGCAGCCCGGGCCTACACCCATCATTACCTGGCTGACCTTGTACCCACTGTCTTTAAGTCTCTAAGGACCCACGGCTTTTTCCATGACCCCGTGGAGAAAGGTGGTGAAAAGTACCACTCAGTAAGCTTAGGTTCAAGCTGAAGTGTTGAAACTGTGGTGCGCTTCTGATTTCAGATATTGAGACAAACTTCTTTCCATGGCTGATGGCTGAGGTTCACAGCAACTTAGACAAGAGAAATACAGCAAGGGAGCTTTTAGACAGTAAGTCTGAAAGCATCACAACAGCATGTTACCTTTAAAATAACATGAGAAGGAGGCCTGGGTTGTTAAACAGTTCTTACTATTACAGTATTGTAATAATGGCTGAAAAGTAAGTTGCACAATATAACACTAGGGGGGGCTCTGGTCAGCTATTTAAGGATTACCCGCTCAGTTCTCTCACTCGTTTGGCTGCTACACAGCCATCTAGTGGCCATTTTTAGTTATTACAAATGTTAAATGATTATTGTTGAGATTTTAACGTTTTTTTTAAATGACCTGCTTTTTTATTTCAGCACTCATCCAGGATGTGGTCCAGAAAAAACTGCCACTCTACACACAAATGGAGTCACAACAAGATGACAAGTAGAGGGATGTATTATAGTAACTACCAAAAAAAGATCATGAATACTTTTTTTTCTCTTCCATTTTTGTGTTCCAAAAGCTCTTTCGTTCACCTTATTTGTAGACGTGAGTAAACAGACATTTGTCTCAGGCATGCAGTGTTCATACATTAAATACATGCTTTGATATACAACTAATAAATCAGGGGTGTCCAAACTTTTTCCACTGAGGGCCGCGCACTGAAAAAAATCAAAGCACGCGGGGGCCATTTTGATATAATTTCATTTTCAAAACCTATATGTCAAGTTCCACTTATTGACTCCGTAAAGACACCAGGACAACTCGGATTTCCAATTGATCAACTTTATTTATCCAACTTTTTGGCTTTGTTGGTTTCTTTTCTGTTGATCTTCATTCAATCAGGTTGTTAACCTTCGAACACAAGTGTTAACAATGGAAAAACAATATATGTACAGGTATTTACAAAAAGGTTCAAATTCAACTGACTCAAACAGGTATTAATTTTAAAGTTAAATTTGCAAACTTTTAAATACTATTGTTTAAACTTTTAAATTATTTAACATTACTTTTCAAAAGGACTCTAGACACTTAGATTAAATGCATGTGAATGCACTGTCAAATTAACCAGTTTCAGTAAAATGAAACAAGTAAATCAGAAAAGTAGTTTTAGTCACTTTAAAGAAGTCAAAATTAATTGATCATTTAATTTAATCAATCAATCGTTTAATTACTTAATCGTTCACTCAATTAATCATTTAACTAATCATGCAATTAAGTAATCAATCATGTAAATTCATTACCATGATGGAACTGAGTAAATCCACCAAACGGAGTAAAGGTAAGTAAAAGGTAAGTATAATTAGCTTAATTAATAAGGTAGCTTAATTAGTAAGGTAAGTATAAAGGTAAGTATAATTAGCTTAACTTTAAGCAAAAGTTTTAACATTTTTATCCTTCAACTTTGCTTTTATCTTTATTACTTTTAACTTTGAACCATAATCTTTGACTTTTTATCCCTTTAAATTGAGCTTATTTAACAATTCAATTAACTCAAGCTTTTTAATTATCAAACAGTAAGAAAATACCCAGATGCAATCAATGCTCAAGGTTGGAGTAAATTTGCTGTGGTTCAAACTAAAAACAATTTAAGACAGGTAAGTAAACCAACATGTCAAGGTGAGTTTTAACAAATAAGCATTTCAGCATATTGCAAAGTGGGTATATTCACCGACCATTGGTGTGTTGGAAGTCTTTTAAAGATGGATCTTGTAGATTTTTGCGTCTTGCCGCTCTGCTTGCTTGCATGAAATGAGACAGCACCACCATTCCTTAACAGCTGCCTTGAATCAGCCAATTGGTGGCCATCTTGACCTTGGTGTTCTGGGAAATGTAGTTCTTTCTGGTACTTCACCAAGGAGTAAGATTAAGGAGGAGACAGCTCCTTACTTCCAGGGCAGGGACACTTCATTCACACTGAGTTTCAACTCCACACCTCCCACTTGGCCCTCATGGTTTTCAAAACCCAATGGGGTCACACAGGTCCTTCTTTCCTTTGTTCTTCAATGGGAATTAGAATGATGAGGCGTCTGACATCCCTATGCAGGATTGTTGCTGGGATTTGATGTCTGAGCCTCTTGGTTTTCGTGGTCGGTTTTTCTTTGTCGCTTGTCTTCTTGATGGGGACAGGATAGCTGGGAAAGGTCCTCACAAGCACGTCTCTTACGATGCCTTTGCTGTCCGTATTGGCTCTGACTACTCTGGCCAGCTTGTACTGTCCTCTCAGGGCATTTTGGTCAGCCAACCAGACCACATCTCCGACAGAAACATTTCGCTCTTTGGTGTGCCATTTGTTTCTTATGAAGAGGTTGGGTCCAGCTAGTTGGCTCCATTTCTTCCAGAATTTGGTGACTTCAGCTTGAATCACTTGCAGTCTTTTATAAGGATAGCGATCAAACTGGAAGTCTCCAGGATCTCCCCTAGGGTTGGCACGCCCTAGGAGCAGAGAGTTCGGGGTGATGAATTCCACACAGTCTTCCCTGCTTTGAGTTCTTGCATCGATTGGTCGCTCATTTGCAAGGTTGGCAGCCATGTAGAGGAAGGTTTGAAATTCACCCCAGGTGAAGACACCATCTCCGCCGACATTGGTCAGGGCCCGTTTGACCACTCTGACAGCCGCTTCTGCAGCACCATTTCTGTGGGGAGAATCCGCAGGGTGGATCTTCCAGGACCATTCTGTTCCATGGTTGGCAGCCATGTCTTCGACTTGAGACTTGTCCAGTCGGTCAAGGAATGTGTACAGCTGTTCCAGAGCAGGTTTGGCGCCCACAAAATTTGTGCCGGGGTCTGACCAGAGCTTCCTGGGATGTCCTCTGAGTGACGTGAACCTCTGATAGGCGAGGAGGAAGCCTTGGGATGACTGGTCACTCACTAGTTCAGTGTGTATGGCACGGGAGGCCATGCAACTGAAGACGATTCCCCACACTTTCAGTCTGGTTCTTTTCTTGACTTCATCCTTCACTTCATAAGGGCCGAATAGGTCCATGGTTGTGAATTCAAAAGGAGCAGCTGGGGTGGTTCGCTCTGGAGGTAAGTCTGCCATGATTTGTTGACACTTCTTTGCTCTGTTCTTTCTGCAAACTATGCAGCTGTCAACTACTTTCTTGGCAATTCTCCGGCCCTTTATTATCCACGCTGTCTTCCTCATCCGTAGAAGGGTTCCTGCTACCCCCTCGTGGTTAGCGTCATGGGATTCTTGTGCCAGCAATGTTGACACCCATGCTTCAAATGGCAAGACTGGCACGGCTGTCTCATCTTCGTTAAATATCTGGATCCTCCCTGCACAAACGAGGAGTCCAGTTTTCACATCTTTGAATACTGCCAATCTGCTCAGAGTAGTGACTGGGAATGTTACACCTTCTTGAGCTGCGAGGAAGACGTCTTCACGTGCACCTTCTAGTTCAGTGCCAGCCAATCCAGCCTGCTTGGGTGTTGCCTCCCACTTTGGTTGTCCTGGGTTCGACCTCCTCTTCAGCCACTGCTCGGCAGCTCGTCGTGTCCAGGCAACAACTCTGATCAGTTTTGTCAGGCTACTGAACCTTTTTACATCCACAAGATGTTTCACCCAGCTAGTGGGTTTTCTTCTTGGCATAATAGGTTTCGATTCTTCACAGGGACTTTCCTTTTCCGGAGTGGCCAGTGGGTCTTCTTTTTGCCGACTCATCTTAGCTTGAGCTCTGGTCAGTGCAGCAGAGAATGCCTTTCTTTGAAGCTTGTTTACACTCTCCCTGGCCTGGGCTGCAACTTCTCCAGCTGACTGAATAGGCCACTCCTCCACTGGCCACTCCAGGAACTCTGGTCCGTTTTGCCATGTGGATTCCTCATTTAAGTCTTTGGGATTGCCTCCTCTTGTTATTAAGTCAGCAATGATCAGATCTCCTCTGATCCACCACCAGTCTTGCACTGGCCCGGACATCTGGATTTCGCCCACTCTGTTGGCGAAGAAGGTTTGGTATCCGTATGATTCTCGTTGGATGGCCCCGAGGACTGTTTGACTGTCCAGTAGGTGGAACCATTTCTCAATCTTCATACGGGCATGTTTCTCCACGTACTTCCGAATTCTGGCAGCAAAGACTGCGCCACAGATTTCTGCTTTTACAGCATCTCCCTTTTGGTCCAGGGGTGTCAGTTCGGCCTTTGCTTCCACGAATCGAACTTCAGTTCCGTGACTTGTCTCCCATCTGACGTACATCACAGCACCATAGGTTTTGTCACTTCCGTCAGAAAATGTGATGCCGTAGGGTTTCCCTTTCCAGTCGGGCGGTGTGAGGCTCCTGTGGAATTTCACCTGTCCAAGCTGGGCATATTCCTCGAAGAGCTGTATGGCTTCTTCCCTGAGTCTTTCTGAAAGAGGTTGATCCCAAGTTTCTTGGGTCAGCTTGCCACCCCCTCCTTCTTGGAATGCTTTACGGACGAGAATTGCTCCCTTCTGCTTGACCGGTGCAACTAGGCCGATTGGGTCGTACAGTGCAGCAACTTGGCTTAGGAGAGCTCTCCTCGTCAGTGGGTTAGGCGTTTCAGCTCTCACCTCCTCTTCAAGAAGATCTTTGCCAACTCTCATCTTTTTCTTCCTATTGGAAAAGTTAACCGCCGTCAGCATGTACAGTTTGTCTTTGTCCACCTGGTAGCCGATGCCCAGGGCTTTGTTCTCTCCTTCTCTTATTTGGTTTGGAAGAATCAAGGTGTTTCCTTGCTCTGGCTTTAGGACATCCGCTTCAGTTTCTTTCCTCCCACTTTGCCCTGACCTGACCCATGGTTTGAGGAAGAAGCCTCCAGCCTTTAGGACCTCTTCAACTCCAGCTGTGATTTGGTCAAGTCTGTTCAGGTCATTGTGGGAGGTCAACAGGTCATCCACGTAGCTGTCTTCTTCAATGACTCTGCGTTCATCCTGCAGGTGAGTGAAGTTGGGCAGACTTGCAGTTTCCCTCATGGCCAATTGAGCAATGCAGCCAGCAGGTTTGTCGCCCATATTGACTCTGGTGACGGCATACTCACTGATTTCCTCTTCTGGGCTGTCTCTCCACAGGAACCTGTGCAGATGCATCTCTCGCTCTTCCAACCAGACAGAGTTATACATCTTTCTGATGTCGCCCAGAGCTGCGTTCACTCCTTTTCTGAATCGGAGCAGGACAGCTCTGATGGGGTTGAGAACATCTGGTCCTTTTAGGAGAAGATCATTCATGCTCACTCCGTTGTATTTTTGGCTGCTGTTCCAGACAATACGAACTGGTGTAGTCACTGAATGGGGATTTGGCGCCACCAAGTGGCTGACATACCAAACTGGTCCTTTCCACTTCTCCATGACTTCATTGGTGAGTTTTATGGCTGCGCCTCTTTGGACCATTTCATGGATCTGGGTGGAATATGCAACTTTCCAGTCTGGGTCTTTGCTCAGTTGCTTTTCCATTCTCAAGAAGCAAGCTTGGACTGCTCTTTTGTTGTTGGGGAGAGAGGCTGGATTTTCAGTCCAGGGATATTTGGCATCCCAGTGTGGAGTTGAGGAGTGAGAGTCCTTCATCTTGTAGGTGAGTCCTCCTTTAATGATCTCAAACTCCCTCTCCTCCGCCAGGGTCATGTCCTTTCCTCCTGGAGGACAGTTTCCACACCGGCAGCTTCCACATTTCGGCTCACATGCAGCTCCGATGCTGTCCCAGTGCCACCAATCAAGAAATTCACGGTTACTGGCAGATGTAGTTGCGTGGGCCACATCGTCCTGCTGTAGCCGGCCTGGCTCAGACGCTGGGACTGTGATCTCTTGGTATCGGACAGCAGCGGTTCTCATGGAGCGGGCAAAGTGGGTTCTTGACTCATATGCTGCCACCTCCACTTCTTCGAGCAAGTCAGGGTGTGCTCCACCGACTGTTTTGCCCAGGGGGCTCTCCCATAGGACAAGGTCACCGATGACTTTTAGTCTTTGGGGTGCGAGTCGTCCCTCGCGATGGCTTATGAGGAGCTCGACTTCCTCTGGTCTTTCTAACTCCTCAAGCTGGACATCTGGGAAGAAGCTTTTCAACTTTTCGGGTTCAGTTGCTTGATGGACCTTTGCAATTTGCTCCAGGCCATAGCAGACCAGTTGATGTGCTCGCTCAGTCCCCTTGGGAGTCTTGACTCGGACCTTCAGGAGGTACCTTTTCGTCCTGACTTTCATTGTCATGCCTCCAACTCCATGTACGACCAGCGCTATGTCTTCACTTCTCAGGCCAAGTCTTTCGGCAGCTTTGTGAGTGATGTAATTTGTGTCGGATGCCAGGTCTATAAGTGTGCCAATCTTCTGACCTGCGTTAGCTGTGACCATCATCAACATCATCATCACTGGTAACTCAGCCAGCCCAGTTTCCTTCAGCAGTTCAGACTGGCCCGCTGATTTGAGAGTCATTGAGGCTCGGTTCGAGAATGCCTTTCTGCCCTTCTCTGCCAGTTCTGGGGCAAGTTGTGACAAGAAGGCCTCCTGTTCCTCAGTGAATTTACCTTTTCCTTCTTTTCCTCCTTTTGCACCTTTGCTTCCTTCTCTTCTGGCCTCTGCTGTTGGGCATAGGAAGTAGTGGTGGTCAGGTGTGCCGCTTGCCCTTTTGCAGTCTTGGTTTCCGCATAGGAAGGTGTCTCTGCAGTAGCCACCTGCGTCGTGATACCCAAGACACTTCCTGCACGCTCCCAGCTTCTTCAGGGCCATTTTCTTCTCATGTAGCTTCAAGCCTTTAAACTTCTTGCAAAAGTAGATCTTGTTGGTGTGCCCACCACCACCACAAATGCCACAGACCTCGTCACCATCTTTACTCGTAGCCCTGGTAGATGCAAACTTTCTTTCTGGCTTCTTCCTGTCTGCTTCTTCCGCTTTGTCCACCAGCTTTAGTTGCTCGAGTCGTTCCAGTATTTCCTCCTGGCTCTTTAGGAACTTTAGGAGCATATCAAAATGGTTGTCTGGGGTTACACGGTTGGTGGGCTCAACCATATACATCAGCCAGTCTCTTTTTATGAAATCTGGTAACTTGCTTTCAATCGACCTGATGACGAGGGGGTTTCTGATGGCTCCAGAGTTTCCTAGCTCCGTCAGGTCAGCCAGGGCCTTCTCCACAGCTTGTATTAGGTCAATGACCTTCCTGGGCTGGTTCCCCTTGACTTGTGCCATCTTGTCCAGCGCTTCCAAGATTTCGACTGTGATCGTTGATTTGTTGCCGTACCTGTTTTCGAGGACCCTGAAGATATCTGTTGCTGTGGTGTAGGTGGACAGTCTTAGTTCCTTGGCAATGGAATCACTGACGCTCTCCAACAGCTGGATCTTCTTTACCTCTGGTGATCCAGTCGGCTCCCCTTGTTTCTGGAGGCTCTCCCAATCCTTCTTCCACCTGTGAAAGTCTATTTTGCTCCCATGGAAGACTGGTAGGGATGTAGGCTTTATCCTCACAATGGGATGTGTTGGTTGGCCAGGTCGTCCTCCTGCACCTTGATCAGCCAGCCTCCTGGATGTGGCGAATTCAGCTTTCCTCAACTTGAGCCTGTAGTGAGCTGCTTTCACTTGTGTTAGTTTGTCATCCATCTCGTCCTTTAAGTGCTGAGGGATCCATTTCTCCCAATGGGCCATGGTATGGATGGTAACACTCACCGTCTCATTCAGCAGGGTGAGGTAAACGTCATAGCCTTCCACGTTGTTGCTTTCAACTGCTACATTTTCAGCCCTTTGAATGGCGTCCTCTGCCTCGGAAATCGCTGCCTTCAGCTCAGTCTTCCCGTATCTTCCCCACAGGTTGGTCTGGACAATGTCCTTGATTTCTGCCATCTTATCTTCGGCATCTCTTATAGTTGCTCGGATGTCATCCTCCTGCTGTTTCTCGAGCTCCCCATCTGGGTCATCCTTCTTGACGTCAGCCTCCAGGCCAATCTTGAAGTCCTCGTTGGCATCCAGCAGTGATGTGAAACGGTCGGCAAACTTGGCAAACTCCTCTTTTAGTTCGGATTGCAGCATGGTGCCTGCTCCTCTGGAGATCAGGTTGGCCACTCTGGTCAGGTTCCTCTTGGCTGTCGTCCTCTCCTGCTTGAGGATCACGGCAGTCTTCCCCAATACCTCTTCGGCCATCTTTATCCCGTTTTCTCCGGCGTCCACAGCTCCCCTGGGTCTTGAGGCCTTTGATCTTCACTGTCCAGGGCTGGTCCGTGGTTAACAACTGTCAAGTTCCACTTATTGACTCCGTAAAGGACACCAGGACAACTCGGATTTCCAATTGATCAACTTTATTTATCCAACTTTTTGGCTTTGTTGGTTTCTTTTCTGTTGATCTTCATTCAATCAGGTTGTTAACCTTCGAACACAAGTGTTAACAATGGAAAAACAATATATGTACAGGTATTTACAAAAAGGTTCAAATTCAACTGACTCAAACAGGTATTAATTTTAAAGTTAAATTTGCAAACTTTTAAATACTATTGTTTAAACTTTTAAATTATTTAACATTACTTTTCAAAAGGACTCTAGACACTTAGATTAAATGCATGTGAATGCACTGTCAAATTAACCAGTTTCAGTAAAATGAAACAAGTAAATCAGAAAAGTAGTTTTAGTCACTTTAAAGAAGTCAAAATTAATTGATCATTTAATTTAATCAATCAATCGTTTAATTACTTAATCGTTCACTCAATTAATCATTTAACTAATCATGCAATTAAGTAATCAATCATGTAAATTCATTACCATGATGGAACTGAGTAAATCCACCAAACGGAGTAAAGGTAAGTAAAAGGTAAGTATAATTAGCTTAATTAATAAGGTAGCTTAATTAGTAAGGTAAGTATAAAGGTAAGTATAATTAGCTTAACTTTAAGCAAAAGTTTTAACATTTTTATCCTTCAACTTTGCTTTTATCTTTATTACTTTTAACTTTGAACCATAATCTTTGACTTTTTATCCCTTTAAATTGAGCTTATTTAACAATTCAATTAACTCAAGCTTTTTAATGATCAAACAGTAAGAAAATACCCAGATGCAATCAATGCTCAAGGTTGGAGTAAATTTGCTGTGGTTCAAACTAAAAACAATTTAAGACAGGTAAGTAAACCAACATGTCAAGGTGAGTTTTAACAAATAAGCATTTCAGCATATTGCAAAGTGGGTATATTCACCGACCATTGGTGTGTTGGAAGTCTTTTAAAGATGGATCTTGTAGATTTTTGCGTCTTGCCGCTCTGCTTGCTTGCATGAAATGAGACAGCACCACCATTCCTTAACAGCTGCCTTGAATCAGCCAATTGGTGGCCATCTTGACCTTGGTGTTCTGGGAAATGTAGTTCTTTCTGGTACTTCACCAAGGAGTAAGATTAAGGAGGAGACAGCTCCTTACTTCCAGGGCAGGGACACTTCATTCACACTGAGTTTCAACTCCACACTATACAATGTACACTTTTTTTTTTTTTTTAACCTTTGGGCCTCCCTCAAGTTAGGTCCGAGGGACCTAGAAGGGTTTCAGTCTTAAAAAAGGTTAAAAATAAGTCATATATTATTTATTTTTTATTAAACGCTTGAATCTCTAATTCAACTTCATATTTGAAGTTCAATCAACTTCAAATATAAATATATATATATATATATATATATATATATATATATATATATATATATATATATATATATATATATATATATATAATTTTTTTATTTTTTTATTTTTTTATTTTTTATTTTTTTATTTATTTATTTATTTATTTTAATTTATTTTTATTATTTTATTATTTTATTTTATGAGCTTTTTGTCAAAATCCTATTTTTTGGGGCAAAAATATAAAATATACAGTATTTTTCCCAAAAATATTTTCAAAGTAGAATATTTGATGTGAAGTAATTGGATCCCTAAATAGGTCAATAATTAATAGCAAAATTGATTTTTTAATTTCAATAAAATTCTTGGGGATCCAAAAGTGCCCCACTCAAAAAGGTCATGCTTTTTTTTTTTTGGTTAAATTTTTTTTAATTTTTACAATCAACACTTAAATCTCTATATCAGCTTCAGATAAAATATAATGTAATTAGTTTACTATATTCTTAATAACAATCAATGTAATAATTAGTATTAGTATATAATTAGTATGTATTTTTTTGAAATAATTTTCATATTTTTCACGTTTTTTATTTGTATTTATGTCCTTGTTGTCCTAAAAATCAGTCAATTCATAGCAACATTGATTTTGATTCATTATTATTTTTTGATAAATTATTTTTAAAAAAAAGTGTTATTAGATTTAACAATGCAACTTTTTCTGATTGCATTTCACCTATTTGCTCTTTTATTTAAAAAATGTTTTAGTATTTTTAGAATGATGTGCTGCGGGCCGGTAAAACATTAGCTGCGGGCCGCAAATGGCCCCCGGGCCACACTTTGGACACCACTGTAATAAATGGATGTCTACTAACTTAAAAAGTACTTTCTGCTGAGATGCAAGTCCTATTATACGAGTCTATTTTTATACCGTTATCCTATTGGTCAGATAACCTGTGGCTCCTCCCCCTTTCAGTTTTTGAGCGCGCCAATCGCTACGATTTTGTAAGAAATGACATATGTTTACAGACTGACAGGTAAGTAAACAACACTCTGACTTTCTTGCTCTTACAACCCCAGCAAGTCGCCCACGGTGACGTCATAACGTGACTGATTGTTTTTAATTTGTAAAATATTTGGTAAAGACAAAGATTAAGAAGGTGTGGATGGTAAATCCCAGCTGCATTCATAATGGTGTCAATTCTCAAAGCATTCATTTCCGGTGTGTTTGCGTTTGAGTACCACAATAAAAGTGCTTCAAAGAGAAACATAATCTGACATTATGCGTATCAGTTTAAAATATATATATATATATATATATATATATATATATATATATATATATATATATATATATATATATATACGTAGTCCAATATAAATATGACATATTTCAATCAATGGAAAGTTTGATGAGATTACACTATTTGTGATTTTGAAGTGGTCTTATATTGAAAATCGTGCATTGTAATTTCCTGCGCTGTTGCCAGCTTTGTTACCTGTGGGGGACGCTGTGCTTGCAGGAGTGCTAAACAGCTCCTCTCAGTCGCCTATATGTGACAGGCAAAGTGGCCCAAACTTGTTTCTCCTCTTTCTCTCTCTTCAGGAAGGCACTGCGACAACACCGTGTCTGATTATTATCCCCGTTCTTCTCACTTGAAACCCGGCAAAAAGAAGACAAAATGCCGAAACCGGTAAGTCACTTGAGTCTTGATTGACATTTTGACATTGTGCACTATACATCAACCCCCAAAACACATGTAACTTTAACGCACTTTTAGAAAGAAGCCAGGATATATGACGTCAGATTTTCTTTAAAATATTTGCATTGTATTTATTTTTTGTTAACTTTCAGAGTGAAAGTGCAAACACAGTTTTGCTAAATTGTGCATTTGACTTCTACAGTGAATTATTGCAGTGAGCAAGACATTTTTAAGACATGCTTCAAAATACTGACACATTTAGATTTAAAAGTCTCATTGTCAAAATCTAGACATGGATGGGGCTAAGATAAGTGCATTTGTCTAATTTAGTCATAAACAAGATATGTTATTTTTTTTCCCTCATTAAAGCAAGGGTGTCAAACTAGTTTTCATCGAGGGCCACATCGCAGTTATGACTGCCCTCAGGGGGCCACATGTAACATTAAATATATCAATATAAATACACAAGGATTTGACTCATGACATTATTACACAATTGACTATGCATTTGATTATATATTTTACCTAAGATGTAAAAAAAAAATTAAAAATAATTTTACTGTAAACTGGTATTTACAGCATAAAACAGTACCACTGATTTTTAAGGTACATTTTTTTGGCAATTTTTGTTTTAATGTGCTTTTTGAGGTTTTTCCTGAATATAAGTATACAAGGATTTGACTCATGACATTATTACACAATTGACTATGCATGTGATTATATATTTGACCTATGATGTAACATTTTTTGGCAATTTTTGTTGTAATATTGTGCTTTTTGAGTTTTTTATGACTATAAGTATACAAGGATTTGAGTCATGACATTATTACACAATTGACTATGCATGTGATTATATATTTTACCTATGATGTAAAAAAAAAATTAAAAATAATTTTACTGTAAACTGGTATTTACAGCATAAAACAGTACCACTGATTTTTAAGGTAACATTTTTTGGCAATTTTTTCCGTAAATCTACAATTGATTGGAATGTAGTCTATAAAATAAGTAAAATATTAATACAGTGTTTGTTTCTAAATTTTTGTTGTAATATTGTGCTTTTTGAGGTTTTTATGAATATAAGTATACAAGGATTTGACTCATGACATTATTACACAATTGACTATGCATTTGATTATATATTTTACCTATGATGTAAAAAAATGAAAAATAATTTGACTGTAAACTGGTATTTACAGCATAAAACAGTACCACTGATTTTTAAGGTAACATTTTTTGGCAATTTTTTCCGTAAATCTACATTTGATTGGAATTTAGTCTATAAAATAAGTAAAATATTAATACAGTGTTTGTTTCTAAATTTTTGTTGTAATATTGTGATTTTTGAGGTTTGTATGAATATAAGTATACAAGGATTTGAGTCATGACATTATTACACAATTGACTATGCATGTGATTATATATTTGACCTATTATGTAAAAAAATATAAATAATTTTACTGTAAACTGGTATTTACAGCATAAAACAGTACCACTGATTTTTAAGGTAACATTTTTTAACAATTTTTGCCGTAAATCTACAATTGACTGAAATTTCGTCTATAAAATAAGTAAAATATTAATACAGTGTTTGTTTCTAAATGTTTGTTGTAATATTGTGCTTTTTGAGGTTTTTATGAATATAAGTATACAAGGATTTGAGTCATGACATTATTACACAATTGACTATGCATGTGATTATATATTTGACCTATTATGTAAAAAAATATAAATAATTTTACTGTAAACTGGTATTTACAGCATAAAACAGTACCACTGATTTTTAAGGTAACATTTTTTGGCAATTTTTGCCGTAAAATCTACAATTGATTGACATTTAATGGATAACGTGCTTTGAAAATCATATGTCAAGCAGGTAGTTGAGCATTTATTTTTATTTCTACAAAGAAAAATGTTGGAATTCGTTGCATTATTAGATAATATTAAAGTTGAAAAGATATGCAATTGCATGCAGTTCATGCATTTTCTTCTATTAAAATGGAAAGAACAAATACATTTACTAAAAAATTATATTTATTTCTTGACACATATTATTTCCAGGCTTTCGCCGGGCGCTATAAAATGATGTGGCATTTGAATTTGACACAAAAAATTATGATGAATACAGGCATTGTTGGTTTGCTCTCATCGGTTGACCTAAAAATAAAAGTAATGTGGTGACATTTACTATCATGTTGCTCAAATAAATAAAGAGAATTAAAAAAAATGTGTTTTTTTTAAAGGTAAGCAAAAAAAAAGGGTCTGTCATGTTTTCCGAACAGGTCAGGTTTGCCCCTGACTTGCTTGCCCCACCCATGCCTGCTCCTACTGACCGTGCAATACTATAAGTTTGGAAACATGGCATTTACACCTGCGTGGATGGCGTGCTATTTACGCAGTACTTCCATGAGGGAAATGCATATACAAAATAATAGATACCTTGATATCTAATAATATGGTGGAAAATAGGTGACAAGAAGCAAGTCTTTCTATCCCGGGTGGTTGCTTTGTTTGGAAAAAAGGCCTCCAGGTTGCCGTGTGTGTTACCGTGGGAATGACATCACTCTTGTGAATGTTGCTTTTCGAGCCACGTCACCGGAAATACTTTTTTTCCTGAATGATCACATTGTTTACTTTGAGACAAGCATCTTGTTTCACGGCACGGTGAACTGGCCAAGACATTAGAATTACTCATGTAGAGATTGTATGTGCAGTCCTTCTAGAAATTTGCGACGTCGCAATCGTGCCAATTCCCGCAAATTCGACCAATTGTGGCGATTTAGGCGCGGCCTCACATATTTGCCCGCAACTTCCCCGCACAGAGTCGTCGTCTCCAATCAAATTTGTCTTGGAGTGGCCATCTATCTACAGCACTAAGCCTTCCCGGTATTAACACAATAGCATCCTCCCTTTCCAGTTTACATGTATTTATATATTTATTTAACCTTTATTTATCCAGGGTAAGGCAAGAACAGATTCTCATTTGCAATGCCGATCTATCAAAGAGGCGGCGCACATCAACAGAGATGTTGAAGTGTGATGATAATCTCTTGTCGTCTCTCGTTTATCTACACAAATGCTCCCAACGTGCCTGAGTAAATGTGTCGGAACATAAATAAATGTTGAAGTTTTCAAGCTTAAAACATAGATGGAGAATGTCTGCAACTTGAAGACCACAGAGCAGACATCTGACAATCTGGAGGTCTTCAGTGTTGTTTCTTTCTGTAATTATAATTAATTATTACTATCGTTTATTTAAAGACGTGATCATTATATTACAGTTTTGTTATTATCAGAGTTTGTTGTGTAAAAATGGAATCCCCAGAATTATAGAGCTTATGGATAGGGACCCACAGTTAAAATGTACATCAACATATAATACTCAAAATATGTTACAATGTAATTACAAAAAATATATATATTTTGAAAATCTACCCACCCAATACCTATTTACAAATTCCTACCAACATGATTACAGTTCCAGAGAAGGAAGCTTTTAATCCACCCAATGAGTCTCAACATCTTATTATTCAAATTTGATTAGAAAATTGCATCTGCGATAATCATACCATATATAGAAAGGTCAGTCATAATTTATTAAAATTGCACAGCAATTAGACGAAGAGCTCCGAGTATGTGCTTTTACTGCTGTCTAGTGTCGATTTTTAGGTCTATAAAACAAGTAAAACATCACTACAGTATTTATATAATGTTTTTGATCTAATCATGTGCTTTTTGAGGTTAAGGTTACAATATTTGACATTTTTTTATAACCAGTTCATAAAATCACAATTTAATTAAAAAAAAATGCCCCAAAACCTCGCAACTTTTGTCGCAACTCTTCAAAAAAGCTGCTGCATCGTCAGGTAATCACCAAAAAGCTTGCAAACTCATTAGGTATAAATAATTTCAAACAGTACAACAATTAGACAATGAGCTCTGAGTAAGTGCTTTTACTGCCATCTAGTGTCTACATTTACACTACCGTTCAAAAGTTTGGGGTCACCCAAACAATTTTGTGGAATAGCCTTCATTTCTAAGAACAAGTATAGACTGTCGAGTTTCAGATGAAAGTTCTCTTTTTCTGGCCATTTTGAGCGTTTAATTGACCCCACAAATGTGATGCTCCAGAAACTCAATCTGCTCAAAGGAAGGTCAGTTTTGTAGCTTCTGTAACGAGCTAAAGTGTTTTCAGATGTGTGAACATCATTGCACAAGGGTTTTCTAATCATCAATTAGCCTTCTGAGCCAATGAGCAAACACATTGTACCATTAGAACACTGGAGTGATAGTTGCTGGAAATGGGCCTCTATACACCTATGTAGATATTGCACCAAAAAGCAGACATTTGCAGCTAGAATAGTCATTTACCACATTAGCAATGTATAGAGTGTATTTCTTTCAAGTTAAGACTAGTTTAAAGTTATCTTCATTGAAAAGTACAGTGCTTTTCCTTCAAAAATAAGGAAATTTCAATGTGACCCCAAACTTTTGAACGGTAGTGTAACTTAAGTCTATAAAATAAGTAAAACAGTAATACAGTGTTTGTTTTTCAATTTTTGTTGTAATCTTGTGCTCTTTGAGGTTAAAGTAACAAGAAAAACCTAAAAAAAAATCAGAACCTCACAACTTTTGCTGCAACTCTGAAAAAGCTGCCACAAAATCAGGCAATCGCAAAACAGCTTGCAAATTTCAAACTCATTAGTTACAACTAAAAAAAACCAGCACAGCAATTATTAGACAACGAGCTCTAAGTATGTGCTTTTACTGCCGTTCAGTGTCTACTTTTAAGTCCGTAAAACAAGTCAAACACAAATAAAGTTAATGTTTTTCAATTTTTGTCGTAATCTTGTGCTTTTTGAGGTTAAGGTTACAAGAAAAACCTATACAAAATTGATAAGAAATTCTTAAAATCACAGTTTACTGGGAAAAAAAAAAGTCTCAAAACCTTGCAACTTTTGCCGCAACTCTGAAAAACTTTCGGCAAATTCTGGCAATCACAAAAAAGCTTGCGAAACCCACTCATTGGTTATAACTAATTACAATATTATAGCAATTAGACAATGAGTCTACCTTTGAGTCTACAAAACAAGTAAAACGTCAATATGGTATTTATTTTCCATTTTTTGTTGACATCTTGTGCTTTTTGAGGTTAATGGGGAACTGCACTTTTTTTAAAAATTTTGCCTGGTTCACAATCATGAAAGACAAGAACACGCTTTTTAAGGTTACAAGAAAAAAATTATAACAAATTCATAAAATTACAATTTAAAAAAAAAAAAAGCTTAAAACCTCACCAATCCTCTCTGGAAAACGTAAATTCAGCCAATTACAAAAGAGCTTGCAAAATCCAAAGTCATTAGTTATAATGAATTAAAACTGTACAGCAATTAGACACAAAATCGAGTGTCTATTTTAAATCTTTAAAATGAGTAAAACATGAACACAGTATTTTTATCGTAATTATGTGCTTTTTAAGGTTAAGGTGACAAAAAAAAAACTTTAAAAATTGTAAGAAATTCATAAAATCACGATTAAAAAAACGTCTCAAAACCTCGCAAATTTCGCTGCAACTCGCTAAAAAAGATGATGCGAATTCAGGCAATCAAAAAAAACAACTTTCAAAATCCAAACTCATTACCGTATTTTTCGGAGTATAAGTCGCTCCGGAGTATAAGTCGCACCGGCCGAAAATGCATAATAAAGAAGGAAAAAAACATATATAAGTCGCACTGGAGTATAAGTCGCATTTTTTGGGGAAATGTATTTGATAAAAGCCAACACCAAGAATAGACATTTGAAAGGCAATTTAAAATAAATAAAGAATAGTGAACAACAGGCTGAATAAGTGTACGTTATATGAGGCATAAATAACCAACTGGTATGTTAACGTAACATATTATGGTAAGAGTCATTCAAATAACTATAACATATAGAACATGCTATACGTTTACCAAACAATCTGTCACTCCTAATCGCTAAATCCCATGAAATCTTATACGTCTAGTCTCTTACGGGAATGAGCTAAATAATATTATTTGATATTTGACGCTAATGTGTTAATAATTTCACACATAAGTCGCTCCTGAGTATAAGTTGCACCCCCGGCCAAACTATGAAAAAAAACTGCGACTTATAGTCCGAAAAATACGGTAGTTCTAATGAATTAAAGCAGTACAGTGATTAGACAATGAGCTCTGAGTATGTGCTTTTACTGCCATCTAGTGTTTACTTTTAAGTCTATAAAACGAATAAATCATCAATACAGTATTTTTTTCCCCATTTTTTGTTGCAATCCTGTGCTTTTTTAGGTTAAGGCTTCAAGGAAAGCCTAAAACATTGTTAACAAATTCATAAAATCACAGTTTAGTTTAAAAAAAAAAGCCTCAAAACCTCCCAACTTTTGCCGCAACTCTTTGAAAAAGCTGTCGCAAATTCAGGCAACCACAAAAAGGCGTGCAAAATTCCGTACAGACTATTCGAAATGAATATACTGTCGGCGTCAAAGGACCACATTTGACCACAATTTAGAGTTGTCATCTTTGTTTTTGTAATTTATCCTAATATGGCAAAGCCACGGAAAAATACAACACATTCTTTCCTCGCGACAGAAAATGTCCCATTGAAATTCACATTTTTAAACCACATTTAATGAACATAAGCTCATGCAATCTTTTATGTTAAGATTGCAATTTGATTATTTATATCCATCCACCAGATGGTGCTACTTTTTCCCATTCAAAGCATGCAGCAAAAAGTTTGTTGCCTTCCTGCTGAAATGATAAACGTGTTTATATGTAAAACAAGTGTCAATTTCAGTTGGTTTCCCTTTAGTTTTTTATGTAGCTAAAACAGTGGAGCTATGGGAACATAGTGGCTTTTTAATGGGTTACAACACACAATATTCATATTTGGTATGTGTATTTCAGGCTGAAGTAAACGATTGACTTGTTTAGGTGGAATATGAATATATAATATTTTCACAGCAGTTGCTGGGAAGTGAACGTTTAGTTTTTTTGCGAAGGAATGTGTTTTATTTGAAGGACCTCCTATAGGTAAAACAGCCTGCATGTCCGCTTTGTGTTATTTTAAACAAATAGCTATTGCTTGTTATTAGCTCTGCTACGGACTGTGTGATTTAATTTGTAAAGTATGTCCCAGAGGATTAAAAACCTCTAAGGAGTCCTTTGGACACTCCTGTTTTAAAGCTTAGTACATACACAAAAGGGACTTTAATAATGAGGACAGAGTAGCCACATCTATGGAATAAGTCATCTTGATGTGTCTTTAATGAGTCACGTTTCACGTATGAAACCATATCAGGTAAGCAAGGAAGGCATCTATGACATTACCCTTCAAGGCGTGATCACTATCTACAGCGTTCCACCCTTACATTCCTATTGTTAGTGTTTCCGGCCCTCATAATTAATGACAAAATTATGGAATTCTTCGTTTGCTAGTCTTTGATGTGGATCTGAGCGTGTGGAAAGCACATCACTTGATAACCTGCTGAAAAACTTGTATTTTCCCTGAACTTTGTCAGTTGAATTGCTAAAAACTTACCACAATAATGTGGCCAATGTGAGTAAATCAGATCAATGATCATATAAAGTGTGCACAGCATTTACTAAGGTGACCCAATCCAAACAACAATTTCCACTCATGGTGCAAACTGTGACTAACACAGGGAGTCAACACACATGGTCACACAACACAACCTGCTCATGGACTTTGTTATTATAAAACATTGTTCACGCATTACACATAATTCAAAATTCCATACTACAATGCATTATGGGAAATATGCAAAACACAGTCCACACTTATCCATGTTTGGGCATTTTAGCTGTTTGATATTTCTAAATGATTAGAAAACTTTAAGGAGGTCGTCACGGAAGTGAACAAGGTAGAAGTCGAACTTTCACATACTTTTAATATCTAATTATATGAATAATTAATTATGTATCCATTATATTAATATAATATGAATATGTACAGTATATATATAAATATGTACATATGCATTACATATATATGTGTATATATGTAATATATATATACATATGTATATATATGTATATATATGTGTATACATATATAAATGTGTGTATATATATATATATGTATATATATATGTATATATATGTGTGTGTATGTATATATGTATATATATCTGTGTATGTATATATATATATATATATATATATATATATGTATATATGTATATATATATATATATATATATGTATATATGTATATATATATATATATGTATATATATATATATATGTATATATATATATATATGTATATATATATATATATGTATGTATATATATATATGTATGTATGTATGTATGTATATATGTATGTATATATATATGTATGTATATATATGTATGTATATATATGTATGTATATATATATATATGTATGTATATATATATATATATATGTATGTATATATATATATATATATGTATGTATGTATGTATGTATGTATGTATGTATGTATGTATGTGTATGTATACACTACCGTTCAAAAGTTTGGGGTCACCCAAACAATTTAGTGGAATAGCCTTCATTACTAAGAACAAGAATAGACTGTCGAGTTTCAGATGAAAGTTCTCTTTTTCTGGCCATTTTGAGCGTTTAATTGACCCCACAAATGTGATGCTCCAGAAACTCAATCTGCTCAAAGGAAGGTCAGTTATGTAGCTTCTGTAACGAGCTAAACTGTTTTCAGGTGTGTGAACATGATTGCACAAGGGTTTTCTAATCATCAATTAGCCTTCTGAGCCAATGAGCAAACACATTGTACCATTAGAACACAGGAGTGATAGTTGCTGGAAATGGGCCTCTATACATCTATGTAGATATTGCACCAAAAAGCAGACATTTGCAGCTAGAATAGTCATTTACCACATTAGCAATGTATAGAGTGTATTTCTTTCAAGTTAAGACTAGTTTAAAGTTATCTTCATTGAAAAGTACAGTGCTTTTCCTTCAAAAATAAGGACATTTCAATGTGACCCCAAACTTTTGAACGGTAGTATATATATATATATATATATATATATATATATATATATATATATATATATATATATATATATATATATATATGTATATATGTATGTATGTGTGTGTGTGTGTGTGTGTGTGTGTGTGTGTGTGTGGCAGAACATGCCACATAGAGCGGCATGTTCTGCTCAATACACTTTTCCTGCACTTGTTTCAGAGAAAAGATCATGTCCATTGTGCTCCTTCCTTATCTGAAGCCACATTGAGTTTCTGGAAGTACCTCTGGCAAGATATGTTCATTCAACCTGTTCAGAAGCATTCTTGAGAAGATTTGACTGACAATGCAGGCTAAGAGTGAGATGCCTCGATAATTCCTACAATCTCTTCTGTGTCTTTTCTTCTTTCTTCTTAATATGCTGCCTGCAAAAGGCCTTTGGACCAAGGCTGTCTCAAAACAGTTCATGGTTTAGTCCCTGATTTAGTCAGAAATGCTCCAACAGAGATTAGAACCCAACCTGCTGTTGTCCCATCAGCTATCCTGTCAGAAGAAATACTGTACATTTAGACATGGTCTGTTTACTGTACATTTAGACATGGTCTGTGGCTTACAATATGTACTGTCGAATGGGAAGATCTGCTTAACGTGGTGAAAGTATATCCAAAACAAATAACAACCATGACCAAAGTTAGGTACCAAGTCTGAACTTTAGCCCCAAATAAGGTTGCTCAAAAACAAAACGTTGATTTATAGGTACATTTTTGTTTTTAGCCTATGTGTCATACTCAGAGTTTATGGTCAATTTAATTCTGGTCTTGGGCATACATGTGCATGCTGCAGTATTAAGGGTAGCCTCTATGTCTGAGCTTTTCCTACCTCATTAAAAACAGCAAGCTCCAGTTTGTGAGCAGGTAATAGCAGCAGACCTGCAGCTCAAAGGGTTTCTTTGTCTGGCTGTTATAGAGTGGAGGCTGTATTTCACCACCTTCTTATTTTTTTGCCTTTTAGCTGTGAGTCAAAACCAGACTACAAGTTCTCCTGAACATATTTGCACCATTACAGTCACCGTGCCACAATTCCAAACTCTCCTCTACTCATCCTTGGCAGCATTATACAAAACTGTGCCATGTTTAGACTGCTGTTTCCGTGCAGTCTCCTCCGAACATGCGCTTTCTAAAACTGTCAGTTGAGATGTTTGTCACCACCTCTCACAATGGACTCGAGATGAAAGATGCCACCAGAACCTCTGCATGGCACTGCTGACCTCCTTTGTGTCCATTTCAATAATATTTAATAACCTCTGTCAATATTTTCAAGCACTTTTGCACTGTATGCCCATTTGAATATTTGTGTCACCACCTATGGCAGACATGGGGATTCTGCGGCCCGCGGGCCACATCCGGCCCTTTGTGCGTCCCTGTCCGGCCCGCGTGAGGCCAATCATAAATTACAAAATAAATTTAAAGAAGTATCTATGTCGAGTGTGCAATACAACGGTGCTGCTTTTGTTTTGAAAAGCGTTATTTGTATTACTTCCGTGTGGACGTACAGTACGCGTGTGCGTGATTGTGAGTGAATGTGAACAGCTGCAATCACAAATTACAAAATAAAGTTGAAAAAACATCTATGTCGTGCGCGCAATACAACTGTGCTGCTTTTATTTTGAAAAGTGTTATTTATGAGCGTATGTCCGTGTTTAACCTGTGAGTGAAGGTGCACAGCGACAAGTGATGCACGGTTTACACCCGAGACGTTTTCAACAAGACATGGACTGCCAAGCAACGTTCCCTCTAAGGTGCGCGCCTGCGCAATTGTGCACTGCTCAAGCGTCCTCTGCGCACAGCAAATATATGCTGCACACCAAATAAAATCCCATCTGGATTCTAAACAAAATAAACACATTTATTCTGTGTAATTTTGCAATGCAACTTTGAGTGACAGTGACAACAAGCGGCCCTAATGGTGTTCGTCAACACCGTTCAATTGAGCACCGTTCAATTATTGTAACGTCTATCGAGATGCTTCGAGGCCAGGAATTATATCGATCACTTTATTGAGCAAAACTGTTTATATTCGGCCATAACCACACCAAAAACATGAGTAAAACACTTCTATCTCGAAAAACTAGTCATTTTCTGCCGTACAAACCAGGCCAAAACCAACTTGTCATCTGTCACCAACACGCATACCACTAAACCACTGGTGCGTTTATGGCCACACAAAAAGTCAGACAACTCAAACACCACACAAAGTTACACTATGACTCCTCAGTCATACGTGTGGCTTATTCTACTGTCATTTATTATTAATGTTAATTTATTTATATTAATCATGGAATGCTGTTACTAGAGAAAGTTACAGGAATGCACACTTCATCCTATGCTTACATTTCATTGTGCAACATGAGGATGTTTAAGGGGAACTAAATCTCTGAAAGGGGTACAAATGATTTCCAAAGCAGTGCTTTTGGTATAAAGTTAAGTTAGGTTGAATGAAAGTATTATTATTATTATTATTATTATTTATCTTACGTTATACATCAAAAATAATATTGAGCAAAATTTAATTGAAATATTGTTGATGTGGCCCTCCAGCAGTGCTCGCGTTGCTCATGCGGCCCCCGGTAAAGATTAATTGCCCACCCCTGACCTATGGGTTATGCTTAAAATACATTCGAAGACATTACACCATATGTTTGATACTCATATCATCAAAGTTTTATAATCATTGATGATTTATGTGCAACTACTGTAGTTTTTGAAGGTGCCATGGCTCGAGACTTAGTCGATGGTAGCCACGTTTTTAAACACATTTTTGCTTAAATCTTATGGACTTGTAAATTCCAAAGATATGTACCAAATTTCATAGTGGTTGGGCTAAAATAAATATCCATACGTTATAAAGAGCGCTTTATAGCCAGCCCCGCATTAGCCATTGTCCAAGAAAGACGAGACCTCCAGTCAGCATTCAGAAAGTAGAGAAACTTAAGGTTTACGTGTAATAAAACGCGTACAAACCTAATAGCACACAGCTGATTGACTAAACTTGTGAGCAGAGGACTGTGTCTCAAAAGTGAGCCAAATTACAGACATTTGGCATTTCTGTCTCCATGCATATGCTGAATGTATGCTGATTATCGAAGCGCCCACAATGCAAATACAATCACTAAGGACACGCAGTGGGAATTTTCTAAACTGAAATTGTTCTGCGGACGCTGTTTTCCGTCTGTATTTAGTGTGTGTGAAACGGACGTGGAAACTGGCAGTTACATATAAATAGCTGTGAGAGAGGAGGCAATCACGCTCCCGCTCCGTCCTACGTATCTTTGTCAACATGTACGGACTGTCGAAAACAAATTCAGCAATGTCATTTTATAATTTCTGGAGAACTTAAGGGGCTGGTTAAAACAAGTTAAATTGTGGCATTTTGGTGTCTGCTGGCGTCCCTTAATGATGTTTATTTGTTCACATGAAAATAAACGTGCATTTTCTTTCACTGGAACATTCCAGCGCACTTTCGCAGTTAGTGCCAGCATCTTTCATGGGCGCACCTTCGGTGCGGTGAAAAAGCGGATTCAGTTGTAAATGCACTGCAGGACTGCTGTTGAAACGCCCAGAAAAAGTGGTACATAGATGTCGGTTACATTTTTCATAACATAGCATTACACAAATGTGCAAAAACCTCATTTAAATAGGGCGGTCTGCACAACCTATCAATTGTTTACAGTCTCACCAAAAAATAATTTAAATAAGGCGGTCTGCACAACCTATCAATTGTTTACCGTATTTTTCGGAGTATAAGTCGCTCCGGAGTATAAGTTGCACCGGCCGAAAATTCATAATAAAGAAGGAAAAAAACATATATAAGTCACATTTTTGGGGGAAATGTATTTGATAAAAGCCAACACCAAGAATAGACATTTGAAAGGCAATTTAAAATAAATAAAGAACAGTGAACAACAGGCTGAATAAGTGTACGTTATATGAGGCATAAATAACCAACTGAGAAGGTGCCTGGTATGTTAACGTAACATATTATGGTAAGAGTCATTCAAATAACTATAACATATAGAACATGCTATACGTTTACCAAACAATCTGTCACTCCTAATCGCTAAATCCCATGAAATCTTATACGTCTAGTCTCTTACGTGAATGAGATAAATAATAATTGATATTTTACGCTAATGTGTTAATCATTTCACACATAAGTCGCTCCTGAGTATAAGTCGCACCCCCGGCCAAACTATGAAAAAAACTGCGACTTATAGTCCGAAAAATACGGTACACAGTCTTACCAAAAACCTCATTTAAATAAGGCGGTCTACACAACCTATCAATTGTTTACACAGTCCTACCAAAAACCTCATTTAAAAAGGGCGGTCTGCACAACCTATCAATTGTTTACAGTCTTACCAAAAACCTCATTTAAATAAGGCGGTCTACACAACCTATTAATTGTTTACAGTCTTACCAAAAACCTCATTTAAATAAGGCGGTCTACACAACCTATTAATTGTTTACAGTCTTACCAAAAACCTCATTTAAATAAGGCGGTCTACACAACCTATCAATTGTTTACACAGTCCTACCAAAAACCTCATTTAAATAGGGCGGTCTGCACAACCTATCAATTGTTTACAGTCTTACCAAAAACCTCATTTAAATAAGGCGGTCTGTACAACCTATCAATTGTTTACAGTCTTACCAAAAACCTCATTTAAATAAGGCGGTCTACACAACCTATCAATTGTTTACACAGTCTTACCAAAAACCTCATTTACATAGGGCGGTCTGCACAACCTATCAATTGTTTACACAGTCCTACCAAAAACCTCATTTAAATAAGGCGGTCTACACAACCTATCAATTGTTTACACAGTCTTACCAAAAACCTCATTTAAATAGGGCGGTCTACACAACCTATCAATTGTTTACACAGTCTTACCAAAAACCTCATTTAAATAAGGCGGTCTACACAACCTATCAATTGTTTACAGTCTTACCAAAAACCTCATTTAAATAGGGCGGTCTGCACAACCTATCAATTGTTTACACAGTGCTACCAAAAACCTCATTTAAATAGGGCGGTCTACACAACCTATCAATTGTTTACAGTCTTACCAAAAACCTCATTTAAATAGGGCGGTCTGCACAACCTATCAATTGTTTACACAGTCTTACCAAAAACCTCATTTAAATAGGGCGGTCTGCACAACCTATCAATTGTTTACACAGTGCTACCAAAAACCTAATTTAAATAGGGCGGTCTACACAACCTATCAATTGTTTACACAGTCCTACCAAAAACCTCATTTAAATAAGGCGGTCTGCACAACCTATCAATTGTTTACACAGTCCTACCAAAAACCTCATTTAAATAGGGCGGTCTACACAACCTATCAATTGTTTACACAGTCCTACCAAAAACCTCATTTAAATAGGGCGGTCTACACAACCTATCAATTGTTTACACAGTCCTACCAAAAACCTCATTTAAATAGGGCGGTCTGCACAACCTATCAATTGTTTACACAGTCTTACCAAAAACCTCATTTACATAGGGCGGTCTGCACAACCTATCAATTGTTTACACAGTCTTACCAAAAACCTCATTTAAATAGGGCGGTCTGCACAACCTATCAATTGTTTACACAGTCTTACCAAAAACCTCATTTAAATAGGGCGGTCTGCACAACCTATCAATTGTTTACACAGTCTTACCAAAAACCTCATTTAAATAAGGCGGTCTGCACAACCTATCAATTGTTTACACAGTCTTAGATCCCACGCACACAAAATTAGTTGATCAGGTCCATAGTTCCTTATAGGGACCAACCTCACTAAACAGAACATTACATTCAATGTTTTGGCTCATCTAAGAGAAGCACTAAAGCATTTTGTTTTTCCTTCCATAGATCAACATCAACGTCAACACCTTGGACTCGGAGCTGGAGTTTGCCGTCCTGCCTGCTGCCACCGGCGAAGTTGTGTTTGATCAGGTGTGCTGAACACATTCTGCACTGACCTCTACTCTCACACTAAATTCAATTAACAATTCAACTACAATATACACAGTTGTCATGACACAAGGAAATATCTCAAGTTTTCCCGATATATACACAAACCCAAGATTTCCCAAGATCGTATTCAGGTTTATTTGAGTTAAAAGAATACTGTATGGAAGCATTTACAGCAAGCAGCGAGAGCCAACTTATGTTACGGCCATTTATTAAACAGGGTAAAAGCCAACTTACTATGGTGAAGTATAATCATCTTCATTACCTCGTTTGTGTTTGGACAGGTTTGTGTCATAGGTAGTAATTAGAGATGTCCGATATTATCGGCCGATAAATGCTTTAAAATGTAATATCGGAAATTATCGGCATCATTTTTTTCATTATCAGTATCGTTTTTTTTTGTTGTTTTTGTTTTTTTTATTAAATCAACATAAAAAACACAAGATACACTTACAATTAGTGCACCAACCCAAAAAACCTCCCTCCCCCATTTATACTCATTCACACAAAAGGGTTGTTTCTTTCTGTTATTAATATTGTGGTTCCTACATTATATATCAATATATATCAATACAGTCTGCAAGGGATACAGTCCGTAAGCACACATGATTGTGCGTGCTGCTGCTCCACTAATAGTACTAACCTTTAACAGTTCATTTTACTCATTTTTATTAATTGCTAGTTTCTATGTAACTGTTTTTATATTGTTTTACTTTCTTTTTTATTCAAGAAAATGTTTTTAATTTATTTATCTTATTTTATTTTATTAATATTTTAAAAAAAGGACCTTATCTTCACCATACCTGGTTGTCCAAATTAGGCATAATAATGTGTTAATTCCACGACTGTATATATCAGTATCGGTTGATATCGGTATCGGTTGATATCGGTATCGGTAATTAAAGAGTTGGACAATATCGGAATATCGGATATCGGCAAAAAGCCATTATCAGACATCCCTAGTAGTAATGTGTGACATTTTGTCATGTTTTTTAAATAGATACTGTAGATCGCACTTTATTGTCATCGTACTTAAAAAGTACAACAAAGTTACATTTTCAGCACAGACCCGTTCAAGAGCAGACATACACTGCAGGGTAGACAGAACAGGAACGCTGATGGATCGCCACTGGAGCGGCGCCCCGTAAAGGTGGGAAAAGGTCAAACATGGGGGGAGGTTAAGTTAAGTTAAGTTAAAGTTAAAGTACCAATGATTGTCACACGCACACACTAGGTGTGGTGAAATTTGTCCTCTGCATTTGACCCATCCCCATGTTCACCCCTTCTGGGAGGTGAGGGGAGCAGTGAGCAGCAGCGGTAGCCACGCCCGGGAATCATTTTTGGTGATTTTAGTGATGGTTGATAGGTTGATTGGTGATACTAAATGTTCCCTAGTGTGTGAATGTTGTCTGTCTATCTGTGTTGGCCCTGCGATGAGGTGGCCACTTTTCCAGGGTGTACCGTTTTTTTCGGACTATAAGTCTCAGTTTTTTTCATAGTTTGTGCGACTTATACTCAGGAGCGACTTATGTGTGAAATTATTAACACATTACTGTAAAATATCAAATAATATTATTTATTTCATTCACGTAAGAGACTAGACGTATAAGATTTCATGGGATTTAGCGATTAGGAGTGACAGATTGTTTGGTAAACGTATAGCATGTTCTATATGTTATAGTTATTTGAATGACTCTTACCATAATATGTTACGTTAACATACCAGTTGGTTATTTATGCCTCATATAACGTACGCTTATTCAGCCTGTTGTTCACTATTCTTTATTTATTTTAAATTGCCTTTCAAATGTCTATTCTTGGTGTTGGCTTTTATCAAATACATTTCCCCAAAAAATGCGACTTATACTCCAGTGCGACTTATATATGTTTTTTCCCTTCTTTATTATGCATTTTCGTCCGCTGCGACTTATACTCCGAAAAATACGGTACCCTGCCTTCTGTCCGAGTGCGGCTGGGATAGGCTCCAGCACCCCCGAAAGGGACAAGCGGCACAAAATGGATGGATGGAATCATGCCTTCATTCATACTTCTGTTAAACGTTCCGCTTGGAATTTGACCCGGTAGTAAAAGTTTTCCTTTTGGTGACGTCAGCAGATTATACAAAAATGGACATAACTTACCCAAAGTCCCGCAACCTCGAGAGGAACAAGCGGTAGAAAATGGATGGATTTACCCAAGCTGCTTTGCGCCAGTCCGCCACTGTAGTTTGATGCTGTAGTCAATAAGCTCCTTATTTTTCTCTTGTCCTCTTGTTGTGGAGCAGACTGGCTCGTACATGCACATGCATCCAATGTTGTTACCATTTCTAGTACAAAGTAACGTATAGTTCGAATTTATATCTATCAGTAGACTCGCTATGGAAGCGCTAAAAACTACAAGATGGACGACCGGGAGAAGTCGCAGTCAAAGTTGGACGCCCGTAAATAAGACCGCCCACAAAACGACGCATCCTTAATAGAAGGTCAGAAAGCATCTTGAAAACGCTCTTTAAAACATAATCTATGCAAAATTTTGACCAAAGGACCACCATTACATGTTATGTAGACCACAAGGAAATGTTTTAAATGTAGGAAAAAACATAATATGACCCCTTTAACACATTTACCCAAGAACTTTGAGAGTTTGTGAACTGTTGAGCGTGGTCTATAACGATCATTTTTGTTGGTAAATAAGAGACAATGAAATATTACTATCACACTTCAACATCTCCGTCATGTAAATGTTGCCTCTTTGCTATGTCAGCATTGCAAATGAGAATCTGATTAATAAAGATTGAATACATATATAAATACATGTAAACTAGGAAGTCAGAACACTGGTGTGTTGCTAATTGTTTATATACTACATTACCCACAAGGCTTAGTTAGCACTCTCGACAGGAACCGGAAATAGGTCCGAGTTTTTGATTGATTGATTGAAAGTTTTATTAGTAGATTGCACAGTACAGTACATATTCCGTACAATTGACCACTAAAAGGTAACACCCCAATAAGTTTTTCAACTTGTTTACAAGTCGGGGTCCACGTAAATCAATTCATGGTAAAAGAGCTTGGTGGTATTTGGCATTTGTACCGTTAGAGCAAAAAAGGGTGGATATATTGTAACACGTTACTTAAGAAACATGTTGTGATTAGTTAGTTGTAGTCGATGCGCGTGTTTGAGTGTCGCTCAGAGACAAATTCGATTGGCGAAAATGACGCTGACTGGCCAAAATATGCGGGAAAGTTGCGGGGCTTTGGATAAAGTTGTGAGGCCTGCACATCATTTGTGGAGATTTATTACACTTGCCCGAATTGGCGCGATTGCAACATCGTGAATTCCTGCAGCGACTGCATAATGTGCTTGTGCACTGCCAAAAGTCAGTGTTCAAAAACAAGACAAAAAATTACAAAAATGAGGGGTATTTTATTTGAACTAAGCAAAATTATCTACCATTAGAATAAGAAAATTCGGCTTGTCAAGACTTTCCAAAACAAGTAAAATTAGCTAACCTCAATGAACCCAAAAATACCTTAAAATAAGTATATTCTCACTAATAACAAGTGCACTTTTCTTGGTAGGAAAAAAAAGAGACCTTTTTGCTCAATATGTTGAGAAATATTCTTCGATTAAGTAAATGCTAGTGCCATTATCTTGACATAATGATATGCGCTCGGCACCATGATTTTTTTTTTTTCATGCTTGAAGTAAGAAATGATGACTTTAAAAAAGTAGTTTTCTACTTGTGAGTGTTGATGACACAGCTTTGCAACAGTTGATATTCTAGTTTCAAGCATGTTTTACTCAATATAGGTCATCAAATCTCATTTTACTGAGATCATTTAGGAGCAAAACACTTAAAACAAGTAAAACACTCTAACATAAAATCTGCTTAGTGAGAAGAATTATCTTATCAGACAGAAAATAAGCAAATATCACCCTTATTTGAGATATTTCATCTTACTTAGATTTCAGTTTTTGCAGTGTGAGCAAGGACAAACACGACAAATGTATTTTTTCTGGTGGTCGAATGCATTGATATCGTCACTGAACGTATAGCGGTTAAAGGCCTACTGAAAGCCACTACTAGCGACCACGCAGTCTGATAGTTTATATATCAATGATGAAATCTTAACATTGCAACACATGCCAATACGGCCGGGGTAACTTATAAAGTGACATTTTAAATTTCCCGCTAAACTTCCGGTTGAAAACGTCGCGGTATGATGACGTATGCGCGTGACGTCAATCGTTGAAACGGAAGTATCCGGACACATTGTATCCAATACAAAAAGCTCGGTTTTCATCTCAAAATTCCACAGTATTCTGGACATCTGTGTTGGTGAATCTTTTGCAATTTGTTTAATGAACAATGAAGACTGCAAAGAAGAAAGCTTTAGGTGGGATCGGTGTATTAGCGGCTGGCTGCAGCAACACAACCAGGAGGACTTTGACTTGGATAGCAGACGCGCTATCCGACGCTAGCCGCCGACCGCACGGATGATCGGGTGAAGTCCTTCGTTGCTCCGTCGATCGCTGGAACGCAGGTGAGGGCTGGCTGGCGTAGGTGGATAGCTAACGTTTTTAGCATAGCTCTGTGAGGTCCCGTTGCTTAGTTAGCTTCAATGGCGTCGTTAGCAACAGCATTGTTAAGCTTCGCCAGGCTGGAAAGCATTAACCGTGTATTTACATGTCCATGGTTTAATAGTATTGTTGATCTTCTGTCTATCCTTCCAGTCAGGGGTTTATTTCTTTTGTTTCTATCTGCAGTTAAGCACGATGCTATCACGTTAGCTCCGTAGCTAAAGTGCTTCGCCGATGTATTGTCGTGGAGATAAAAGTCACTGTGAATGTCCATTTCGCGTTCTCGACTCTCATTTTCAAGAGGATATAGTATCCGAGGTGGTTTAAAATACAAATCCGTGATCCACAATAGAAAAAGGAGAAAGTGTGGAATCCAATGAGCCAGCTTGTACCTAAGTTACGGTCAGAGCGAAAAAAGATGCGTCCCGCACTGCACTCTAGTCCTTCACTCTCACGTTCCTCATGCACAAATCGTTCATCCTCGCTCAAATTAATGGGGTAATCGTCGCTTTCTCGGTCCGAATCGCTCTCGCTGCTGGTGTAAACAATGGGGAAATGTGAGGAGTCCTTCAACCTGTGACGTCACGCTACTTCCGGTACAGGCAAGGCTTTTTTTATCAGCGACCAAAAGTTGCGAACTTTATCGTCGATGTTCTCTACTAAATCCTTTCAGCAACAATATGGCAATATCGCGAAATGATCAAGTATGACACATAGAATGGATCTGCTATCCTCGTTTAAATAAAAAAAATTCATTTCAGTAGGCCTTTAAGGTGAAAGAGCTTATTCCGGCAAAATAAATTGCATGATTAATCTAAGTGTGTTCATGATTATTGCAATATTTTTCGTGATTAATCACATGAGTTAATTAGTTAATATTGACAGCCCTAATAATAATGCAATCGCTCCTACCGCTTGTTATTAATGATAAACGCCAACTTGCACAGTAGAAAGAAAAAAAACGCTTGAAAAAAGGCCCAAAGTAAGGAAAGTTGCAGTAATACAACATTGCATAATGAAGTGATGGCACATGTGTGACTGGGCAGCCATGGGGTGGGACAGTCAACTTGTTTTATGAGAATCAAGTGTGAAATTGTACCAAAAAAAATGAGGCGTTTTGTTGCGTTTGTAACAGCTGTTGTGCAGAATAGGCACCCTTGCCATTTGGGCAATGCTTTTTGGGCAAAATGCCATGGAGAAGAACTCCAGTCAATGACAACACCTGCAGCATTTAGCTGCAACTTATGCGTTTCTAATCGTTTCGTGTGGTGCCATTAACACAAACCTCCCTCAAACGTTATGTGGAATGAAGTAAAACATATTTTACAATATCTTATTTTTTGTTTTAGCTTGTTTCTAAGTACACCTTAATAGTGGTGTAGCCGGCATGCTTGTCTGTACACATGCCCCTATCCAGTAATAGGACTTAGTGAGTCATATACAGTACAAAGCAAGAACTAATTATGAATATTAATTTTATGCGGCAGATGTGCAGATGTGTCAGCGTTTTTATGGTAGCTAAATGTCTTTTTTTTCCCTTCCTTTGTACTTACTTTAAATGAGAATTGCAATTCTCCAACCCAGATATGTCTTCAAGGTGAACCCGTTTTGTACCATGTGACAGCATCAAGGTAGGAAAGGCGTTGTTTTCGCCTCTTCCTGTAAAACCGGTTCTTCCGATAGCTAGTTTAGCCAAGTGCTTGTATATGTTGTGGTTTCGTGTCTGGGGACCCACCCTTCGTCTCAGCTGCGGAGAGAACAACGTGATCAAATCCTGTTGATGCTTAATGGCAACACCAGTGAATGTGGCAAATTTCAAAGGCATTAATTATGTTGTTTAGTTCGCCGGTGCTAATTTATATATGTTTAGGTTTATATTGTACAAACCCCGTTTCCATATGAGTTGGGAAATTGTGTTAGATGTAAATATAAACGGAATACAATGATTTGCAAATCCTTTTCAAGCCATATTCAGTTGAATGCACTACAAAGACAACATATTTGATGTTCAAACTCATAAACTTAATTTTTTTTTTGCAAATAATAATTAACTTAGAATTTCATGGCTGCAACACGTGCCAAAGTAGTTGTGAAAGGGCATGTTCACCACTGTGTTACATGGCCTTTCCTTTTAACAACACTCAGTAAAGGTTTGGGAACTGAGGAGACACATTTTTGAAGCTTCTCAGGTGGAATTCTTTCCCATTCTTGCTTGATGTACAGCTTAAGTTGTTCAACAGTCCGGGGGTCTCCCTTGTGCTATTTTAGGTGCCACACATTTTCAATGGGAGACAGGTCTGGACTACAGGCAGGCCAGTCTAGTACCCGCACTCTTTTACTATGAAGCCACGTTGATGTAACACGTAGCTTGGCATTGTCTTGCTGAAATAAGCAGGGGCGTCCATGGTAACGTTGCTTGGATGGCAACATATGTTGCTCCAAAACCTGTATGTACCTTTCAACATTAATGGCGCCTTCACAGATGTGTAAGTTACCCATATCTTGGACACTAATACACCCTCATACCATCACAGATGCTGCCTTTTACACTTTGCACCTATAACAATCCGGATGGTTCTTTTCCTCTTTGGTCCGGAGGACACGACGTCCACAGTTTCCAAAAACTATTTGAAATGTGGACTCGTCAGACCACAGAACACTTTTCCACTTTGTATCAGTCCATCTTAGATGAGCTCAGGCCCAGCAAAGCCGACGGCGTTTCTGGGTGTTGTTGATAAACGGTTTTCGCCTTGCATAGGAGAGTTTTAATTTGCACTTACAGGTGTAGCGACCAACTGTAGTTACTGGCAGTGGGTTTCTGAAGTGTTCCTGAGGCCATGTGGTGATATCCTTTACACACTGATGTGGCTTGTTGATGCAGTACAGCCTGAGGGATGGAAGGTCACGGGCTTAGCTGCTTACGTGCAGTGATTTCTCCAGATTCTCTGAACCCTTTGATGATATTACGGAGCGTAGATGGTGAAATCCCTAAATTCCTTGCAATAGCTGCTTGAGAAATGTTGTTCTTAAACTGTTCAACAATTTGCTCACGCATTTGTTGACAAAGTGGTGACCCTCGCCCCATCCTTGTTTGTGAATGACTGAGCATTTCATGGAATCTACTTTTATACCCAATCATGGCACCCACCTGTTCCCAATTTGCCTGTTCACCTGTGGGATGTTCCAAATAAGTGTTTGATGAGCATTCCTCAACTTTATCAGTATTTATTGCCACCTTTCCCAACTTCTTTGTCACGTGTTGCTGCCATCAAATTCTAAAGTTAATGATTATTTGCAAAGAACAAATGTTTATCAGTTTGAACATCAAATATGTTGTCTTTGTAGCATATTCAACTGAATATGGCTTGAAAATGATTTGCAAATCATTGTATTCCGTTTATATTTACATCTAACACCATTTCCCAACTCATATGGAAACGGGGTTTGTACATAGGGGTGTAACGGTACACAAAAATTTCGGTTCGGTACGTACCTCGGTTTAGAGGTCACGGTTTGGTTCATTTTCGGTACAGTAAGAAAACAACAAAATATACATTTTTGGGTTATTTATTTACCAAATGTGTAAACAATGGCATAACATACATATACACGCAGGGTCCATTTCCAGGGTTGATGTGGTCAACATATATCAAATAAAAACTAAATAAGATAAGGCTCAGAATGGTTTCTTAACAAAACCTTTTTACATATAAAGTGCTTTTTTTGATTGATTGATTGAAACTTTTATTAGTAGATTGCGCAGTACAGTACATATTCCGTACAATTGACCACTAAATGGTAACACCCCAATAAGTTTTTCAACTCGTTTAAGTCGGGGTCCACGTTAATCAACATTAAACTGCCTCAAGTTGTTGCTCAGATTAATTAAAATGACAAAACTTTTCTTCTACATATAAAAAGTGCAACATTAAACAGTTTCAAGTCAACTCAGCCTCAGATTAACTCCCCCCCCCCCCCCCCCCCAGCCTGGCTAACTTGGCAGTAAGAGGATATATGGGCTCATTGTTCTTCCACCATAGAAGTGGCTCAAAATCTAGTTCTTAATGCAATATGGACTTAAATCTGCTGCTATAAAAACATTTGTTATTGCTTTAGCCCTGCCTGACTCGCCGAGGAGAGGCTGCTTGAATGCGGTGGTGACGCTTCAAATGGGTTAGCATGTTTGACGTGTTGTCAGAAGCAGCTGCTGAACAATGTCGGCAAACCGCCGTCCTCCATTGTTGTATCGCACCAAAGTGTTCCCAAATGGGAGATCTTAACGTGGCAGGAGGGTCTTTTAGCTCTGGCTTTTGCATGTAGTAGTAGCCTGGTCGTTGCTAACATGCCGTGTGTTGTTTACACAACGTGCGCTACACTACTTAATATGTCCGTGTGGAAAGTCGTTCGGTACACCGAACCGAAACCCCCGTACCGAAACGGTTCAATACAAATACACGTACCATTACAGCCCTAATTGTACATGTATTTGATCAGTAGTGACATGTTTTGCTTAATTGGCTTACTTAAAAGATATGAGGGCGTGTCACAAATAACAGCTCCCTACATAAATAGTCCAAAAGTACATTAGTCATGTTTTCTTAATGCAACATACTCTACACAAACTAAATAAAGGAAATACGCTAGCATGCGATCTCAGCATAGAACACTTGTTGCTGGGCAGAATTCTCGGACCTTAATCGTACAAAAAAAATCCACAGTTTTAAATAGAATTAAAGCTGCAATCAGCGATGGATGGGACCGACTTTGACGGCACATAAAATCCAAATCGGAGCAGTAATTAAAACTCTTTCGTCAACTTTTAATCAGAAGGGTTCAATCTCTCTCATGTGCTAGTTTGAAGCCGACACGACAAACGCGCTCAGAGGGGATAATGTTTGAAAAAAGGTGACCGGTTTTTACAAAACTTTTGTTTGGAAGGGGGAATTGCAAACTTGCTGTTGATTTTTGCTGGGGGTTGACAATATATGAAATGTAGGTCTAAGTGAGACCTACATAGAGGTTTTTGTTTCATGTCTCTAAGACATTTCTACTGGAAGTTACAGGCAGTTTTGTCTGAGTTTTCTTCCTAGGAGCAGTTGTGTCTGTTTTTTCTTCCTAGGGGGCGCTAGAGCGCAATTTTGAGTTTTGGGGTTGTTGTTTTTTTTTATGACAGCGCAATTTTTGCCAGTCCTGATGAGCGTGTCCAGTTTGGTGAGTTTTGAAGCATGTTAAGGAGGTCAAATTACAGCTCAAAAAGGCAAAAGTGACTGTTTTTACTAAACTTTTGTTTTGAAAGGGGAATTGCAAACTTCCTGTTGATTTCTGCTGAAAGATGTAGGTCTAAGTGAGACCTACATAGAGGTTTTTGTTTCATGTCTCTACGACATTCCTACTGGGAGTTAGAGGCAGTTTTGTCTGTGTTTTCTTCCTAGGGGGCGCTAGAGCGCAATTTTGAGTTTTGAGGCTAGGTTTTTTGATTAGATCGCAATTTTCACCAGTCCTGATGTGTGTGTGTCAAATTTGGTGAGTTTTTAAGCATGTTAAGGGGGTCAAATTACAGCTCAAAGAGGCGGCAGAATAATAATAATAACTAGTCCTAAGTGTCCAAAAACTTTTGTCTACTGTTAGTCCTAAATGTCCCAATACTTTTGTCCAGTGGTAGTCCTAAATGTCCCAATACTTTTGTCCAGTGGCAGTCCTAAATGTCCCAATACTTTTGTCCAGAGTTAGTCCTTAGTGTCCCAAAACTTTTGTCCAGTGGTAGTCCTAAATGTCCCAATACTTTTGTCCAGTGGTAGTCCTAAATGTCCCAATACTTTTTTCCAGTGGTAGTCCTAAATGTCCCAATACTTTTGTCCAGTGGCAGTCCTAAATGTCCCAATACTTTTGTCCAGAGTTAGTCCTTAGTGTCCCAAAACTTTTGTCCAGTGGTAGTCCTAAATGTCCCAATACTTTTGTCCAGAGGTAGTCCTAAATGTCCCAATACTTTTGTCCAGTGGTAGTCCTAAATGTCCCAATACTTTTGTCCAGTGGTAGTCCTAAATGTCCCAATACTTTTGTCCAGAGTTAGTCCTTAGTGTCCCAAAACTTTTGTCCAGTGGTAGTCCTAAATGTCCCAATACTTTTGTCCAGTGGTAGTCCTAAATGTCCCAATACTTTTGTCCAGTGGTAGTCCTTAGTGTCCCAATACCTTTGTCCAGTGGTAGTCCTAAATGTCCCAATACTTTTGTCCAGAGTTAGTCCTTAGTGTCCCAAAACTTTTGTCCAGAGTTAGTCCTTAGTGTCCCAAAATTTTTGTCCAGTGGTAGTCCTAAATGTGCCAATACTTTTGTCCAGAGTTAGTCCTTAGTGTCCCAAAACTTTTGTCCAGTGGTAGTCCTAAATGTCCCAATACTTTTGTCCAGAGTTAGTCCTTAGTGTCCCAAAACTTTTGTCCAGTGGTAGTCCTAAATGTCCCAATACTTTTGTCCAGTGGTAGTCCTAAATGTCCCAATACTTTTGTCCAGAGGTAGTCCTAAATGTCCCAATACTTTTGTCCAGTGGTAGTCCTAAATGTCCCAATACTTTTGTCCAGAGTTAGTCCTTAGTGTCCCAAAACTTTTGTCCAGTGGTAGTCCTAAATGTCCCAATACTTTTGTCCAGTGGTAGTCCTAAATGTCCCAATACTTTTGTCCAGTGGTAGTCCTAAATGTCCCAATACTTTTGTCCAGAGGTAGTCCTAAATGTCCCAATACTTTTGTCCAGTGGTAGTCCTAAATGTCCCAATACTTTTGTCCAGAGGTAGTCCTAAATGTCCCAATACTTTTGTCCAGTGGTAGTCCTAAATGTCCCAATACTTTTGTCCAGTGGTAGTCCTAAATGTCCCAATACTTTTGTCCAGTGGTAGTCCTAAATGTCCCAATACTTTTGTCCAGAGGTAGTCCTAAATGTCCCAATACTTTTGTCCAGAGGTAGTCCTAAATGTCCCAATACTTTTGTCCAGAGGTAGTCCTAAATGTCCCAATACTTTTGTCCAGTGGTAGTCCTAAATGTCCCAATACTTTTGTCCAGTGGTAGTCCTAAATGTCCCAATACTTTTGTCCAGTGGTAGTCCTAAATGTCCCAATACTTTTGTCCAGTGGTAGTCCTTAGTGTCCCAAAACTTTTGTCCAGTGGTAGTCCTAAATGTCCCAATACTTTTGTCCAGAGTTAGTTCTTAGTGTCCCAAAACTTTTGTCCAGTGGTAGTCCTAAATGTCCCAATACTTTTGTCCAGTGGTAGTCCTAAATGTCCCAATACTTTTGTCCAGTGGTAGTCCTAAATGTCCCAATACTTTTGTCCAGTGGTAGTCCTAAATGTCCCAATACTTTTGTCCAGTGGTAGTCCTAAATGTCCCAATACTTTTGTCCAGTGGTAGTCCTAAATGTCCCAATACTTTTGTCCAGAGGTAGTCCTAAATGTCCCAATACTTTTGTCCAGAGGTAGTCCTAAATGTCCCAATACTTTTGTCCAGAGGTAGTCCTAAATGTCCCAATACTTTTGTCCAGTGGTAGTCCTAAATGTCCCAATACTTTTGTCCAGTGGTAGTCCTAAATGTCCCAATACTTTTGTCCAGTGGTAGTCCTTAGTGTCCCAAAACTTTTGTCCAGTGGTAGTCCTAAATGTCCCAATACTTTTGTCCAGAGTTAGTTCTTAGTGTCCCAAAACTTTTGTCCAGTGGTAGTCCTAAATGTCCCAATACTTTTGTCCAGTGGTAGTCCTAAATGTCCCAATACTTTTGTGTATTGTACATACCTTCTCTGCAGTTAAGGGGGTCAAATTACAGCTCAAAGAGGCGGCAGAATAATAATAATAATAAAACCTTACAATTACAATAGGGTCCTTTGTCCCAAAGGAACATTGCGGTCCCTAATTAGATACAACTTTTATCGCTGATACACAGAGTTAGTGTACTAGCAACATTAGTGCAAGTGAATAAGGTAATGACAAGTAAAATTGCTGCGGTCAAGAGCAAAGCAGAGTATTACCGTAATTTCCGGACTATAAGCCGCTACTTTTTCCCCTCGTTCTGGTCCCTGCGGCTTATACAAGGGTGCGGCTTATTTACGGCCTGTTCTTCTCCGACACCGACGAAGAGGATTTCGGTGGTTTTAGTACGCAGGAGGAAGACGATGACACAATGATTAAAGACTGACTTTTCATATACCGGTAGGCTGGTTATTTTGATAACGTACTCTGCACGAATGCTGTTCACCATGTCAAAGATGTGAAAGTTTGATTGAATGATTGAAAGATTTATTGTTAATAAATGGGACGCTTTGCGTTCCCAAACAGTCATCTCTGTCCCGACAATCCCCTCCGTGGTAGCAGGAACCCCTATATACTACGGTAATTACACATCAAAACCCTGCGGCTTATAGTCGGGTGCGGCTTATATATGGAGCAATCTGTATTTCCCCCTATATTTAGCTGGTGCGGCTTATAGTCAGGTGCGGCTTATAGTCCGGAAATTACGGTATGTACACACACATCGTAAATTAACCCCCAAAACATGTTCATTTTGAAGTTTTGTTTTAAAGGCCTACTGAAAGCCACTACTACCGACCACACAGTCTGATAGTTTATATATCAATGATGAAATCTTAACATTGCAACACATGCCAATACGGCCGGGTTAACTTATAAAGTGACTTTTAAAACTTCCCGGGAAATATCCGGCTGAAACGTCGCGGTATGATGACGTATGCGCGTGACGAAGTCAGAGTAACGGAAGTTATGGTACCCGTAGAATCCTATACAAAAAGCTCTGTTTTCATTTCATAATTCCACAGTATTTTGGACATCTTTTGCAATTTGTTTAATGAACAATGAAGGCTGCAAAGAAGACAGTTGTAGGTGGGATCGGTGTATTAGCGGCGGACTACAGCAACACAACCAGGAGGACTTTGTTGGAGCGCTAGCCGCGCTAGCTGTGCTAGCCGCGCTAGCCGCGCTAGCCGCCGACCTCACCTTGACTTCCTACGTCTCCGGGCCGCCAAACGCATCGGGTGAAGTCCTTCGTCCTTCTGCCGATCGCTGGAACGCAGGTGAGCACGGGTGTTGATGAGTAGATGAGGGCTGGCTGGCGTAGGTGGAGAGCTAATGTTTTTAGCATAGCTCTGTGAGGTCCCGTTGCTAAGTTGCTAAGTTAGCTTCAATGGCGTCGTTAGCACAACATTGTTAACCTTCGCCAGCCTGGAAAGCATTAACCGTGTATTTACATGTCCACGGTTTAATAGTATTGTTGATTTTCTATCTATCCTTCCTTCTATCCTTTATTCTTTTGTTTCTATATGCAGTTAAAGCACGATGCTATCACGTTAGCTCGTAGCTAAAGCATTTCGCCGATGTATTGTCGTGGAGATAAAAGGCACTGAATGTCCATTTTGCGTTCTCGACTCTCATTTTCAAGAGGATATAGTATCCCAGGTGGTTTAAAATACAAATCCGTGATCCACAATAAAAAAAGGAGAGTGTGGAATCCAATGAGCCAGCTTGTACCTAAGTTACGGTCAGAGCTAAAAAAGATACGTCCATCACTGCCTCTCAAGTCCTTCACTGTAACGTTCCTCATCTACGAATCTTTCATCCTCGCTCAAATTAATGGGGTAATCATCACTTTCTCGGTCCGAATCTCTCTCGCTCCATTGTAAACAACGGGGAATTGTGAGGAATACTAGCTCCTGTGACGTCACGCTACTTCCGGTACAGGCAAGGCTTTTTTTTTATCAGCGAGCAAAAGTTGCGAACTTTATCGTCGATTTTCTCTACTAAATCCTTTCAGCAAAAATATGGCAATATCGCGAAATGATCAAGTATGACACATAGAATGGATCTGCTATTCCCGTTTAAATAAAAAAAAATCATTTCAGTAGGCCTTTAAGTAAAGGTAGTGCTTTTGTGATGTACACTAACTGGTTAATTTGAGGAAGTGCAGCAGCAGATTAGAGTAGTGGAAATGCGGCGTATGTGCACCTTGACATCTAGTATAAGCAGCTTGTTGTGCTCTCCCGCTGGAAGGAAATGTGGTAAGTAGCAGCAGCAGCCCGAGCACACGGGTGGCCTGTGTTTAGCGGGGAAATGCTGAGTAACAGCAGCAAGCTCATTATGCAGCCAGTGCGAGCTTCCTTTGGTCTGCGTTCATAAACTTTAGGATGTGTCATACCGCTCTGAACGACAGGTGTCTGCCACTCCCCTACACGCCCTGCTCATCTCATTTCGCCTTCAGCTGCAAGCTAGCACAAAAAAAAAAATCCCTCAGGTTGGCTCAGCGTTAAATCAACTCGTTAATAGCAAAATGACTGAAGTTACTCACCCTCAAAAGCTGTCACCCAACCGGTGAATTCACAGAATTGCTGCAAAGCTGCTCCCAAGCCAAGAAAGCCAAACAGGCAATATGCCGCATGACAGCTTTTTTTTTTTTACTGTATCCCAGCATTACACCACAACTACAGATGTCTGATAATGGCTTTTTTGCCCATTTCCGATATTCTCCAACTCTTGATTACCGATTCCGATATCAACCGATATATATACAGTCGTGGAATTAACACATTATTATGCCTTATTTTGTTGTGATGCCCCGCTGGATGCATTAAACCAGGGGTGCTCATTACGTGGACCGCGGAGGGTGTGTCAGTCGTTCGCCAGCCAGGCATTAAAAAAATAGTCCTAAAAATGAGCGATCATAAATCTTCACTATGACGTCACTTTCGTCACTTGATTGACATTCACGGCACCCGAGGGTCTCGTGAGATGACGCTGGCTGCTGCCAGCTCGTTATTAAGAAAAAATGACCGACAGGAAGGCGAGAAACACTTTTTATTTCAACAGACTCTGGCGCCGTACCTGTCGTCAAAACTCCAAAGACCGACTGCACAGTTCCTGCCTTCACAATAAAAGCGCTGCTTCATCCTGCCTGCGCTAACAAAATAAGAGTCTCAGAAAGCTGGCGTGCACAAGCTAGCAAGCTACGGAGTTTGCCGCCAATGTATTTCTTGTAAAGTGTATACAAAGGAGTATGGAAGCTGGACAAATAAGATGACAAAAACCAACCACTTTCATGTGGTATTGGACAGAAAGGAGGACTTTTTTTCTCCTCCATTTGAAAATGCGGACGTTGTCAGCACTACTGTCTGATTCCTATCAATGCAAGTCATCAGAATCAGGTAATACACCAATTTATATTCTTGTCTTCATGAAAGAAAGGAATCTAAATGTGTTAAACATGCATGCATTATCATTAAACACCTTTAACTTGTTAACAATATTAACTATGTGTGTTAAACATGCTTGCATTATCTTTAAACACCTTTAACTTGTTAACAATATTAACTATATGTGTTAAACATGCTTGCATTATCTTTAAACACCTTTAACTTGTTAATAATATTAACTATATGTGTTAAACATGCTTGTATTATCTTTAAACACCTTTAACATGTTAACAATATTGACTATATGTGTTAAACATGCTTGTATTATCATTAAACACCTATAATTTATTAACAATATTAACTATATGTGTTAAACATGCTTGCATTATCTTTAAACACCTTTAACATGTTAACAATATTGACTATATGTGTTAAACATTATTGTATTACCATTAAACACCTATAATTTATTAACAATATTAACTATATGTGTTAAACATGCTTGCATTATCATTAAACACCTTTAACTTGTTAACAAAAACATATATTTCATAAATAAGTCAATATAAATTATATATATGAATGAGGTAGATCCCCACAACTTGATCAATTGAAAAGTAGCTTGCCTGCAGAAAAAGTGTCAGCACCCCTGCATTAAACAATGTAACACAGTTTTCCAAAATAAATCAACTCAAGTTATGGAAAAAAAATGCCAACATGGCACTGCCATATTTATTATTGAAGTCACAAAGTGCTTTTTTTTTTTTAACATGCCTCAAAACAGCAGCTTGGAATTTGGGACATGCTCTCCCTGAGAGAGCATGAGGAGGGTAGCAGGGAGCGGGGGGGTGTATATTGTTGCATCCCGGAAGAGTTAGTGCTGCAAGGGGTTCTGAGTATTTGCGCTGTTGTGTTTATGTTGTGTTACGGTGCGGATGTTCTCCCGAAATGTGTTTGTCATTCTTGTTTGGTGTGGGTTCACAGTGTGGCGCATATTTTTAACAGTGTTAATGTTGTTTATACGCCCACCCTCAGTGTGACCTGTATGGCTGTTGACCAAGTATGCGTTGCATTCGCTTGTGTGTGTGAAAAGGCGTAGATATTATGTGACTGGGCCGGCACGCAAAGGCAGTGCCTTTAAGGTTTATTGGCGCTCTGTACTTCTCCCTACATCCGTGTACACAGCGGCCTTTTAAAAAGTCATACATTTTACTTTTTGAAACCGATAAGTTTGAAACCGATACCGATAATTTCCGATATTACATTTTAAAGCATTTATCTCTATTTGTAACAACTGTGCCCTTACCCCCCTCCACAAAGCAAAAGCCAACACAAAAGAGCTTGCAGTTGTGTGTTCAAAGGCATAAAGTGTATTGTATTCCAAGTCTCCCATTACAGACCCTCTCCAGTGCTCCTTGTTGAAATAAGTTCAATCCATTAGCAGTTTGCTGAATCGAACCATTCAAAACCACTCCCAGTGGGGGGGGGGGGGGTTTAGCCTGCCTTGTTTTTGGGGGCAGACCACAAAGAATAGGGAGTGTTTTGTTTCTAGTTTAACCTTGTCTAAAGGAACAGGCTCTATTGAAGTATGTCATTGTGTTGATTGTGTTGATACCGTGCATACTTTACCAAGGAAGCGCCTCACCTGGTATCGCAGAGATTGTCCTATTTCACAGCAGGCTCCGTGGACACACAAAAATATGAATTCCTACATGCTGTGTCCCTGGCGATTCCAATTTAAAGTGTGTTGGCCATTGTGGTTTTCGTTCAGAGGCCAGTCGAAAAACGGTAGCTCCTTTTGCAGCAGGGACGGGTACCAAATTTAATACTTTTATACCGTATTTTTTGGACTATAGAACGCACCGGTATTTGAGCCATACCCACTAAATTTTAGAAATGTTTCCCAAATCAAGTATTTCATATGTATATATATATATATATATATATATATATATATATATATATATATATATATATATATATGTGTGTGTGTGTATATATATATATATATATATATATATGTGTGTGTGTATGAAATACTTGACTTTCAGTGAATTCTAGCTATATATATATATATTTTTTTATTTTATTATACATATAAATAAAATACTTGAATTTCAGTGTTCTGCAGGCTATCCAGTAGATGGCAGTATTGTCCTGTTTAAGAGTGTCACAACATTGCTGTTTACTGCAGACGAACTGCTTTACGGTAGACTAAACGTGACTGCTGTTGTTGTGTGTTGTTACCGCGCTGGGAGGACGTTAATGAAACTGCCTAACAATAAACCCACATAAGAAACCAAGAACTCTCTCTCCTTGTTGTGCACTCTACTCTCTAAAAGCCGTAGATGTTATGACGTCATTGGGCAGGCAAGCTGTTTATATTGTGGGAAAGCGGACGTGAGAACAGGCTTTCCCCACTCAGGTCCGCATTGAGCTGGAGGGGGCGTGGCCTCCAGCTCCGGCTGAATACCGGGAGTTTGTCGGGAGAAAATCTCTGCCGGGAGGTTGTCGGGAGAGGCGCTGAATACCGGGATTCTCCCGCTAAAAACGGGAGGGTTGGCAAGTATGCATATGTTATCCGCACCGAACTATAAGACACAGATATATACGTTGTGAAATGAGTTATTTACACAGAAAGATTTTGTAAATGTTTGTTTACATACCTTAATTTTTTCCAAACGGTGCACTGCCAAAATTGAAATCTAAGTAAGATGAAATATCTCAAATAAGGGTGATATTTGCTTATTTTCTGTCTGATAAGATAATTCTTCTCACTAAGCAGATTTTATGTTAGAGTGTTTTACTTGTTTTAAGTGTTTTGGTCCTAAACGATCTCAGTAAAATGAGATTTGATGACCTATATTGAGTCAAACATGCTTGAAACTAGAATATCAACTGTTGCAAAGCTGTGTCATCAACACTCACAAGTATAAAACTACTTTTTTAAAGTCATCATTTCTTATTTCAAGCATGAAAAAAAAAAAATCATGACTTTGACACAATTGTGTCTCATAATTAAAACAGATGACAGCCAAATGGACTTTGCTGTATTATTTTCAATGAAACAATAGAAAACACGTACTCATATAGTAGTACAGTTGGCACAGTACAGTAAACTGACAGTTAATATTTAAACATTTAACATGTGACATGTCTAACAACTTTGAACAGAAATAGTTCATGCATATTCAGATGAATTCTTCAAAATTACAATAAAAAAAATGTGGCCGGGGGCCGGGCTGTATATATGCGCATTAATTGACTGAAAGAGCACGCACTTGGCATGATGATGTCATGTTATCCATGGAAAAATGCATTTTTGGACAATATGATTTGCCTGAGCGGCTAGGAGACCCCGAGAGTAACAAGCGCTTGCCTTGTTGCCTTTCTATTAAGAACAATAAATTAGTTTTTAGTATAAGTTTGCTGGTTTCAAGAAATGTAATGCTGAGCGCATATCATTATGTCAACATAATGGCACTAGCGTTTACTTCATTTAAGAATATTTTTCAACATATTGAGCAAAAAGGTCTCTTTTTTTTTGTCTACCAAGAAAAGTGCACTTGTTATTAAGTGAGAATATACTTATTTTAAGGTATTTTTAGGTTCATTGAGGTTAGCTAATTTGACTTGTTTTGGAAAGTCTTGACAAGCCAAATTTTCTTGTTCTATTGGCAGATAATTTTTCTTAGTTCAAATAAAATACCCCTCATTTTTGTATTTTTTTTTCTTGTTTTTGAACACTGACTTTTTGCAGTGTGCCTGTAACACGGCAGTAAATTGGCTGAACATACAAAACAGAAGGCGTCGTCATGGACCCACGAGCTGCAGAAGCAAGCTCTCCAATCAGCTAAACAGACTCAATAACCCCACGGTGATGTTTCGGTGAATTTTCTGAGGAATTTGTGAAACTGAAACAATACAAAAAGATTGCCATTGTAAGTTAACAATACAAACACAGACACTTGTAAACATGTTAGCATATTAGTTAATGCTAACGACGCTGGCTTCATTACATTATGATAGCACGTACAAATATGCATGAAAACACTACTATCAAACATGTGATGGTTTAGTAAGTATGAATTGTTTTAGTTGTATTGTAAACAAACATTGCTTGGAGTGATAAATGAAGAGACCATATGAGTAGAAACACTATTGACGACTAGTAGACAGAACGGCACTTGTACTTCCGGTTCAAGGCACTAAACAGAAGGAAATACTGTAGAGGCTCAACCTCTACAGTATTTCAACCTCTACAGAACAAACATGTCCAAAAGATGGCTGTATAGCGCAAACAATAACACACCTTTTGAGTGTCTGCCGGTGTTTTATGAAAACTATTTGTTGAATATAAAACATTTTTGGCCGTTAGCGAAGAAAAATCCATAAATAAGCCGCAGGGTTCAAAGCATAGGAAAAAAGTAGGGCTTATAGTCCGGAAAATACGGTAAGTACTGTCCAAAATCAGTTCGTACTACCGGGTACCGATTCACGTAAAATCAAACCGGGCCATATTTTGACACCTTTTTTTTGCATGTGATATCGTGTCGGATTGCAAACTTGGCACTGGCTCAAGCACTTGGCTGGGAAACAAGGTCTCAAGCGGATGCAACAGCGGACTGCCTCTAGATCAGCGTTTCTCAAAGTGTGGGGCGCGCCCCACTGGTGGGGAATAGAGACATGACAGGTGGGGCGCGAGGAACGGGAGGAAATTTCACTTTAAATTTATTTATTTATTATTATATTCTTAGATTTTTTTTTTTACAAAGCTTTCATTTTCTATACACACTGTAAATCACTTTGTGATTCTGTCTGTGAAATCCGCTATATAAATAAATGTAAATTACTTATTTTTCCTGTAGGCTTTAAATTTCTAGGTAGGAGCGAAAGTTTGACAGACATAGAAACAGTAACTAATGGGGGCGGGGCTAAGCGGAACAAACTTTTGCGGGGATGGGTAGCAGGCTAAGAGTGGCAGTGTCAAGCCTGCAACCCCGATTTGAAAAGCTGTGCAGTGCAAAACAGGCTCATTGCAGCCATTAATGCTGGAGTACTGTAAAACTCATGTTCACTTGCCCTGTCTTGCCAAATGCATAGCTCCTCCTTTTTTTTTTTTTTGCAAAGATTGCAAAGTGCCACTTTTATTTTATTTATTATTGAACTTGATGCAAGTTATTTGATTTATTTTTTAACTTGATGCAAGTTATAACATTTTTATTTGATTTGTTATTGAACTTGATGCAAGTTATTTTATTTATTATTGAACTTGATGCAAGTTATACCACAGCTGCACAGTTATTTTATTTATTATTGAACTTGATGTTATTTTATGTTTTTGAGTTTGAATGTATACTACTTGATGTTACTTGATGTTCAATAAATTTGAAAATGTTAAGCTTGGCATTAGCGTTCTGTTGGGGCGATGGGCGCAGGTGGGGCTTGAAAACTCCCCCTTGTAAAAAGTGGGGGATGACAAAAAAAGTTTGAGAACCACTGCTCTAGATAATGTTACAATTTACCAACAGAGGAAAAAGAAGGCATTCAAAACCCTTTGCCTCTGATGGCTGCTGGTTAGCGCCTTGCATGGCAGCTCCCGCCATCAGTGTGTGAATGTGTGTGTGAATGGGTAAATGTGGAAATACTGTCAAAGCGCTTTGAGTACCTTGAAGGTAGAAAAGCGCTATACAAGTATAACCCATTTATCATTTATTTATTTAAAAGCACATTAAGGTGCCAGTTTGAAAATGCGCGAGCTCGATGCTAATTCAGATTGGTTTTGCCTTCCATCCATCCATTTTCTACCGCTTATTCCCTTCGGGGTCGCTGGAGCCTATCTCAGCTCCAATCGGGCGGAAGGCGGGCTACACCCTGGACAAGTTGCCACCTCATCTCAGGGCCTGGTTTTGCCTTTGACATGCTAAAGATTAGCATTAGCGATTTTACTTTGTGATTTCAACACCTCCATATTTCGTCATCAAAACTACAACTTTTAAAGAGGCCCGTTACAATCAAACAGACGGTGTGTAATAAGTACAACATTTGAACACATCAAAGTATTTTATTGTATTTATTTCAAGCATGTTTATTAAAAAAAAGAAGAGGAAAAAAACCAAAACAACAACAACAAAAAGAGTGATGAAAAGAAAAATTATAAATTACATAAAAAAGTACCAAAAATTGGTACCATTGAGTACCGATATCGATCCCCAGGTACTGATATTTTGTACCGTATCTATTCAAATATTTAAGGTACTTTTTTCTAAGCAGGGGTAGTGATTATTCCAGATTCCAAATGCTGTGTTTTGTGATTAAATTAGGATCTGATCGCTGTCTGGTGAAATTAGTGTTTGTCTGTTTTGAATAAGGCTCAAATTCATAACCACGTATTAGATAAATAGCTTTCAGGCAGCATGATTAGTCTGGCACCCGAGTATGCGGACTATTTGTTAAGCAGGATTTTGCTAGTGAACCGATTTCCACAAGAATGCAAAGGATGGAGAAAATAGTAGAATTAAGACACGCTATTTAATTTGATCGTATTCCTTTTATAAATGAAAAGTGCCAAAATTCTGTCTCTGGATGTTTATATTTGCTTTTTTTATCTCTTTAATTTGCAAAAAAAAATCCAGCTATTCCTCTCTGAACAATTCCTCCCTTTATCTCTATAGGTGGTGAAAACAATTGGTATACGTGAAATCTGGTACTTTGGACTTCAGTACATGGATGGAAAAGGTTATCTAACCTGGCTCAAAATGGACAAAAAGGTAAGATGCAGTATATTTACTAATGCACACACTAACTATATTTACTAACTGGTCCATTAGCAATAGGAGAATGTGTTGCTTTATGGCAGGGGTGTCCAAACTTTTTCCACTGAGGGCCGCACACTGAAATATCATTTTGATATTTTGATATTTTTTATTTTAAAAAACAATACAATATATGTATAAAAAAATATACATTTAGGCCTCCACTCAGGCTTGATCCTGGGGACCTCTAAAGGATTTAGGTAAAAAATATGTAAAAAATGTGTCATTATTTAGTATTGTTATTATTATTCAAGGTCTAAATCTCCAGATCAACATTAGGTCTATCTGGCAATATAAAGTGTTTTTTCAAGATTTAAGTTGTATGCTCTTTTTGTCAAAGAAAACCCAGTTTTTTTTATGGAAAAAACACAAAATATGCAATATTTTCCCACAATAACATTTTAAAGTGGAATATTTGAGATTATATAATAATTGGAGTTCATAGCATAACTCATAACAACATTAGTTCATTACTATTTTTGAGCAACTTAAATAGACACTTAAAACAAAAAAAAGTCCCACAAAAATTATTGGGGATCCAAAAGGGTCCTGCTCAGTAAAGTATTTAAAAATAAATCATACTTTTTTTTAACTTTTAACACAATAGTCTCAAGATCAACTTCAGGGGCCGTACTTATCAAGCTTCTCAGAATTACTCCTAAGAAGTCTGCTAAGAATTGACTTAAGAGTAAATAAATTATTCGCTGAAAGCTGCACTTAAAAGTTAGTTATCAAGCGTCTTACTCACACTTACAGCGAAGTGTAGGACTGAATCTTAAGTGTCACACTCAGAGCTGAATTACGACATTACTATGTGCCGTAAATGGAATTTTAGGTGACGTCATTTCTGTGTCCATAGAAATGACCAATCACGGAAGGGAATCCGTTGTCTAAGAATAAAGAAATATCTTGCAAATATTTAAGTGGACAATGGGAGTGTATATTTTGACAATAAACTACAAAATAATACCAAACAAACTAGTCCCCGCCGGCACTCACACTACCGCTCCCTCTCTTCTGTCGCCCACACACTCACTGACGTCACTCACCTCACGGCCACACACATACGCTACTCTCATAACATTTTCTTTCCAATTCATTAATTAGGCAACTCATTTGAAACTGGTGTGGGTGGCTCTATATATACTAGCCCACTGCAGCCACATGCAGAAATCAACATGGAATCGAAAAGTATTAAATCTGTGACAAAAATAATACCCGCTCTGTCTAAACGATACCGTTTGATCAGCTGCTCGTCATCAAACAAATCCAGAACATCGTTCCGCTCCCTGAACGTTCGCGCACGTCTCTCTCGCCTCAGTGCCACCCCCTGCTGGCAACTCCTAACCACTTAAGACACCTCTGAAGGTCTCTTAAATATCGTGGAGAGTAGGAGTGATTCTTAGACTTAAGAACGTTGATAAAAAGCTTTTATTCTTAAGTTTGAGAGTAGGACTATATTTCGCAAATTCTCAGGACTTAAGTGTAAAATGGCACTCTAAGAAGCTTGATAAGTACGGCCCCAGATCTTTCCGTCAATTATAACTTTTGTTGTTGCTTATGTTTTTTGTTTGTTGGTTTTAGGCCCTTCTTTAAACAAAACAGCTTAGTTTTTTATATGGCAGACACAAAATATTTTCCCCAAAAAATATTCCAAAGTGGAATATTTAATGTGACGTAATTGGAGCTTTGAATAGGTCAATAATTCATAATGACATTGATTTTGATTCATTATTATTTTTTAAAGAAAGAAACAGCCTGCATGGCAGCTTTGTGTTATTAGAGTAAACATTGCAACATGTTCTTGTTACATTTCACCTGTTTGCTCTTTTATACCACTTTTTATGTTTTTTATTTTTTTAATCATATTTCTAGAATGTGCCGCGGGGCCGTTAAAAAATGACCTGCGGGCCGCAAATGGCCCCCGGGCCGCACTTTGGACACCACTGCTTTATGGTAACATAATTGGTCAATTTCTCCAGTGTTGTCATTTCTATATAGCATATTACAATATATGTTTCTGAATTTTGAGAGACCTCGTCGGTTTGTTGCACCAAGCTATATTCTATGTACAATAAACCCTCGTTCATCACTGTTAATTGGTTCCGGGCCTGACGGTGGTAAATCGATTTTTTACAAATTGAATATTTTCATAGCTGGAGCATAAAAAACTGTTTACAACCTTCTAAGTATTGTTTTTAACATTGCGATAGACCACCAACATAATCACATTTACACTCTTTTATAGTAATATACAGTAATCCCTCTTTTATTGCAATTAATTGGTTCTGCACATGACCACGCGAAATTAATTCCCACAAAGTAGGAACGATTAATTATAAATGGAATACTTTGACAGCTAGGGCATGATAAAACCTGTTTATGGGTTTTTAACATTATGAGAGCTCTCTAGACATGAAATAATACCCTTTAGTCACCTTTACACTCTTTTAATCCAATATATTAATGCTGGCTGAGGCTGAGCCAATCAGTGGCCCCGATACTGAACAGCGTGCTTTGATTGGTTTGGTCTCATCTAGTGGCCAGTACTACGGTAGTATTGATATGTTTAGTTCATTTAGACATTGCTAGGCTTGGAAATGCTTCATATAGTCCCAAAATACATAGAATATGTTTAAAAAAATCAAATAAAAGAGTGAAGCCGCAAACTTTGAAGCGCAGTGTGGCGAGGGACTGAATTCAAGGATTCAAGGATTTTTATTTTCATACCAGCACACATGAGTCACATGAGATGGCATGAAACTTGGTACCCAAATTCCCAGATGAGTAAAACAAGACCAATAGTATGTGCACAATAATGTAAATATAGTAAGATATAAATAGAGTATGTTATAAATTGCATAGTTTAATAGGAATAGATTATAAATAGGGATATTATCGGCCGATAAATGCTTTAAAATGTAATATCGGAAATTATCGGTATCGGTTTCAAAATTATCGGTATCGGTTTCAAAAAGTAAAATGTATGACTTTTTAAAAGGCCGCTGTGCACACGGACGTAGGGAGAAGTACAGAGCGCCAATAAACCTTGAAGGCACTGCCTTTGCGTGCTGGCCCAGTCACATAATATCTACGGCTTTTCACACACACAAGTGAATGCAACGCATGCTTGGCCAACAGCCATACAGGTCACACCGAGGGTAGCCGTATAAACAACTTAAACATTGTTACAAATATGCGCCACACTGTGAACCCACACCAAACAAGAATGACAAACACATTTCGGGAGAACATCCGCACCGTAACACAACATAAACACAACAGAACAAATACCCAGAACCAACATTAACTTTTTCCACAGGTTAATAAATTTGAAAATTAAATAACAATGAATAAACCAACCATTCAGGACTTTAAACTGCTCAGTTTGCAACACACTGATCTAATCTGATGAGCCCAAGCCAGATACCTGCCATCTTTTCTTGGATGCTAGTTCATTAATGTCGGGGCTCTCAGGCTTTGAGCTGAGGCAACCTTCATTATCCAACGAAGGTGTTCATCAGTCATTCATTTAATCAATCAATCAATGTTTATTTATATAGCCCTAAATCACAAGTGTCTCAAAGGGCTGTACAAGCCACAACGACATCCTCGGTACAGAGCCCACATACATTATATCCCGTATTCCACCCGGACCACAGTCTTGGGGGCGTGCCTTAAAGGCACTGCCTTTAACATCCTCTACGAGCTGTCGTCACGTCCGCTTTTCATCCCTTCTAACAACGTGCAGCTTCTGTACGCACACACACGTGAATCCAACGATACAGGTTACACTGAGGGTGGCCGTATAAACAACTTTAACACTGTTACAAATATGCGCCACACTGTGAACCCACACCAAACAAGAATGACAAACACATTTCGGGAGAACATGCGCACCGTAACACAACATAAACACAACAGAACAAATACCCAGAACCCCTTGCAGCACTAAACTCTTCCGGGACGCTACAATATACACCCCCCGCTACCCCCATACCACCTACCTAATAAATATGGCAGTGCCATGTTGGCATTTTTTTCCAAAACTTGAATTGATTTATTTTGGAAAACCTTTTTACGTTGTTTAATGCATCCAGCCGGGCATCACAACAAAATTAGGCACATTAATGTGTTAATTCCACGACTGTATATATCGGTATCGGTTGATATCGGAATGGGTAATTAAGAGTTGGACAATGTCGGAATATCGGATATTGGAGAAAAAGCCATTATCGGACATCTCCAATTATAAATAAAATAGAACAAATAGGAAAATATAATTATTGTCATCCTGTATTGCAATTAGAGTGTAAAACCAATATCAGCAAACCAAACCAAATAAAGCCCAGTTGAGCACTTAAAGCAGTTCTGTACTCCACACACGTTTTTAGCTGTAAACTAGCACTAAACTGGGCTTTGACGTTGCTGCGAAAAGGCTTGATCAGCGGTGCTTGGGAAGTTGCTGCGACTCTGCACCGCCATCTACTACTGAACTCTCATTGAACCAGAACTGCTTTCTGTTGGACCTGAGTAAACATTGCTTAGCTCCATGCCACCATTTCTGAAATCCTTCAGTTGCTCCTAATCCAGGTCTAATCTTTAAATCAGCAGGCACATGATGGAAGACATGCGTGCACAGTTGCACACGTATGAAAACTGTTTAAAAAAAAGATAAATGCATACATTGTATTTCTGTTCCTTATTGTAACGTGTTCATGCCCACAATTTGTTATTGTCAAATTCCAATTTTACACCACAGCGATCATTGCCGCCATTATACATCTTTGTACCTTTCGTGCCAGTATACAAATGTGTTAACAGAAGAACATTAAAGCATTACATTCTGTCCCCATTCTTTTAATAATGCACGACAATTGTGCTCATGAACGTGTTTACCCTTATATTAGATAGAATAGCCCAAAGTTGTACTCAAGTAAGAGTACAGTTACTGTAGAGCAGTGTTTTTCAACCACTGTGCCGCGGCACACTCGTGAAATACAGTCTGGTGCGCCGTGGGAGATTTACATACGATTATGTAACTTCACCTAATTGGGTTAAAAATGTTTTTTGCAAACCAGTAATTATAATCTGCAAATGTGCCGTTGTTGAGTGTCGGTGGTGTCTACAGCTCGGCAGAGCAACCGTGTAATACCGTATTTTTCCGACTATAAGTCGCAGTTTTTTTCATAGTTTGGCCGGGGTTGCGACTTATACTGCGGAGCGACTTACAGTATGTGTGAAATTATTAACACATTACTGTAAAATATCAAGTAATATTATTGATCTCATTCACGTAAGAGACTAGACGTATAAGATTTCATGGGATTTAGCGATTAGGAGTGACAGATTGTTTGGTAAACGTATAGCATGTTCTATATGTTATAGTTATTTGAATGACTCTTACCATAATATGTTACGTTAACATACCAGGCACCTTCTCAGTTGGTTATTTATGCCTCATATAACGTACACTTATTCAGCCTGTTGTTCACTATTCTTTATTTATTTTAAATTGCCTTTCAAATGTCTATTCTTGGTGTTGGCTTTTATCAAATACATTTCCCCAAAAAATGCGACTTATACTCCAGTGCAGCTTATATATGTTTTTTTCCTTCTTTATTATGCATTTTCGGCCGGTGCGACTTATACTCCGAAAAATTACGGTACTCTTCCATATCAGTAGGTGGCAGCAGGTAGCTAATTGCTTTGTAGATGTCAGCAACGACGACGATGGTTTGCAGGTAAAAAGGTATCTAACGGTTAAACCAAAAATAAACAAAAGGCGAGTGCCGTTAAGAAAAGGCATTGAAGCCTAGGGAAGGCTATGCAGAACGAAACTGAAAAAAAAAACCAGAACGCTGGACGACAGCAAAGACTTACGGCGTGTGGAGCTAGACTAGAGGGGACAGAGCCTTTTCCGTTGCCGCCCCTAAGCTCTGGATCAGCCTTCCCCTCCACATTAGGTCAGCCCAGAGCCTGGGGGTCTTCAAAACCCTTCTTAAGACCTATCTCTTCTCACTGGCCTTTGACCTGAGCTGAGTCCGCCCACTTGACCACCATTTCTAGTCCCACCCCCCACCCGTTTCGCTTTAGTTTTATTTTTCAATTTGTCGCACTTTTATTATTATTATTTAGCAAATTTTTACTTTTTATTCGACCCCTTTTACCGTATTTTTTTTGCACTATCTTGTTCAGCTCATTCATTGTTTACATTCTTTGTTTGTTTGTTTTTGTTTTGTTTTGTTTGTTTTTTGTTTTGTTTTTGTTTTTTTGCTCGATGCTTTTTTAACCTGTAAAGCACTTTGGTTCAATTTAAAAGTTGTCGTAATTGTGCTATATAAATAAAGTTGACTTGACTCCACAAAGTACATCCGTACGTGCCATGACAATCAACACCAAAATAGGAGTGCAAGACAAGAAGTAAAACACTACACACAGGAAAACAGCAACAAAGTCCAAATAAGTCAGGGTGTGATGTGACAGGTGGTGACAGTACACCTACTTTGAGACAAGAGCTATAGTGATGCATGCTTGGTTATGCTTTAAAGTCATATCCAACAATTGCGAGAACGACTTTTTACTGTATTCATTAAAAACAAGGCCGAGGTTTTATTTAACAAGCATATTTAATATTTTTGGCCATTGTAACATTTTACACAGTTTGAACAGTAGCACTGTGTTTGAATATAGAAAAATAAAACACTGTACTTTAGTCAAGTCATTATTTAGATGGAGCCCACGTAACACTAGTGGTACGTAAAACACACCCATTTAACAAGCCTGGTGGTTAATATGCAAAACACTCTCCACATTTTGACATGTTTGACGCATTTTAGTTGCTTGAGGGACATTGATAGAAAATGGATGCATATTTAATATATTAATGTCTTATCGTTTTTTACTTAATAGTGTAGTGATGGGAGTGTCAACATGTTGTTGTTTAGCCTGTTAACCAAAGCTTGTTTTAATTCATCCTATAAATGATAATTTCCTGATAATATTGTACAAACCCCGTTTCCATGAGTTGGGAAATGGTGTTAGATGTAAATATAAACGGAATACAATGATTTGTAAATCCTTTTCAAGCCATATTCAGTTGAATATGCTACAAAGACAACATATTTGATGTTCAAACTGATAAACTTTTTTTTTTTTTTGCAAATAATCATTAACTTTAGAATTTGATGCCAGCAACACGTGACAAAGAAGTTGGGAAAGGTGGCAATAAATACTGATAAAGTTGAGGAATGCTCATCAAACACTTATTTGGAACATCCCACAGGTGAACAGGCTAATTGGGAACAGGTGGGTGCCATGATTGGGTATAAAAGTAGATTCCATGAAATGCTCAGTCATTCACAAACAAGGATGGGGCGAGGGTCATCACTTTGTCAACAAATGCATGAGCAAATTGTTGAACAGTTTAAGAACAACATTTCTCAACCAGCTATTGCAAGGAATTTAGGGATTTCACCATCTACGCTCCGTAATATCATCAAAGGGTTCAGAGAATCTGGAGAAATCACTGCACTTAAGCAGCTAAGCCCGTGACCTTCCATCCCTCATGCTGTACTGCATCAACAAGCCACATCAGTGTGTAAAGGATATCACCACATGGGCTCAGGAACACTTCAGAAACCCACTGTCAGTAACTACAGTTGGTCGCTACATCTGTAAGTGCAAGTTAAAACTCTCCTATACAAGGCGAAAACCGTTTATCAACAACACCCAGAAACGCCGTCGGCTTCGCTGGGCCTGAGCTCATCTAAGATGGACTGATGCAAAGTGGAAAAGTGTTCTGTGGTCTGACGAGTCCACATTTCAAATTGTTTTTGGAAACTGTGGACGTCGTGTCCTCCGGACCAAAGAGGAAAAGAACCATCCGGATTGTTCTAGGTGCAAAGTGTAAAAGGCAGCATCTGTGATGGTATGGGGGTGTATTAGTGCCCAAGACATGGGTAACTTACACATCTGTGAAGGCACCATTAATGCTGAAAGGTACATACAGCTTTTGGAGCAACATATGTTGCCATCCAAGCAACGTGACCATGGACGCCCCTGCTTATTTCAGCAAGACTGTGCCAAGCCATGTGTTACATCAACATGGCTTCATAGTAAAAGAGTGCGGGTACTAGACTGGCCTGCCTGTAGTCCAGACCTGTCTCCCATTGAAAATGTGTGAAGCCTAAAATAGCACAAGGGAGACCCCCGGACTGTTGAACAACTTAAGCTGTACATCAAGCAAGAATGGGAAAGAATTCCACCTGAGAAGCTTCAAAAATGTGTCTCCTCAGTTCCCAAACCTTTACTGAGTGTTGTTAAAAGGAAAGGCCATGTAACACAGTGGTGAACATGCCCTTTCCCAACTACTTTGGCACGTGTTGCAGCCATGAAATTCTAAGTTAATTATTATTTGCAAAAAAAAATCAAGTTTATGAGTTTGAACATCAAATATGTTGTCTTTGTAGTGCATTCAACTGAATATGGCTTGAAAAGGATTTGCAAATCATTGTATTCCGTTTATATTTACATCTAACACCATTTCCCAACTCATATGGAAACGGGGTTTGTACATACAGTACATGCCTTTTAGCGAGGGTCGTATAATGTATGCTTTCTGCAGAAGAGAACAACAAGGTGCACTTTGTTCATTACCTGTGTTTTGAATCTCTCCCCAGGTGACACAACAGGATGTGAGGAAGGATAACCCGCTGCACTTTAAGTTTCGGGCCAAGTACTTTCCCGAAGAAGTGACTGAGGAGCTCATCCAGGACTCCACGCAGAAGCTCTTCTTCATGCAGGTGAAAGACAACATCCTGAGCGACGAGGTTTACTGTCCACCCGAAACGGCAGTGCTGCTCGCCTCCTACTCTGTCCAAGCCAAGTATGGAGACTACAACAAAGGAGCCCACCGGCCCGGATACCTGGCTTCTGAACGCCTGCTTCCACACAGGTGAGAGAGAGCTGCTGTTTCATTAAGAAAAAAACTGCTTAAAGCAGAGGTGTCCAAAGTGTGGCCCGCACCTACATTTTTAATAGGGTTGTCCCGATACCAATATTTTGGTACTGGTACTGGTACCAAAATGTATTTCGATACTTTTCAAAATAAAGGAGACTACGAAAATGTCATTATTGGCTTTATTTTAACTGAAAATCTTATGCTAAAATTAAACATACATTTTTTTATTGCAATCAAAGAAGAATTTTGGCAATAAATAAGATAGTGAATATACTATACAACTTCTCTTTTAGTAGTAAGTAAGCAAATAAAGGCTCTTAATTTGTCAGCTGACGTATGTACTAACATCTTGTGTCATTTCCCATTCTATTATTTGGTCAAAATGATGAACAAGTGGTAGAAAATAGATTTTTAATCTACAGTATGGTACCGGGTACTTGTTTATTTACTGTCAATATCTGCTCACTTTCCTTTGCTACACTTCCGTTAAAATGTAACAATCACTTATTCCTCTGTTGTTTGATACTTTATATAAGTTTTGGCTGATACTACACATTTTGGTATCAATCCAATACCAAGTCATACATTTGCAATAATTAAAGTTTTCCTGTATCCAGGAATGTATTTATTGACTTTATTAACAACAATAAAGACAAAAGATTTTGTGATAATAAAAAATATCGACGTAATCATTGTAGTATCAACTAGGTACCGTATTTTTCCGAGTATAAGTCGCACCGGAGTATAAGTCTGCCGAAAATGCACATTAAAGAAGGAAAAAAACATATATAAGTCGCATTTTTTGGGGGGGAAATGTATTTGATAAAAGCCAACACCAAGAATAGACATTTGAAAGGCAATTTAAAATAAATAAAGAATAGTGAACAACAGGCTGAATAAGTGTACGTTATATGAGGCATAAATAACCAACTGGTATGTTAACGTAACATATTATGGTAAGAGTCATTCAAATAACTATAACATATAGAACATGCTATACGTTTACCAAACAATCTGTCACTCCTAATCGCTAAATCCCATGAAATCTTATACATCTAGTCTCTTACGTGAATGAGATCAATAATGTTAGTTGATATTTTACGCTAATGTGTTAATCATTTCACACATAAGTCGCTCCTGAGTATAAGTCGCACCCCCGGCCAAACTATGAAAAAAAAATACGGTACTTGGTATCGTTACAGTCGATGTCTGTGTAGATCCACCCACGGCATTTGTTTACATTCAGGAGCGCTAGCTTGCTGTTAGCGGTTAGCTATCGTATCCTCCTACGGTGGTGTAGTGAAGCATGTTTAGCTATTCCTCGTCCTGCAGTAGTGATACTTGTAAGTAACATAGTTTGTTTGTCGCCATGGCGGCAAAGATTAGTGATTGAGAAGTAACTAAAACACTACCGACAGCGGAAGGGCGTTAGCCGTTTGCTAGCTAGCGGCTAACAACAGCAAGAGCTCTAAGCACCTCTGGCAGAGTGGCGCTTCAATGTTTATAACTTCAACTTTATCGTTAGTTTTCAAGCCAAATGCGTCCGTTGTCCCTTTTGTCCAACCTGCTGAGTGGCCTAGTGGTTAGAGTGTCCGCCCTGAGATGGGTAGGTTGTGAGTTCAAACCCCGGCCGAGTCATGCCAAAGACTTTTAAAAATGGGAGCCATTACCTCCCTGCTTGGCACTCAGCATCAAGGGTTGGAATTGGGGGTTAAATCACCAAAAATGATTCCCGAGCGCGGCCACCGCTGTTGCTCACTGCTCCCCTTAAGGGTGATGAGTCAAATGCAGAGATTAATTTCGCCACACCTAGTGTGTGTGTGTGACTATCATTGGTACTTTAACTTTAACTTGTAACTTTGTATCTCTACACTGTTTCTGCTTGTAAGTAATACAGTATGTGCATTGCCTAACATGCCCTTCTGCTCGTTTTACCAGCAATGTCACAATGTGACAACGGCGCGCCGTCATGTTAGGGGGAAAAAAGGCACCTGCATATTTCAGAAGCAGCATAGAACCGTTTTTAATTCATTAGAACCACAGTACTTTATTAGTACCGGTATACAGTACAACTAGGGATGTCCCATAATATCGGACCGCCGATATTATCGGCCGATAAATGCTTTAAAATGTAATATCGGAAATTATCGGTATCGGTTTCAAAATTATCGGTGTCGGTTTCAAAAAGTAAAATGTATGACTTTTTAAAAGGCCGCTGTGTACACGGACGTAGGGAGAAGTACAGAGCGCCAATAAACCTTAAAGGCACTGCCTTTGCGTGCTGGCCCAGTCACATAATATCTACGGCTTTTCACACACTCAAAAGTGAATGCAAGGCATACTTGATCAACAGCCATACAGGTCACACTGAGGGTGGCCGTATGAATAACTTTAACACTGTTACAAATATGCGCCACACTGTGAAGCCACACCAAACAAGAATGACAAACACATTTCGGGAGAACATCCGCACCGTAACACAACATAAACACAACAGAACAAATACCCAGAACCCCTTGCAGCACTAACTCTTCCCGGATGCTACAATATACACCCCCCGCGCCCCAACCCCGCCTACCTCAACCTCCTCATGCTCTCTCAGGGAGAGCATGTCCCAAATTCCAAGCTGCTGTTTTGAGGCATGTTAAAAAATATAATGCACTTTGTGACTTCAATAATAAATATGGCAGTGCCATGTTGGCATTTTTGTCCATAACTTGAGTTGATTTATTTTGGAAAACCTTGTTACATTGTTTAATGCATCCAGCGGGGCATCACAACAAAATTAGGCATAATAATGTGTTAATTCCACAACTGTATGTATCGGTATCGGTTGATACCGATACCGGTATCAACCGGTTGATATCGGTATTGGTAATTAAGAGTTGGACAATATCGGATATCGGCAAAAAAGCCATTATTGGACATCTCTACGTACAACCCTACCTGCGGCACATTCCACAAATATTATAAAAATGTACAAAAATGGAATAAAAGAGCAAACGGGTAAAAAAAAGCTGCCATGCAGTCTGGTTTTTTTCTTTAATGATGTCATTGTTCAAAAAATTACAATGAATCAAAAACACTGTTATGAGTTATTGACCTTTTTAAGGCTCCAATTACTTCACATCAAATATTCCACTTCGACATTTTTGTGGGGTAAATATTGAATACTTCGTGTTTTTGCCATAAAAATTGAAAAATAAAATGAGAATAACTTTATATTGAGACTGGAAGGTCGTGAGTTCAAACCCCGACCGAGTCATACCAAAGACTATAAAAATGGGACCTGTTCCCTCCCTGCTTGGCACTCTGCATCAAGGGTTGGAATCGGGGGTTAAATCACCGAAATGATTCCCAAGCGCTGCCACCGCTGCTGCTCACTGCTGCTGCTCACTGCTCCCCTCACCTCCCAGGGGGGTGAACATGGGGATGGGTCAAACGCAGAGGATAATTTCACCACACTTTATATCGACAGATCGGCCTGAAGTTGAACTAGACATGTAAGTGTTGAATAAAAAATAAATACATACAAATAATATGATTACATTTTTTTTAATTTTTATGACTGAGACCCTTCCGGGTCCCTGGGACCAAACTTGAGTTTTTGATTGATTGAAACTTTTATTAGTAGATTGCACAGTACAGTACATATTCCGTACAATTGACCACTAAATGGTAACACACCAATAAGTTCTTCAACTTGTTTAAAGGCCTACTGAAATGATTTTTTTTAATTTAAACGGGGATAGCAGATCCATTCTATGTGTCATACTTGATCATTTCGCGATATTGCCATATTGTTGCTGAAAGGATTTAGTAGAGAACATCGAGGATAAAGTTCGCAACTTTTGGTCGCTGATAAAAAAAAGCCTTGCCTGTACCGGAAGTAGCGTGACGTCACAGGTTGAAAGGCTCCTCACATTTCCCCATTGTTTACACCAGCAGCGAGAGAGATTCGGACCGAGAAAGCAACGATTACCCCATTAATTTGAGCCAGGATGAAAGATTCGTGGATGAGGAACGTGAGAGTTAAGGACTAGAATGCAGTGCAGGACGCAACTTTTTTCGTTCTGACCGTAACTTACGTACAAGCTGGCTCATTGGATTCCACACTTTCTCCTTTTTCTATTGTGGATCACGGATTTGTATTTTAAACCACCTCGGATACTATATCCTCTTGAAAATGAGAGTCGAGAACGCGAAATGGACATTCACAGTGACTTTTATCTCCATGACAATACATCGGCGAAGCACTTTAGCTACGGAGCTAACGTGATAGCATCGGGCTTAACTGCAGATAGAAATAAACCCCTGACTGGAAGGATAGACAGAAAATCAACAATACTATTAAACCATGGACATGTAACTACACGGTTAATGCTTTCCAGCCTGGCGAAGCTTAACAATGCTGTTGCTAACGACGCCATTGAAGCTAACTTAGCAACGGGACCTCACAGAGCTATGCTAAAAATATTAGCTATCCACCTACGCCAGCCAGCCCTCATCTGCTCATCAACACCCGTGCTCACCTGCGTTCCAGCGATCGACGGAGCGACGAAGGACTTCACCCGATCATCCGTGCGGTCGGCGGCTAGCGTCGGATAGCGCGTCTGCTATCCAAGTCAAAGTCCTCCTGGTTGTGTTGCTGCAGCCAGCCGCTAATACACCGATCCCACCTACAGCTTTCTTCTTTGCAGTCTTCATTGTTCATTAAACAAATTGCAAAAGATTCACCAACACAGATGTCCAGAATACTGTGGAATTTTGAGAAAACCGAGCTTTTTTGTATTGGATTCAATGGTGTCCGAATACTTCCGTTTCAACGATTGACGTCACTCGCATACGTCATCATACATAGACGTTTTCAACCGGAAGTTTAGCGGGAAATTTAAAATGTCACTTTATAAGTTAACCCGGCCGTATTGGCATGTGTTGCAATGTTAAGATGTCATCATTGATATATAAACTATCAGACTGCGTGGTCGCTAGTAGTGGCTTTCAGTAGGCCTTTAAGTCGGGGTCCACTTAAATTGATTCATGGTAGCCTGGAAGGTAAAAAAAAAAAAGACATGTATTGTATTGGCTTTGAAAATGATCAAATATCAAAATGGCCCCAGCATGCTTTGGTTTCTCAGTGTGCGGCCCTCCGTGGAAAAAGTTTGGACACCCCTGGCTTAAAGCAAGCGTGCCCAAAAGATGGCTTACCAAATGTAATACATATTCAAACTGACCTATTTTAAGCTCACACAAACAAGACTAGCTAGTTTCCACCTATTGAACAGTGGTGATCTCCACTCATGATTAAAATAGCTGTGTTTGGCCTGTGGCCCATTGGCACATTTTCCTCTTTGGCCCTTGGAGGCAAAATATTTGCCTTAACCTTTAAAATGTTGGCAGCAGTAGTTCAGCTCTTTACATAGTTCATTAATTCAAGTTTTAAAGCCGGAGCCAGTCGAGCACTAGTCCGGTTCAACCTGCCTCCCTCCCTCCCTGGCAACCAGGGAATCAAAGGAGAAAGTTGATGTCTCAGTCATGGTTTCTGTTATGATTATCTTGCATAGCACCAACACCACTGCCAGTTTCTGTGTTGCATCTTTACAGATAGACAAGTATTCGCACTATGTACAAAACAGGGCTGCCCCTCCCTATACGCAGATCACACACTGATCATCGGGCCCCGCAATGCGCATGTAAAATGTCAATTGATGAATGACAGGACGCCTCCTAGGACATTTTACCGCAGACATACTGTAATTGGAGCCCCTTGCTGCTCTGTGACTAATAAGAATGAAATGGCAAATTCCCCCAGATATTGTCATTGTCTTCAGTGGTACACAGTGTTAGTTACTTTGCTTTGAATTATGTTTTAGTATTTTTTATTTCTGAACAATTTATTTTCCATTATTTCATTTTTAGTACAAACCATGCGTTATATTAAATTCTCACATAAATTAAAAAAAAGTGTGAACATGTTTCACTGTCCCCAGATGATCCACTTTAAAATATGACCACAGAGGTTTTCTTTGACAATCACAATGGGTATTATACAGCATTATATAGCAACTAAAGGAGTGAGAGTATCATTGTATGACCCACGGCTTTACTCTTGTGCTATTTGTGTTTGAGCTCCCACTATTTAGTGCTTCAATGATTTCAATGTGTTTCAATGGTGAAGCAAAATTAAAATTAAACCAAGTGGAAATTGATAGAGTATATGAAACTAAGTTCTTGGGAATAATAATTGATTATAAATTATGTTGGAAACCGCAGATTGAATATATAAAGGGAAAATATCTACAGATAATGGCTTTTTTGCCGATATTCCAATATTGTCCAACTCTTAATTTCCGATACCGATATCAACCGATACCGATATACGCTACCGTTCAAAAGTTTGGGGTCACATTGAAATGTCCTTATTTTTGAAGGAAAAGCACTGTACTTTTCAATGAAGATAACTTTAAACTAGTCTTAACTTGAAAGAAATACACTCTATACATTGCTAATGTGGTAAATGACTATTCTAGCTGCAAATGTCTGCTTTTTGGTGCAATATCTACATAGGTGTATAGAGGCCCATTTCCAGCAACTATCACTCCAGTGTTCTAATGGTACGATGTGTTTGCTCATTGGCTCAGAAGGCGAATTGATGATTAGAAAACCCTTGTGCAATCATGTTCACACATCTGAAAACAGTTTAGCTCGTTACAGAAGCTACAAAACGGACCTTCCTTTGAGCAGATTGAGTTTCTGGAGCATCACATTTGTGGGGTCAATTAAACGCTCAAAATGGCCAGAAAAAGAGAACTTTCATCTGAAAGTCGACAGTCTATTCTTGTTCTTAGAAATGAAGGCTATTCCACTAAATTGTTTGGGTGACCCCAAACTTTTGAACGGTAGTGTATGCAGTCGTGGAATGAACACATTATTATGCCTAATTTTGTTGTGATGCCCCGCTGGATGCATTAAACAATGTAACAAGGTTTTCCAAAATAAATCAACTCAAGTTATGGAAAAAAATGCCAACATGGCACTGCCATATTTATTCTTGAAGTCACAAAGTGCATTATTTCTTTTAACATGCCTCAAAACAGCAGCTTGGAATTTGGGACATGGTGCATGGGACAACTTAAAAATCTGTAGATTTTGCAGTAAAAACCTAATAGCTCATTCGCCAGGATTTGACTTTGCCAGAATTTTATTGTAAATGAAAAAAACAGTATGACTATTTTTTTACGGTAAAACTCTGGTGACTGAGCTATTTTTTTTTTTAATGTCAAATCTTTGGTTGTTGTTAGTACAGAGTATTTCTGTAAATGAAAAAAAGATGCCACTTTTAGTTTTTTACAGTGAAATTCTGGTTTACTGAGCTGACAATTATTTTACGGTATTATCTACGGTAGTTTTAACAGTGTATTACTGTCAATGGAAAAACGTCGCCATTGTTTTTTACTGTAAAATTCTGGTGACGGCGCGACCCGTTTTTTAATGTAAAATATATGTTGTTGTTTGTACAGTGTATTACTGTAAATAGAAAACCATACCACAGTAAAATTCTGGTGACTGGCCTGCCAACGGAAAAGTTATCATTATTTTTTATGGTATATCTACAGTTGTTTTTACGGCGTATTACTGGAAAATCGAAAATCGGTATCAGAATTTTTTTTTTTACGGTACAATTCTGCCGACTGCCTGTTTTCTCCCGTAAAATTTAGCGTCCTTTTGTACAGTGTACAATTTGATGGATAACTCGCTTTGAAATCATATGTCAAGCATATGTTTAAGTGGTTATTTTTATTTGAACATTAAATGTTTTGAATGTATAATTATATAGTATTTGAGGTGTTATCTTATATTAATTACATTTAAAAGTAGAGATGTCCGATATTGGCTTTTTTGCCGATATCCCGATATTGTCCAACTCTTAATTACCGATACCAATATCAACCGATACCGATATATACAGTCGTGGAATTAACACATTATTATGCCTAATTTTGTTGTGATGCCCCGCTGGATGCATTAAACAATGTAACAAGGTTTTCCAAAATAAATCAACTCAATTTATGGAAAAGCGGGGGGTGTATATTGTAGCGTCCTGGAAGAGTTAGTGCTGCAAGGGGTTCTGGGTATTTGTTCTGTTGTGTTTATGTTGTGTTACGGTGCGGATGTTCTCCCGAGATGTGTTTGTCATTCTTGTTTGGTGTGGGTTCACAGTGCGGCGCATATTTGTAACAGTGTTAAAGTTGTTTATGCGGACACCCTCAATGTGACCTGTATGGCTGTTGACCAAGTATGAAGTGCATTCACTTGTGTGTGTGAAAAGCTGTAGTTATTTTGTGACTGGGCCGCCATGCCTTTTCTTGGCGCTCTGTGCTTCTCCCGACGTCCGTGTACACAGCAGTGTTTTAAAAAGTCATAAATTATACTTTTTGAAACCGATGCCGATAATTTTGAAACAGATTCCGATAATTTCCGATATTACATTTTAAAGCATTTATCAGCCGATAACTTCGGCAGTCCGATAGTGTTTCCCATAAACTGCCAAGATACCTTTGGCTATGGGCGTGGCTATGGGCGTGGTCACCATGACATCATCGAGTAATTTGCATAATTTACTACAATGATATAATTTTCTCTAAAAAGGCTAAAAAAATGTATACTTACTAATTAATAATAACAGTTTTGTTTTAAACGTCCATCCATCCATCCATTTTACAATATAATTACAACACTTTATGTACATATTTATATACAGATTTGAACAATAAGTTATTAACTGAAATATATTTATTAATTGTGGTTCTTACAAAAAATATATCTTATAAAATATAAAAGTTAAAATGTCTCTTAAAGCTCTGCCCCTTTAATTAGTGCATACTAAATAATTTAACTTTAGCCTACTACTACAACCATATTATTTACCAGCAACATAAAGTGAAACAGAGGCAGATGTGTCCTGCCACAGTCAGTAACAAATAAACAGAAAACAGTAGTGGTCAAATACAAATAAGGCAAGAAGAGAAGTATCCTACACTTCTCTTTTGTAAAGTAAATATGGGTATCTACATCAACTATATGATTTGCCTAAGAAGCTGGACAGGACAAAAAAAAAATAAATATTTTTTTATTTTTTATTTTTATTTGTGGCGGATGTAATTCTTTCGTGGCGGGCCGCCACAAATAAATGAATGTGCTGGAAACACTGCGATATTATCGGACATCTCTATTTAAAAGATATACAACTGCATGCAGTACATATATTTTTCTGTCAAAATTGAAAGAACAAATTAATTTAGTAAGAAAAGATAAAGTACTTTATTAACGCATATTATTTCCAGCCTTTTGCAGGCCACGTAAAATGATGTGGCGTGTAATGTGTGTGACACCTGTTCGCGCTGGACGTGGTGTCCACTAGGGCTCTTGCAGCCTCATTCGACTGTTTCAAGATTTTTTTTTGAGACAACTTTTCAGCTTCAAAATCTTTTTTGCTCTGTTACAGCCAGAGTGGGTCAGATTTGAAATGTTGCATAAGTAAGGACATTTAGAACACACAGAATATATACCTGATGGTGTACAGGCGTGGAATAACCCACTACATTCAGGTAATTTGTAGATGGTGACTATAGTTGTCTTCTCCGTCAATGCTGCCCTCGGACCACCAAAGTTTGACCTGTATTTTTACAATCCTGGTTACGGCCTTGACCATTTATAATATTAATGTGAAGCGTTTGAACCAGATTAAATGTCTTTGGAATCAAACCCAATTAATTTTCCGTCATGCCAAGAACATGTAATTATGTGCAGGTGTAACTCCACTGCGGATCAAATGTGCCGCTGATTTTCTGGGTTTTCAGCCTCTGCTGACAGGCTGTCGGCATGTTCTTGACAGCTGATTGATGGCGCGCAAGTCCGTAATAGTTCATTAGGCTGACTGAACACTGCTCACAAAATAAGCAAAATCCATCATAACTAGGGATGTCCAATACTGGCTTTTTTGCCGATATTCCGATATTGTCCAACTCTTAATTACAGATACCGATATCAACCGATACCGATATATACAGTCGTGGAATGAACACATTATTATGCCTAATTTTGTTGTGATGCCCCGCTGGGTGCATTAAACAATGTAACAAGGTTTTCCAAAATAAATCAACTCAAGTTATGGAAAAGCGGTGGGTGCATATTGTAGCGTCCCGGAAGAGTTAGTGCTGCAAGGGGTTCTGGGTATTTGTTCTGTTACGGTGCGGATGTTCTCCCGAAATGTGTTTGTCATTCTTGTTTGGTGTGGGTTCACAGTGTGGCGCATAATTGTAACAGTGTTAAAGTTGTTTATACGGCTACCCTCAGTGTGACCTGTATGGCTGTTGATCAAGTATGCCTTGCATTCACTTGTGTGTGTGAAAAGCCGTAGATATTATGTGACTGGGCCGGCCTTTAAGGTTTATTGGCGCCCTGTACTTCTCCCTACGTCCGTGTACACAGCGGCGTTTTAAAAAGTCATAAATTGTAATTTCTTAAACCGATACCGATAATTTTGAAACCGATACTGATAATTTCTGATATTACATTTTAAAGCATTTATCGACCGATAATACAGGCAGTCCGATATTATCGGACAGCCCTAGTTCTTACTTTACATATTTCAAAAATCAATATCTCCCATAAATGATAGTTTTCTCCTCTTAATTGAAATAACCTAAGAATACAAGCTGAAAGGCTGTTGTTCTTTACTCAAAACACAATTTCCATTGTTTTTAAAAACACAATATCTGAAAATTTTAACACATTAGAACTTATGAATAATGGATTGGTAGGTTCATAGTAGCACGCTTTGTGTATTATTCTAATGACCCTTTTTTGAAGTTTAATTATTGGATCTATGTTTGTTTTATAAACATTTCCCCAAACTTCAACACAACATGTTAGATGTGGAAAAATAAAAGAATAATATAACATACGCAGACATTTCTTATTCAGCAAGTGTCTTACTTTATACAAAAAATAGCAATGGATTTGGATATTTTTAGAGCTGTCCGATAATATCAGACCGCCGATATTATCGGCCAATAAATGCTTTAAAATGTAATATTGGAAATTATCGGTATCGGTTTCAAAATTATCGGTAATCGGTTTCAAAAAGTAAAATGTATGACTTTTTTAAACGCCGCTGTGTACACGGACGTAGGGAGAAGTACAGAGCGCCAATAAACCTTAAAGGCACTGCCTTTGCGTGCCGGCCCAGTCACATAATATCTACGGCTTTTCACACACACAAGTGAATGCAAGGCATATTTGGTCAACAGCCATACAGGTCACACTGAGGGTAACCGTATAAACAACTTTAACACTGTTACAAATATGCGCCACACTGTGAACCCACACCAAACAAGAATGACAAACACAGTTCGGGAGAACATCCGCACCGTAACACAACATAAACACAACAGAACAAATACCCAGAACCCCTTGCAGCACTAACTCTTCCGGGACGCTACAATTTACACCCCCCGTAACCCCCCTCCCCCCCACACACACACACACACACACACGCACACACACCACCACCACCCCAACCACGCCCCCCAACCACGCCCCCCACAACCCCGCCCACCAATAATGCACTTTGTGACTTCAATAATAAATATGGCAGTGCCATGTTGACATTTTTTTCCATAACTTGAGTTGATTTATTTTGTAAAACCTTGTTACATTGTTTAATGCATCCAGCGGGGCATCACAACAAAATTAGGCATAATAATGTGTTAATTCCACCACTGTATGTATCGGTATCGGTAATTAAGAGTTGGACAATATCGGAATATCGGATATCGGCAAAAAAGCCATTATCGGACATCTGTAATTTTTATATATTATATTTTAATATATAAATAGAATATTTTAATAATATATATTCTATGTGGCGGGAAAAAATTACCTTATTAAAAAAATACTAAAGAACAATCCATCAGCCCTATAAGTCCTCCTAACTGCTATAAAATTATAAAATGATTTTGCTGAATAGACGATATGTCTAATATTTGTTATTTACGACCGTCCAAACGTTGGATGGAGGATTCTTGTCTGTCCATCATCGCTTAAGCACTGATCCTGCAGCCGTGTCAGTTTGCACGTTCTTCCCGCGCGTGCTAAGTAAAACGCAAAATAGTGCTCGCAAACAGTGATGAGTGTTGATAAATCACATAGCGCGTGCTAAATAAACTATATTTGCATCTTCTCCTCCCATATTGTGGGTGTTTCAATGATCAGCATATATTTTGCACGTTTAGTAGATCAGCTTTGCGTGTGCTATCAGTTACTGCAACCATGTCATTGTGGGGATGACTACAAGTTTATCTATCCAACCATCCATCCATCCATTCATCCGATACACCCGGTCTGCCGGAGAATAGGAAGACAAAGCAGGAGGGATCAGTGTTGCCAACTTAGCAACTTTGTTGCTATATCTAGAAGTGACTAGCGACAAATCTACAACATAGGAAAATTATATTGTAGCGTCCCGGAAGAGTTAGTGCTGCAAGGGGTTCTGGGTATTTGTTCTGTTGTGTTTATGTTGCGTTACGGCGCGGACGTTCTCCCGAAATGTGTTTGTCATTCTTGTTTGGTGTGGGTTCACAGTGTGGCGCATATTTGTAACAGTGTTAAAGTTGTTTATACGGCCACCCTCAGTGTGACCTGTATGGCTGTTGACCAAGTATGCCTTGCATTCACTTATGTGTGTGTAAAAGCCGCATATATTATGTGACTGGGCCGGCACGCTGTTTGTATGGAGGAAACGCGGACGCTAAAGGCACTGCCTTTAAGGCACGCCACCCATACTGTTGTCCGGGAGGAAATCGGGAGAATGGTTGCCCCGGGAGATTTTCGGGAGGGGCACTGAAATTCGGGAGTCTCCCGGGAAAATCGGGAGAGTGAAACCGATACCGATAATTTCCAATATTACATTTTAAAGCATTTATTGGCCGATAATATCGGCAGGCCGATATTATCGGACATCTCTAGTTATGTTAATGTATTTAATTTAGTGATCACCTGGTATATAATATCTTCACCATGTTTTTCTACAGAGTTTTGGAGCAGCACCAGTTATCCCAAGACCAGTGGGAGGAAAGGATTCAGGTGTGGCACGAGGAGCACCGCGGGATGCTAAAGTGAGTTTTTTTGTTTGATTCCCGTCTTATCAGGTAACATTGGTGCTGAACACAACGACCTGTCCATACAGGGAGGACGCCATAATAGAGTACCTGAAAATCGCCCAGGACCTGGAGATGTACGGCGTCAACTACTTTGACATCAAGAACAAGAAGGGCACCATGCTGTGGCTGGGAGTGGATGCCCTGGGACTCAATATTTATGAGAAGGAAGACAGGTAAGCTGTCGGCATCCATTTTGAGTGGTTGGGAACAGCAACTTAGATCAAACTGGGTAGAACGTAATCATTAATAATCCCTTAGGGCAGTGGTTCTTAACCTGGGTTCGATCGAACCCTAGGGGTTCGGTGAGTCGGGTTCGGCGGAGGTCGAGACACACCCGACTCATCGTGTAAATAAAAACTTCTCCCTATCGGCGTATTACGGATACGGCAACAGCGGAAGTCAGACTGATTTGCAGGTGTGTAATTTGTTGTGAATTTTTGCACTGTGTTGGTTTTGTTGTTTGAACAAGGTGATGTTCATGCACGCTTCATTTTGTGCACCAGTAATAAAACATGGTAACACTTTAGTATGGGGAACATATTCACCATTAATTAGTTGCTTATTAACATGCAAAATAGTAACATATTGGCTCTTAACTAGTCATTATTAAGTACTTATTAATGCCTTATTCTGCATGGCCTTATTATAAGCTAACCCTCTAACCCTGGCTCTAACCCTCTAACCCTAACCAAATAACTCTAAATTAAGTCTTTGTTACTTAGAATATGTTCCTCTAGTGTCCAAAAAGCTCTAAATTAAGTCTTTGTTACTTAGAATATGTTCCCCTAGTGTCCAAAAAGCTCTAAATTAAGTCTTTGTTACTTAGAATATGTTCCCCTAGTGTCCAAAAAACTCTAAATTAAGTCTTTGTTACTTAGAATATGTTCCCCTAGTGTCCAAAAAGCTCTAAATTAAGTCTTTGTTACTTAGAATATGTTCCCCTAGTGTCCAAAAAACTCTAAATTAAGTCTTTGTTACTTAGAATATGTTCCCCTAGTGTCCAAAAAACTATAAATTAAGTCTTTGTTACTTAGAATTTGTTCCCCTAGTGTCCAAAAAGCTCTAAATTAAGTCTTTGTTACTTAGAATATGTTCCCCTAGTGTCCAAATAACTCTAAATTAAGTCTTTGTTACTTAGAATATGTTCCCAGAGTGTCCAAAAAGCTCTAAATTAAGTCTTTGTTACTTAGAATTTGTTCCCCTAGTGTCCAAAAAGCTCTAAATTAACTCTTTGTTACTTAGAATTTGTTCCCCTAGTGTCCAAAAAACTCTAAATTAAGTCTTTGTTACTTAGAATATGTTCCCCTAGTGTCCAAATAACTCTAAATTAAGTCTTTGTTATTTAGAATATGTTCCCCTAGTGTCCAAATAACTCTAAATTAAGTCTTTGTTACTTAGAATATGTTCCCCTAGTGTCCAAAAAGCTCTAAATTAAGTCTTTGTTACTTAGAATTTGTTCCCCTAGTGTCCAAAAAACTCTAAATTAAGTCTTTGTTACTTAGAATATGTTCCCCTAGTGTCCAAATAACTCTAAATTAAGTCTTTGTTATTTAGAATATGTTCCCCTAGTGTCCAAATAACTCTAAATTAAGTCTTTGTTACTTAGAATATGTTCCCCTAGTGTCCAAAAAGCTCTAAATTAAGTCTTTGTTACTTAGAATATGTTCCCCTAGTGTCCAAATAACTCTAAATTAAGTCTTTGTTACTTAGAATATGTTCCCCTAGTGTCCAAATAACTCTAAATTAAGTCTTTGTTACTTAGAATATGTTCCCCTAGTGTCCAAAAAGCTCTAAATTAAGTCTTTGTTACTTAGAATTTGTTCCCCGAGTGTCCAAAAAGCTCTAAATTAAGTCTTTGTTACTTAGAATATGTTCCCCTAGTGTCCAAATAACTCTAAATTAAGTCTTTGTTACTTAGAATATGTTCCCAGAGTGTCCAAAAAGCTCTAAATTAAGTCGTCGTTACTTAGAATATGTTCCCCTAGTGTCCAAAAAGCTCTAAATTAAGTCTTTGTTACTTAGAATATGTTCCCCTAGTGTCCAAATAACTCTAAATTAAGTCTTTGTTACTTAGAATATGTTCCCCTAGTGTCCAAATAACTCTAAATTAAGTCTTTGTTACTTAGAATATGTTCCCCTAGTGTCCAAAAAGCTCTAAATTAAGTCTTTGTTACTTAGAATTTGTTCCCCGAGTGTCCAAAAAGCTCTAAATTAAGTCTTTGTTACTTAGAATATGTTCCCCTAGTGTCCAAATAACTCTAAATTAAGTCTTTGTTACTTAGAATATGTTCCCAGAGTGTCCAAAAAGCTCTAAATTAAGTCGTCGTTACTTAGAATTTGTTCCCCTAGTGTCCAAAAAGCTCTAAATTAACTCTTTGTTACTTAGAATATGTTCCCTTTGTGTCCAAATAACTCTAAATTAAGTCTTTGTTACTTAGAATATGTTCCCCTAGTGTCCAAAAAGCTCTAAATTAAGTCTTTGTTACTTAGAATTTGTTCCCCTAGTGTCCAAAAAACTCTAAATTAAGTCTTTGTTACTTAGAATATGTTCCCCTAGTGTCCAAATAACTCTAAATTAAGTCTTTGTTACTTAGAATATGTTCCCCTAGTGTCCAAAAAGCTCTAAATTAAGTCTTTGTTACTTAGAATATGTTCCCCTAGTGTCCAAATAACTCTAAATTAAGTCTTTGTTACTTAGAATATGTTCCCCTAGTGTCCAAATAACTCTAAATTAAGTCTTTGTTACTTAGAATATGTTCCCCTAGTGTCCAAAAAGCTCTAAATTAAGTCTTTGTTATTTAGAATTTGTTCCCCGAGTGTCCAAAAAGCTCTAAATTAAGTCTTTGTTACTTAGAATATGTTCCCCTAGTGTCCAAATAACTCTAAATTAAGTCTTTGTTACTTAGAATATGTTCCCAGAGTGTCCAAAAAGCTCTAAATTAAGTCGTCGTTACTTAGAATATGTTCCCCTAGTGTCCAAATAACTCTAAATTAAGTCTTTGTTACTTAGAATATGTTCCCCTAGTGTCCAAATAACTCTAAATTAAGTCTTTGTTACTTAGAATATGTTCCCCTAGTGTCCAAATAACTCTAAATTAAGTCTTTGTTACTTAGAATATGTTCCCCTAGTGTCCAAAAAGCTCTAAATTAAGTCTTTGTTACTTAGAATATGTTCCCCTAGTGTCCAAAAAACTCTAAATTAAGTCTTTGTTACTTAGAATATGTTCCCCTAGTGTCCAAATAACTCTAAATTAAGTCTTTGTTACTTAGAATATGTTCCCCTAGTGTCCAAAAAGCTCTAAATTAAGTCTTTGTTACTTAGAATATGTTCCCCTAGTGTCCAAATAACTCTAAATTAAGTCTTTGTTACTTAGAATATGTTCCCCTAGTGTCCAAAAAGCTCTAAATTAAGTCTTTGTTACTTAGAATATGTTCCCCTAGTGTCCAAAAAACTCTAAATTAAGTCTTTGTTACTTAGAATATGTTCCCCTAGTGTCCAAATAACTCTAAATTAAGTCTTTGTTACTTAGAATATGTTCCCCTAGTGTCCAAATAACTCTAAATTAAGTCTTTGTTACTTAGAATATGTTCCCCTAGTGTCCAAATAACTCTAAATTAAGTCTTTGTTACTTAGAATATGTTCCCCTAGTGTCCAAAAAGCTCTAAATTAAGTCTTTGTTATTTAGAATTTGTTCCCCGAGTGTCCAAAAAGCTCTAAATTAAGTCTTTGTTACTTAGAATATGTTCCCCTAGTGTCCAAATAACTCTAAATTAAGTCTTTGTTACTTAGAATATGTTCCCAGAGTGTCCAAAAAGCTCTAAATTAAGTCGTCGTTACTTAGAATATGTTCCCCTAGTGTCCAAATAACTCTAAATTAAGTCTTTGTTACTTAGAATATGTTCCCCTAGTGTCCAAATAACTCTAAATTAAGTCTTTGTTACTTAGAATATGTTCCCCTAGTGTCCAAAAAGCTCTAAATTAAGTCTTTGTTACTTAGAATATGTTCCCCTAGTGTCCAAATAACTCTAAATTAAGTCTTTGTTACTTAGAATATGTTCCCCTAGTGTCCAAATAACTCTAAATTAAGTCTTTGTTACTTAGAATATGTTCCCCTAGTGTCCAAATAACTCTAAATTAAGTCTTTGTTACTTAGAATATGTTCCCCTAGTGTCCAAAAAACTCTAAATTAAGTCTGTTACTTAGAATATGTTCCCCTAGTGTCCAAAAAGCTCTAAATTAAGTCTTTGTTACTTAGAATATGTTCCCAGAGTGTCCAAAAAGCTCTAAATTAAGTCTTTGGTACTTAGAATATGTTCCCCTAGTGTCCAAAAAACTCTAAATTAAGTCTTTGTTACTTAGAATATGTTCCCCTAGTGTCCAAAAAGCTCTAAATTAAGTCTTTGTTACTTAGAATATGTTCCCCTAGTGTCCAAATAACTCTAAATTAAGTCTTTGTTACTTAGAATATGTTCCCCTAGTGTCCAAATAACTCTAAATTAAGTCTTTGTTACTTAGAATTTGTTCCCCTAGTGTCCAAAAAACTCTAAATTAAGTCTTTGTTACTTAGAATTTGTTCCCCTAGTGTCCAAATAACTCTAAATTAAGTCTTTGTTACTTAGAATATGTTCCCCTAGTGTCCAAAAAACTCTAATTTAAGTCTTTGTTACTTAGAATATGTTCCCCTAGTGTCCAAATAACTCTAAATTAAGTCTTTGTTACTTAGATTTTGTTCCCCGAGTGTCCAAAAAACTCTAAATTATGTCTTTGTTACTTAGAATATGTTCCCCTAGTGTCCAAATAACTCTAATTTAAGTCTTTGTTACTTAGAATATGTTCCCCTAGTGTCCAAATAACTCTAAATTAAGTCTTTGTTACTTAGAATATGTTCCCCTAGTGTCCAAAAAACTCTAATTTAAGTCTTTGTTACTTAGAATATGTTCCCCTAGTGTCCAAATAACTCTAAATTAAGTCTTTGTTACTTAGATTTTGTTCCCCGAGTGTCCAAAAAACTCTAAATTATGTCTTTGTTACTTAGAATATGTTCCCCTAGTGTCCAAATAACTCTAAATTAAGTCTTTGTTACTTAGAATATGTTCCCTTAGTGTCCAAATAACTCTAAATTAAGTCTTTGTTACTTAGAATATGTTCCCCTAGTGTCCAAAAAACTCTAATTTAAGTCTTTGTTACTTAGAATATGTTCCCCTAGTGTCCAAATAACTCTAAATTAAGTCTTTGTTACTTAGATTTTGTTCCCCGAGTGTCCAAAAAACTCTAATTTAAGTCTTTGTTACTTAGAATATGTTCCCCTAGTGTCCAAATAACTCTAAATTAAGTCTTTGTTACTTAGAATATGTTCCCCTAGTGTCCAAATAACTCTAAATTAAGTCTTTGTTACTTACAATATGTTCCCCTAGTGTCCAAAAAACTCTAAATTAAGTCTTTGTTACTTAGAATATGTTCCCCTAGTGTCCAAAAAACTCTAAATTAAGTCTGTTACTTAGAATATGTTCCCCTAGTGTCCAAAAAGCTCTAAATTAAGTCTTTGTTACTTAGAATATGTTCCCAGAGTGTCCAAAAAACTCTAAATTAAGTCTTTGTTACTTAGAATATGTTCCCCTAGTGTCCAAAAAGCTCTAAATTAAGTCTTTGTTACTTAGAATATGTTCCCCTAGTGTCCAAATAACTCTAAATTAAGTCTTTGTTACTTAGAATATGTTCCCCTAGTGTCCAAAAAACTCTAAATTAAGTCTTTGTTACTTAGAATATGTTTCCCTAGTGTCCAAAAAGCTCTAAATTAAGTCTTTGTTACTTCGAATTTGTTCCCCGAGTGTCCAAAAAGCTCTAAATTAAGTCTTTGTTACTTAGAATATGTTCCCCTAGTGTCCAAATAACTCTAAATTAAGTCTTTGTTACTTAGAATATGTTCCCCTAGTGTCCAAAAAACTCTAAATTAAGTCTTTGTTACTTAGAATATGTTCCCCTAGTGTCCAAAAAGCTCTAAATTAAGTCTTTGTTACTTCGAATTTGTTCCCCGAGTGTCCAAAAAGCTCTAAATTAAGTCTTTGTTACTTAGAATATGTTCCCCTAGTGTCCAAAAAACTCTAAATTAAGTCTTTGTTACTTAGAATATGTTCCCCTAGTGTCCAAAAAGCTCTAAATTAAGTCTTTGTTACTTAGAATATGTTCCCCTAGTGTCCAAAAAGCTCTAAATTAAGTCGTTGTTACTTAGAATATGTTCCCCTAGTGTCCAAATAACTCTAAATTAAGTCTTTGTTACTTAGAATTTGTTCCCCGAGTGTCCAAAAAACTCTAAATTAAGTCTTTGTTACTTAGAATATGTTCCCCGAGTGTCCAAATAACTCTAAATTAAGTCGTTGTTACTTAGAATATGTTCCCCTAGTGTCCAAAAAACTCTAAATTAAGTCTTTGTTACTTAGAATATGTTCCCCTAGTGTCCAAATAACTCTAATTTAAGTCTTTGTTACTTAGAATATGTTCCCCTAGTGTCCAAAAAACTCTAAATTAAGTCTTTGTTACTTAGAATATGTTCCCCTAGTGTCCAAATAACTACATTAAGTATGTGTTACTTAGAATATGTTCCCCTAGTGTCCAAAAAACTCTAAATTAAGTCTTTGTTACTTAGAATATGTTCCCCTAGTGTCCAAAAAGCTCTAAATTAAGTCTTTGTTACTTAGAATATGTTCCCCTAGTGTCCAAATAACTCTAAATTAAGTCTTTGTTACTTAGAATATGTTCCCCTAGTGTCCAAAAAGCTCTAAATTAAGTCTTTGTTACTTAGAATATGTTCCCCTAGTGTCCAAAAAGCTCTAAATTAAGTCTTTGTTACTTAGAATATGTTCCCCTAGTGTCCAAAAAACTCTAAATTAAGTCTTTGTTACTTAGAATATGTTCCCCTAGTGTCCAAAAAACTCTAAATTAAGTCTTTGTTATTTAGAATATGTTCCCCGAGTGTCCAAAAAGCTCTAAATTAAGTCGTCGTTACTTAGAATATGTTCCCCTAGTGTCCAAATAACTCTAAATTAAGTCTTTGTTACTTAGAATATGTTCCCCTAGTGTCGAAATAACTCTAAATTAAGTCTTTGTTACTTAGAATATGTTCCCCTAGTGTCCAAATAACTCTAAATTAAGTCTTTGTTACTTAGAATATGTTCCCCTAGTGTCCAAATAACTCTAAATTAAGTCTTTGTTACTTAGAATATGTTCCCCTAGTGTCCAAAAAGCTCTAAATTAAGTCGTCGTTACTTAGAATATGTTCCCCTAGTGTCCAAATAACTCTAAATTAAGTCTTTGTTACTTAGAATATGTTCCCCGAGTGTCCAAAAAGCTCTAAATTAAGTCTTTGTTACTTAGAATATGTTCCCCTAGTGTCCAAAAAGCTCTAAATTAAGTCTTTGTTACTTAGAATATGTTCCCCTAGTGTCCAAATAACTCTAAATTAAGTCTTTGTTACTTAGAATATGTTCCCCTAGTGTCCGAAAAGCTCTAAATTAAGTCTTTGTTACTTAGAATATTTTCCCTAGTGTCCAAAAAGCTCTAAATTATGTCTTTGTTACTTAGAATATGTTCCCCTAGTGTCCAAAAAACTCTAAATGATGTCTTTGTTACTTAGAATATGTTCCCCTAGTGTCCAAATAACTCTAAATTAAGTCTTTGTTACTTAGAATATGTTCCCCTAGTGTCCAAAAAGCTCTAAATTAAGTCTTTGTTACTTAGAATATGTTCCCCTAGTGTCCAAATAACTCTAAATTAAGTCTTTGTTACTTAGAATATGTTCCCCTAGTGTCCGAAAAGCTCTAAATTAAGTCTTTGTTACTTAGAATATTTTCCCTAGTGTCCAAAAAGCTCTAAATTATGTCTTTGTTACTTAGAATATGTTCCCCATACTAAAGTGTTACCAAAGACATATAACTTCGTCTTGAATTTGAAAAAAAAAACATTTTATTTTTCCCTAAAGAGTTCGGTGAATGCGCATGTGAAACTGCTGGGGTTCGGTACCTCCCACAAGGTTAAGAACCACTGCCTTAGGGACATTTTTTTTTTTTTTGAATGATACGCACTTTGCGATTATCCAAGGGAAGCCTCTCCTATGCGGTGACTTGCGCCGTAACCATGGTTACGTCAACTGGTTTTTCAAGTTGCGCGGCACTTCGGAATGTGCTTACAAGGCGACGCCGAGGCTTCTGTGTTCAGATGTAACTCTTTAGAAACCACCGTGCTGCTCTCCCTCAGCGTGTATCGTCGGACAAAATCATCAAATGCTGCAAGTGCATGAAATCTTGCAGTTTGGACGGACAAACTCTGGTCCGCACCAAAAAGATGCACAATTTAGTGTTCACATACTAGGATTTGTGTAGAGAACATTTGCATAAATGACATCGCTGGGCAGATTTGTGACATAACTTAAATATTTCACTCCGCTGGGTGTAATTAGGCGGTCTTTTTTAGACTTTATGAAAAGCTTTTAAAATGTAATGAGCCCCGTTGCAGCACTAGCATTTTAGTGATTTATTGTGATAATTTAAACCATGGTCAGGATCTTGGGTGTGCGCAACATGCACATATGAACTCAAGTGAACTGAACCCTTCTCTCAAGCGGCCTTCGTCCACTTGTGTTGTGCACGCCAGGGTTTGGATCATTCATATGTTTGAGCTTTATTTAAAGGCCTACTGAAATGAATTTTTTAAATTTAAACGGGGATAGCAGATCCATTTTATGTGTCATACTTGATCATTTCGCGATATTGCCATATTTTTGCTGAACGGATTTAGTAGAGATCATCGACGATAAAGTTTGCAACTTTTAGTCGCTGATACAAAAAAGCCTTGCCTGTAGCGGAAGTAGCGTGACGTCACAGGTTGAAAGGCTCATCACATTTCCCCATTGTTTACACCAGCAGCGAGACCGATTCGGACCGAGAAAGCGACGATTACCCCATTAATTTGAGCGAGGATGAAAGATTTGTGGATGAGGAACGTGAGAGTGAAGGACTAGAGTGCAGTGCAGGACATATCTATTTTCGCTCTGACCGTAACTTAAGTACAAGCTGGCTCATTGGATTCCACACTTTCTCCTTTTTCTATTGTGGATCACGGATTTGTATTTTAAACCACCTCGGATACTATATCCTCTTGAAAATGAGAGTCGAGAACGCGAAATGGACATTCACAGTGACTTTTATCTCCACGACAATACATCGGCGAAGCACTTTAGCTACGCAGCTAACGTGATAGCATCGTGCTTAAATGCGGGTAGAAACAAAAGAAATAAGCCCCTGACTGGAAGGATAGACAGAAGATCAACAATACTACAATCAGGAGACACCGAACCAAACACTGGACCTGTAACCACACGGTTAATGCTGTGCCGCCTGTCGAAGCCTAGCAATGCTGTTGCTAACGACGCTATTGAAGCTAACTTAGCTACGGGACCTCGTCAGAGCTATGATAAAAACATTAGCGCTCCACCTACGCCAGCCCTCATCTGCTCATCAACACCCGTGATCACCTGCGTTCCAGCGATCGACGGAGCGACGAAGGACTTCACCCGATCATCGATGCGGTCGGCGGCTAGCGTCGGCTAGCGTCGGCTAGCGCGTCTGCTATCCAAGTCAAAGTCCTCCTGGTTGTGTTGCTGCGGCCAGCCGCTAATACACCGATCCCACCTACAGCTTTCTTCTTTGCAGTCTCCATTGTTCATTAAACAATTTGCAAAAGATTCACCAACACAGATGTCCGTATTGGCATGTGTTGCAATGTTAAGATGTCATCATTGATATATAAACTATCAGACTGCGTGGTCGCTAGTAGTGGCTTTCAGTTTTCCCTTGCCTCCGTCGCCATGTGATGGCTTCTGTGGGCTTCAGTTGCTTCTCTTTAAAGCAGTGGTTCTCAAACTTTTTGTCACCGAGTAACACCTCAGAAAAAAGCTCTCCAAGTATCACCATAATGACCAACATTAAAACACAGTAGCGTAGTAGGCCTAAGTCTTCATTAAAACAAGGCAGTTTGTTTTTTTTAACAAGTAAATGTAATATTTTTGGCCACTGTAACATTATACACAGTTTGAACAGTAACACTGTGGTTGAGTATGGGAAAATGAAACACTGTACTTTAATCAAGTGATTCTGTGGCGTACCACTAGTGGTACTCGTACGTACTACAGTTTGAGAATCACTGCTTTAAGGTATGAGGAGCTTGGTTCTACCAATGCCTTGAGATCAATCAATCAATCAATGTTGATTTATACAGCCCTAAATCACAAGTGTCTCAAAGGGCTGCACAAGCCACAACGACATCCTCGGTTCAGAGCCCACATAAGGGCAAGGAAAAACTCACAACCCAGTGGGATGTCAATGTGAATGACTATGAGAAACCTTGGAGAGGACCCCCCCCCCCCTTGGGGAGACCGGATGCAATGGACGTCGAGTGGATCTAACATAATAGTGAGAGTCGAGTCCATAGTGGATCTAACATAATAGTGAGAGTCCAGTCCATAGTGGATCTAACATAATAGTGAGAGTCCAGTCCATAGTGGATCTAACATCATCGTGTGAGAGTCCAGTCCATAGTGGATCTAACATAATAGTGAGAGTCCAGTCCATAGTGGATCTAACATAATAGTGAGAGTCCAGTCCATAGTGGATCTAACATAATAGTGTGAGAGTCCAGTCCATAGTGGATCTAACATATTAGTGAAAGTCCAGTCCATAGTGGATCTAACATAATAGTGAGAGTCCAGTCCATAGTGGATCTAACATAATAGTGAGAGTCGAGTCCATAGTGGATCTAACATAATAGTGAGAGTACAGTCCATAGTGGATCTAACATCATAGTGTGAGAGTCCAGTCCATAGTGGATCTAACATAATAGTGAGAGTCCAGTCCATAGTGGATCTAACATAATAGTGAGAGTCCAGTCCATAGTGGATCTAACATAATAGTGTGAGAGTCCAGTCCATAGTGGATCTAACATATTAGTGAAAGTCCAGTCCATAGTGGATCTAACATAATAGTGAGAGTCCAGTCCATAGTGGATCTAACATAATAGTGTGAGAGTCCAGTCCATAGTGGATCTAACATATTAGTGAAAGTCCAGTCCATAGTGGATCTAACATAATATTGAGAGTCCAGTCCATAGTGGATCTAACATAATAGTGAGAGTCGAGTCCATAGTGGATCTAACATAATAGTGAGAGTACAGTCCATAGTGGATCTAACATCATAGTGTGAGAGTCCAGTCCATAGTGGATCTAACATAATAGTGAGAGTCCAGTCCATAGTGGATCTAACATAATAGTGAGAGTCCAGTCCATAGTGGATCTAACATAATAGTGTGAGAGTCCAGTCCATAGTGGATCTAACATATTAGTGAAAGTCCAGTCCATAGTGGATCTAACATAATAGTGAGAGTCCAGTCCATAGTGGATCTAACATAATAGTGTGAGAGTCCAGTCCATAGTGGATCTAACATATTAGTGAAAGTCCAGTCCATAGTGGATCTAACATAATAGTGAGAGTCCAGTCCATAGTGGATCTAACATAATAGTGAGAGTCCAGTCCATAGTGGATCCAACAGAATAGTGTGAGAGTCCAGTCCATAGTGGATCTAACATAATAGTGAGAGTCCAGTCCATAGTGGATCTAACATAATACTGGGAGTCCAGTCCATGGTGTATCTAACATAATAGTGAGAGTCCAGTCCATATTGGATCTAACATAATAGTGAGAGTCCAGTCCATAGTGGATCTAACAGAATAGTGTGAGAGTCCAGTACATAGTGGATCTAACATAATAGTGTGAGAGTCCAGTCCATAGTGTTTCTAACATAACAGTGAGAGTCCAGTCCATAGTGGATCTAACATAATAGTGAGAGTCCAGTCCATAGTGGATCTAACATAATAGTGAGAGTCCAGTCCATAGTGGATCTAACATAATACTGGGAGTCCAGTCCATGGTGGATCTAACATAATAGTGAGAGTCCAGTCCATAGTGGATCTAACATAATAGTGAGAGTCCAGTCCATAGTGGATCTAACAGAATAGTGAGAGTCCAGTCCATAGTGGATCTAACATAATAGTGTGAGAGTCCAGTCCATAGTGGATCTAACATAATAGTGAGAGTCCAGTCCATAGTGGATCTAACATAATAGTGTGAGAGTCCAGTCCATAGTGGATCTAACATAATAGTGAGAGTCCAGTCCATAGTGGGGCCAGCAGGAGACCATCCCGAGCGGAGACGGGTCAGCAGCGCAGAGATGTCCCCAAACGATGCACAGGCGAGCGGTCCACCCCGGGTCCCGACTCTGGACAGCCAGCATCTCATCCATGGCCAGCGGACCTATGCCCCCCTTCCACATAGGAGAGGGGGGCAGAAAAGAAAAGAAACGGCAGATCAACTTGTCTAAAAGGGGGTTCTATTTAAAGGCTAGAGTATACAAATGAGTTTTAAGATGGGACTTAAATGCTGAGATAACTTCTGTTGTGAACTGGCACTATATAATTAAAACTGCTACTATACTAGCAGCATTTTAACCGAACAGATGAATTTTACGTCAGTGAACAAAAATGGAAGAGAAGCTGACAAAGTCAACTAAGCACATCTTTTGACTTTTAAAGACAGTTTTTTTTTCTTCTTTTTTTCAGTTTAGTGACTTCACGGCTGTGTGGGCGCACAACCTTTGCAAAGGTTATGATGGCTGGAAAGCAAAGATCACATCCACATTGTTGTCTCGATTCCACAAGCGTGTGTCAGCGACAGTAATTGAGTGAAATTCCAGTTCAGGCGGTGCAGTGCAAGTTCTGAACGCTAAATTCCCCAGAAGGCGCATGGCAGTCCTATTACAACACACGTCTGCCCCTTTCTTTGTTTTCTTTGTTTTCTTCCCCGTCTGGACGCGCCCCAGAATCATGCCTCGCACTCGTGGATTCAGTCGCACGGTTTTGCTGTCAGGGATTGATTGTGTTCATGTGTTTGCTCCACCAGATTGACCCCAAAGATCGGCTTTCCCTGGAGTGAAATCAAAAACATCTCTTTCAATGACAAAAAGTTCATCATCAAGCCCATCGACAAAAAATCACCAGTGAGTAATTCCTGTGGACTGTTCCACCTTATGTACGGCCTTCGTTCTATTTTTACAGTAGAGACAGACTTGTATTTTTAGCTCTCGTCCAATTAGTAAATCATCAAAATATGTGGCCTCATTCTGTTCTTTAATCTTACTCTTGGAACCAGTGTTACTTTTGACAGCAGTCTAGTATTGGTTATAGTCTATGGTCTTTTAGTTTTAGTCAAATTGTAACCATTTAAATCGTGGGTTCTTAACTTTTTGGACTTTTCCACTACAAAGCGGAATTGACAACTACAATTCAGTTCAATCCAGTTTGTTCAATAGGCATGTGTTTGTATTCCAGATAAAGTCCAAAGTTTGTACCGTATTTTTCGGAGTACAAGTCGCTCCGGAGTATAAGTCGCACCGGCCGAAAATGCATAATGAAGAAGGAAAAAACATAATATAAGTCGCAGTCCAAAAGTCACAGTCTGCAAGGGATACAGTCCGTAAGCACACATGATTGTGCGTGCTGCTGGTCCACTAATAGTACTAACCTTTAACAGTTAATTTGACTCATTTTCATGAATTACTAGTTTCTATGTAACTGTTTTTATATTGTTTTACTTTCTTTTTTATTCAAGAAAATGTTTTTAATTTATTTATTTTATTTTATTTTATTAATTTTTTTTAAAAAGTACCTTATCTTCACCATACCTGGTTGTCCAAATTAGGCATAATAATGTGTTAATTCCACGACTGTATATATCGGTATCGGTTGATATCGGTATCGATTGATATTAGTGATGTCCGATAATGGCTTTTTGCCGATATCCGATATTCCGATATTGTCCAACTCTTTAATTACCGATACCGATATCAACCGATACCGATATCAACCGATATATGCAGTCGTGGAATTAACACATTATTATGCCTAATTTGGACAACCAGGTATGGTGAAGATAAGGTACTTTTTTAAAAAATTAGTAAAATAAGATAAATAAATTAAAAACATTTTCTTGAATAAAAAAGAAAGTACAACAATATAAAAACAGTTACATAGAAACTAGTAATGAATGAAAATGAGTAAAATGAACTGTTAAAGGTTAGTACTATTAGTGGAGCAGCAGCACGCACAATCATGTGTGCTTACGGACTGTATCCCTTGCAGACTGTATTGATATATATTGATATATAATGTAGGAACCAGAATATTAATAACAAAAAGAAACAACCCTTTTGTGTGAATGAGTGTGAATGGGGGAGGGAGGTTTTTTGGGTTGGTGCACTAATTGTAAGTGTATCTTGTGTTTTTTATGTTGATTTAATAAAAATAAAAAAAAATAAAATAAACGATACCGATAATAAAAAAACCGATACCGATAATTTCCGATATTACATTTTAACGCATATATCGGCCGATAATATCGGCAGGCCGATATTATCGGACATCTCTAATTGATATCGGTGTCGGTAATTAAAGAGTTGGACAATATCGGAATACCGGATATGGGCAAAAAGCCATTATCGGACATCCCTACATATATTACATAAATATACAAATACATAAATAATTTGTGTAAATAAACACGTATTTGTAAATATATTTTTGAGATTTGAAAATATATACAAATAAAATGTATAAATATAAAAATGTGACATACAGCCAAAACTAATGTTAAGTATCCAAACAACAGATTAATAATTTTTTATTACATTTTAGATAGAATCATGTTACAACAGAAAGTAACTACCGTATTTTCCGGAGTATAAATCGCTCCGGAGTATAAGTCGCACCGGCCGAAAATGCATAATAAAGAAGGAAAAAAACACATATAAGTCGCACTGGAGTATAAGTCGCATTTTTTGGGGAAATGTATTTGATAAAAGCCAACACCAAGAATAAACATTTGAAAGGCAATTTAAAATAAATAAAGAATAGTGAACAACAGGCTGAATAAGTGTACGTTATATGAGGTCGCTACAGTGTGTTTATTATACAGGTTATGTAACGTAAATGAAGTATTGTTGACGGTTTTTAAATGCATTTTTAAAGTGATTTAGCTGTAGAATTGATTACTCCCGTTAGCTGCATTGCCAGCTACTTAGCACGAGACGATTTTTACATGTTTTACATGTTTACATAGGGACGGCGTGGCGAAGTTGATAGAGTGGCTGTGTCAGCAATCGGAGTGTTGCTGGTTACTGGGGTTCAATTCCCACCTTCTACCTTCCTAGTCACGTCCGTTGTGTCCTTGGGCAAGACACTTCACCCTTGCTCCTGATGGCTGCTGGTTAGCGCCTTGCATGGCAGCTCCCGCCATCAGTGTGTGAATGTGTGTGTGAATGGGTGAATGTGGAAATACCGTCAAAGCGCTTTGAGTACCTTGAAGGTAGAAAAGCGCTATACAAGTATAACCCATTTACCATTTATTTATTTATGTTAGAATGCAAAAAAAAACAACCTTTTGTCTCCTTGTCTCTTTTAATGATTGTAAACGACAGGCAAAATTCCCCCCAAAAAGTGCAGTTCCCCTTTAAGGTTACAAGAAAAAAATGATAACAAATTCATAAAATTACAATTTAAAAAAAAAAAAAGCTTAAAACCTCACCAATCCTCTCTGGAAAACGTAAATTCAGCCAATTACAAAAGAGCTTGCAAAATCCAAAGTCATTAGTTATAATGAATTAAAACTGTACAGCAATTAGACACACAATCGAGTGTCTGTTTTAATTCTTTAAAATGAGTAAAACATGAACACAGTATTTTTTTGTAATTATGTGCTTTTTAAGGTTAAGGTTACAAAAAAACTTTAAAAATTGTAAGATATTCATGAAATCACGATTAAAAAAACGTCTCAAAACCTCGCAAATTTCGCTGCAACTCGCTAAAAAGATGATGCGAATTAAAAAAAAAAAAACTTGCAAAATCCAAATTCATTACCGCATTTTTCGGAGTATAAGTCGCTCCGGAGTATAAGTGGCACCAGCCGCAAATGCATAATAAAGAAGGAAAAAAACATATATAAGTCGCACTTGAGTATAAGTCGCATTTTTGGGGGAAATGTATTTGATAAAAGCCAACACCAAGAATAGACATTTGAAAGGCAATTTAAAATAAATAAAGAATAGTGAACAACAATAAGTGTACGTTATATGAGGCATAAAGAAGCAACTGAGAACGTGCGTGGTATGTTAACGTAACATATTATGGTAAGAGTCATTCAAATAACTATAACATATAGAACATGCTATACCAGTGTTTCCCACACATTCATTTATTTGTGGCGGCCCGCCACAAAATAATTACGTCCGCCACAAATAAAAAAAATAAAAATACTTTTTTTTTTTTTTTTTGTGTCCTGTCCAGCTTCTCAGGCAAGTCATATAGTTGATGTAGATGCCCATCTGGCTGTTCAGATTTACTTTACAAAAGAGAAGTGTAGGATACTTCTCTTGTTGCCTTATTTGTATTTGACCACTACTGTTTTCTGTTTATTTGTTACCGACTGTGGCAGGACACCTCTGCCTCTGTTTCACTTTATGTTGCTGGTAAATAATATGGTTGTAGTAGTAGGCTAAAGTTAAATTATTTAGTATGCACTAATTAAAGGGGCAGAGCTTTAAGAGACATTTTAGCTTTTATATTTTATAAGATATATTTTTTGAAAGAACCACAACTAATAAATATATTTCAGTGAATAACTTATTGTTCAAATCTGTATATAAATATGTACATAAAGTTTTATAATTATATTGTAAAATGGATGGATGGATGGACGTTTAAAACAAAACTGTTATTATTAATTTGTAAGTATACATTTTTTTAGCCTTTTTAGAGAAAATCATATCATTGTAGTAAATTATGCAAATTACTCGATGATGTCATGGTGACCACGCCCATAGCCACGCCCCCACCGCCACAGGTATCTTGGCAGTTTATGGGAAACACTGTATACGTTTACCAAACAATCTGTCACTCCTAATCGCTAAATCCCATGAAATCTTATACGTCTAGTCTCTTACGTGAATGAGATAAATAATAATATTTGATATTTTACGGTAATGTGTTAATAATTTCACACATAAGTCGCTCCTGAGTATAAGTCGCACCCCCGGCCAAACTATGAAAAAAACTGCGACTTATAGTCCGAAAAATACGGTATTAAATGTAAAAACAAATATGTTGATCGGTCCAAGGGGAGAGAAAAGTGTTCAATATCTCCAATCACATTGAAACCAATTCAAAACTGTTATGCTGCTTTGACATTAATTGAAAAAAATAAACAATATGTAATAACGAAGCAAACATTTTTTTAAAGTAATGATTTTTATACACTATATCTTTAGGGAAAATGTCGGGTTACATTTAGAGATGTCCGATAATATCGGACTGCCGATATTATCGGCCGATAAATGCTTTAAAATGTAATATCGGAGATTATCGGTATCGGTCTCAAAATGATCGGTATCGGTTTCAAAAAGTAAAATGTATGACTTTTTAAAAGGCCGCTGTGTACACGGACGTAGGGAGAAGTACAGAGCGCCAATAAACCTTAAAGGCACTGCCTTTGCGTGCCGGCCCAGTCACATAATATCTACGCCTTTTCACACACACAAGTGAATGCCAATGCATACTTGGTCAACAGCCATACAGGTCACACTGAGGGTAGCCGTATAAACAAGTTTAACACTGTTACAAATATACAGTACGCCACACTGTGAACCCACACCAAACAAGAATGACAAACACATTTCGGGAGAACATCCGCACCGTAACACAACATAAACGCAACAGAACAAATACCCGGAACCCCTTGCAGCACTAACTCTTCCGGGACACTACAATATACACCAACCCCGCCCACCTCAATTTTGACATGCTCTCTCAAATTCCAAGCTGCTGTTTTGAGGCATGTTAAAAAAAATAATGCACTTTGTGACTTCAATAATAAATATGGCAGTGCCATGTTGGCATTTTTTTTCCATAACTTGAGTTGATTTATTGTGGAAAACCTTGTTACATTGTTTAATGCATCCAGCGGGGCATCACAACAAAATTAGGCATCATAATGTGTTGATTCCACGACTGTATATATCGGTATCGGTAATTAAGAGTTGGACAATATCGGGATATCGAATATCGGCAAAAAAGCCATTATCAGACATCTCTAGTTACATTATAAACCTAAATAGTAGGGTGGTTTTAGAAATACGGCCGTAAATCTGTCACGAGGAAGGCGTTTGAGGTGATGCTTTGGAATCGGCGTGGCCGCGATGCTGCTAAACCAAACTAAAACTGTGACAAAGGACATGTTGACTCACTCCTTAATAGAAGTTTAATATCCATGAGGCCATGCGGTCCATCAAAGTAGAACCAGCAAACACTTGCAGAGCAGATGACCAGTGGAGGATCAGCTACAAGTGCCCTGTTGCCATAATCATGTGGCCCCTTTAGTGGTTGTGGCCCTAAACAACAGCATAGAGTGTTTATGCTAGATCATACACTACCGTTCAAAAGTTTGGGGTCACATTGAAACTGCCATGTCCTGTTATTTACAGCTGTACCACTTAAAAAAGAAACTTTTTTCCACTACATTATTAGTGCAAAATCTTACTAAGAACAGGCTCATTTATGTGTTCTCACTCTCAAATTTGCAGGACTTTGTGTTCTATTCGCCGAGACTGCGCATAAACAAACGCATCCTGCAGCTGTGCATAGGCAACCACGATCACTACATAGGTCGACGTAGGCCGGACTCCATCGAGGTGCAGCAGATGAAGAATCAGGCCAGAGAGGATAAGCTACAGAAACATAAGGAAAGGTAAAACATTGTTTTATTGTCTAATAGTAGCCATAACTACTGACTTATACAAACCCCATTTCCATATGAGTTGGGAAATGGTGTTAGATGTAAATATAAACGGAATACAATGATTTGCAAATCCTTTTCAAGCCATATTCAGTTGAATATGCTACAAAGACAACATATTTGATGTTCAAACTGATAAACTTTTGTTTTTTTTTGCAAATAATCATTAACTTTAGAATTTGATGCCAGCAACACGTGACAAAGAAGTTGGGAAAGGTGGCGATAAATACTGATAAAGTTGAGGAATGCTCATCAAACACTTATTTGGAACATCCCACAGGTGAACAGGCAAATTGGGAACAGGTGGGTGCCATGATTGGGTATAAAAGTAGATTCCATGAAATGCTCAGTCATTCACAAACAAGGATGGGGCGAGGGTCACCACTTTGTCAACAAATGCGTGAGCAAATTGTTGAACAGTTTAAGAAAAACCTTTCTCAACCAGCTATTGCAAGGAATTTAGGGATTTCACCATCTACGCTCCGTAATATCATCAAAGGCTTCAGAGAATGTGGAGAAATCACTGCACGTAAGCAGCTAAGCCCGTGACCTTCCATCCCTCAGGCTGTACTGCATCAACAAGCGACATCAGTGTGTAAAGGATATCACCACATGGGCTCAGGAACACTTCAGAAGCCCACTGTCAGTAACTACAGTTGGTCGCTACACCTGTAAGTGCGAGTTAAAACTCTCCTATGCAAGGCGAAAACCGTTTATCAACAACACCCAGAAACGCCGTCGGCTTCGCTGGGCCTGAGCTCATCTAAGATGGACTGATACAAAGTGGAAAAGTGTTCTGTGGTCTGACGAGTCCACATTTCAAATTGTTTTTGGAAACTGTGGACGTCGTGTCCTCCGGACCAAAGAGGAAAAGAACCATCCGGATTGTTATAGGCGCAAAGTGTAAAAGCCAGCATGTATGATGGTACGGGGGTGAATTAGTGCCCAAGACATGGGTAACTTACACATCTGTGAAGGCACCATTAATGCTGAAAGGTACATACAGCTTTTGGAGCAACATATGTTGCCATCCAAGCAACGTTACCATGGACGCCCCTGCTTATTTCAGCAAGACTGTGCCAAGCCACGTGTTACATCAACATGGCTTCATAGTAACAGAGTGCGGGTACTAGACTGGCCTGCCTGTAGTCCAGACCTGTCTCCCATTGAAAATGTGTGAAGCCTAAAATAGCACAAGGGAGACCCCCGGACTGTTGAACAACTTAAGCTGTACATCAAGCAAGAATGGGAAAGAATTCCACCTGAGAAGCTTCAAAAATGTGTCTCCTCAGTTCCCAAACCTTTACTGAGTGTTGTTAAAAGGAAAGGCCATGTAACACAGTGGTGAACATGCCCTTTCCCAACTACTTTGGCGCGTGTTGCAGCCATGAAATTCTAAGTTAATTATTATTTGCACAAAAAAATTTTTTTCATGAGTTTGAACATCAAATATGTTGTCTTTGTAGTGCATTCAACTGAATATGGGTTGAAAAGGATTTGCAAATCATTGTATTCCGTTTATATTTACATCTAACACAATTTCCCAACTCATATGGAAACAGGGTTTGTAGAAGCAGGTGTTCTATACAGTGTTCCCTTGCCACTTTGCAGTTCACTTACTGCAACAACTGAATTACCTTTTTGGGGTATTGGAAGTGTTTTTATGTGTGTGTGAAAGCTGAGAGGAGTGTGTGGAGGGATTGTAAAGACGTTGAGAGCATACAACATTCATATAAATCATTTTTAAAAATAGCATCGCTGCTTAGCGTAAATTCACCTGTCACCCAAACATATGAACGACATAAACTATATTGCCAAAAGTATTTGGCCGCCTGCCTTGACTCACATATGAACTTGAAGTGCCATCCCATTCCTAACCCATAAGGTTCAATATGATGTGGGTCCACCTTTTGCAGCTATTACAGCTTCAACTCTTCTGGGAAGGCTGTCCACAAGGTTGCGGAGTGTGTTTATAGGAATTTTCCACCATTCTTCCAAAAGCGCATTGGTGAGGTCACACACTGATGTTGGTGGAGAAGGCCTATTTTATCCAAAAAGTGTTCTATCGGGTTCAGGTCAGGACTCTGTGCAGGCCAGTCAAGTTCATCCACACCAGACTCTGTCATCCATGTCTTTATAGACCTTGCTTTGTGCACTGGTGCACAGTCATGTTGGAAGAGGAAGGGGTCCGCTCCAAACTGTTCCCACAAGGTTGGGAGCATGGAATTGTCCAAAATGTTTTGGTATCCTGGAGCATTCAAAGTTCCTTTCACTGGAACTAAGGGGCCAAGCCCAACGCCTGAAAAACAACCCCACACCATAAATCCTCCTCCACCAAATTTCACACTCGGCACAATGCAGTCCGAAATGTAGCGTTCTCCTCCTGGCAACCTCCAAACCCAGACTGGTCCATCAGATTGCCAGATGGAAAAGTGTGATTCATCAGTCCAGAGAAGGCGTCTCCACTGCTCTAGAGTCCAGTGGTGACGTGCTTTACACCACTGCATCCCACGCTTTGCATTGGACTTGCTGATGTATGGCTTAGATGCAGCTGCTCGGCCATGGAAACCCATTCCATGAAGCTCTCTGCGTACTGTACGTGGGCTAATTGGAAGGTCACATGAAGTTTGGAGCTCTGTAGCAACTGACTGTGCAGAAAGTCTTTGCACTATGCTGACCCTCTCTGTCAGTTCACGTGGCCTACCACTTGGTGGCTGACTTGCTGCTGTTCCCAAACTCTTCACTTTTCTTATAATAAAGTTGACTTTGGAATATTTAGGAGCGAGGACATTTCAAGACTGGATTTGTTGCACAGGTGGCATCCTATGACAGTTCCATGCTGGAAATCACTGAGAGCGGCCCATTCTTTCACAAATGTTTGTAGAAACAGTCTCCATGCCTAAGTGCTTGATTTGATACACCGGGCCAAGTGATTAGGACACCTGATTCTCATCATTTGGATGGGTGGCCAAATACTTTTGGCAAAATAGTGTATGTATCACTCAGTGGCAGCTACGCCCAAGGTACCACTCATTGGTCAAGTAATGTTGCATCTTTGTAACAATTGAGGATACAACGCCAAAAATGGCCAAAACAAACGTGCTCTAACGTTAGCTATGTTCAGTTAAGCCAGGGGTGTCCAAACTTTTTCCACTGAGGGCCGCACACTGAAAAATCAAAGCAAGCGGGGGCCATTTTGATATTTTTTTATTTTAAAAACCAACACAATATATGTATAAATAATATACATTAAGGCCTCCACTCAGGCTTGATCCCGGGGACCCCAAAGGGTTTTGGTCCAAAAAATATTTAAAATGTGTCATTATTCAGTATTATTACACTACCGTTCAAAAGTTTGGGGTGACATTGAAATGTCCTTATTTTTGAAGGAAAAGCACTGTACTTTTCAATGAAGATAACTTTAAACTAGTCTTAACTTGAAAGAAATACACTCTATACATTGCTAATGTGGTAAATGACTATTCTAGCTGCAAATGTCTGGTTTTTGGTGCAATATCTACATAGGTGTATAGAGGCCCATTTCCAGCAACTATCACTCCAGTGTTCTAATGGTACAATGTGTTTGCTCATTGGCTCAGAAGGCTAATTGATGATTAGAAAACCCTTGTGCAATCATGTTCACACATCTGAAAACAGTTTAGCTCGTTACAGAAGCTACAAAACTGACCTTCCTTTGAGCAGATTGAGTTTCTGGAGCATCACATTTGTGGGGTCAATTAAACGCTCAAAATGGCCAGAAAAAGAGAACTTTCATCTGAAACTCGACAGTCTATTCTTGTTCTTAGAAATGAAGGCTATTCCACAAAATTGTTTGGGTGACCCCAAACTTTTGAACGGTAGTGTATCTCTAGATCAACATTTGGTCTATCTGTCAATATACAATTTTTAAAGATTTAAGTCGTATGCTCTTTTTGTCAAAGAAAAACCCTGTTTTTTTATAGAAAAAACACAAAATATGCAATATTTTCACCCTATAAAATTTTTAAGAGGAATATTTCAGATTATATAATAATTGGAGCCTTAAAAAGGGCAATAACTCATAACACCATTGATTTTAATTCTTTTTTTTTTTTTGTTGAGCAATGACACTTAAAAACAAAATCACACAAAAATTATTGGGGAACCAAAAGGGTCCTACTCATTAAAGTGTTAAAAAATAAATTATAATTTTTTTTTACTGTTTACTTTTAACACAATAATCTCGAGATCAACTTCAGATCTATCCGTCAATTATACGTTGTATTGTTGTTTTATGTTTTTTGTTTGTTCGTTTTAGGCCCTTCTTTAAAAAAAAAAATGCAACATTTTCCCAAAAAAATATCTCAAAGTGCAATATTTAATGTGACGTAATTAGAGCCTTGGATAGGTCAATAATTCATAATAACATTGATTTTGATTCATTATTATTTTTTAAAGAAAGAAACAGCCTGCATGGCAGCTTTGTGTTATTAGAGTAAACATTGCAACATTTTCTTGTTACATTTCACCTGTTTGCTCTTTCATACCACTTTTTATGTTTGTCATTTTTTTTATCGTATTTTAAAATGGGCCGTGGGGCCATTAAAAAATTACCCCCGGGCCGCACTTTGGACATCCCTGTGTTAAGCTAAGTTCAGTTAAGCTAAGTTTGCTGCCTTTGTCTCCTGTTGGCTAAAATGTGTGTTTTCATCACTGCGGCGGAGCTTTTTGTACGTTGTATTATATTAGTTAGCCACCATGTCGCAGATTAGGCTATTACACCACTAAGATGGAAGCCGCTTTTCCACGGGCTGAGCCCTTTGTTGTTGCCATACACTTTTATACGTACAAAGCGGAACCGCCATTTATTGTGCAATACGCTCGGAGCCATTAACATCTTACTTTTTCCCGACTGGACTGAAAGCAAGGCGAATGGATGCCAAGTCCCGTCTGCTGGTTTAAACACAGTAACATAAGACGGCAGCAGACAGCAGAGTCAACAACAGCGAGAGAGCCGGAGTTCATGCACGGTAGCTGCTGTGTGGAGCACCCCTAATACCTCTAATCCAAATATGATTAAACATCCGATATTGGAATGTGGCTCGGCTCCAAACAGCACAGGGAATAATTAGTGGCTACAGCGGATTCCGTTGGAATAAGGCCTTTGTGTTATTCATACGCACTCACATGACAAGTACACAAACTACAAACCCCGTTTCCATATGAGTTGGGAAATTGTGTTGGATGTAAATATAAACGGAATAAAATGATTTGCAAATCATTTTCAACCCATATTCAGTTGAATATGCTACAAAGACAACATATTTGATGTTCAAATTTTTTTGTGTGCAAATAATCATTAAATTTAGAATTTGATGGCAGCAACACGTGACAAAGAAGTTGGGAAAGGTGGCAATAAATACTGATAAAGTTGAGGAATGCTCATCAAACACTTATTTGGAACATCCCACAGGTGAACAGGCTAATTGGGAACAGGTGGGTGCCATGATTGGGTGTAAAAGTAGATTCCATGAAATGCTCAGTCATTCACAAACAAGGATGGGGCGAGGGTCACCACTTTGTCAACAAATGCGTGAGCAAATTGTTGAACAGTTTAAGAAAAACCTTTCTCAACCAGCTATTGCAAGGAATTTAGGGATTTCACCATCTACGCTCCGTAATATCATCAAAGGCTTCAGAGAATCTGGAGAAATCACTGCACGTAAGCAGCTAAGCCCGTCACCTTCCATCCCTCAGGCTGTACTGCATCAACAAGCGACATCAGTGTGTAAAGGATATCACCACATGGGCTCAGGAACACTTCAGAAACCCACTGTCAGTAACTACAGTTGGTCGCTACATCTGTAAGTGCAAGTTAAAACTCTCCTATGCAAGGCGAAAACCGTTTATCAACAACACCCAGAAACGCCGTCGGCTTCGCTGGGCCTGAGCTCATCTAAGATGGACTGATACAAAGTGGAAAAGTGTTCTGTGGTCTGACGAGTCCACATTTCAAATTGTTTTTGGAAACTGTGGACGTCGTGTCCTCCGGACCAAAGAGGAAAAGAACCATCGGGATTGTTATAGGCGCAAAGTGTAAAAGCCAGCATGTGTGATGGTATGGGGGTGTATTAGTGCCCAAGACATGGGTAACTTACACATCTGTGAAGGCGCCATTAATGCTGAAAGGTGCATACAGGTTTTGGAGCAACTTATGTTGCCATCCAAGCAACGTTACCATGGACGCCCCTGCTTATTTCAGCAAGACAATGCCAAGCCACGCGTTACATCAACGTGGCTTCATAGTAAAAGAGTGTAAAAAAGTTTATGAGTTTGAACATCAAATATGTTGTCTTTGTAGTGCATTCAATTGAATATGGGCTGAAAATGATTTGCAAATCATTGTATTCCGTTTATATTTACATCTAACACCATTTCCCAACTCATATGGAAACGGGGTTTGTAATAGGCGGCCAATGCAGAAAGTGGCCTTCACCAGTCGAGCGTAATCCCACAGGACAGGACGGTAAAAGCGGGTCTGGGTTCTGAGATGTTGCTCTTTCACGGCAACAGTGATTGCGCACAATGGTTACGCATGGATGTTGTTTATCTGCGGCTCATCACCCGTCTTTGTTGCTTATCTGCAGGGCACAGCTGGATCGGGAGAAGAAGAGGAGGGAGGCAATCGAGAGGGAGAAGGAAATGATAGAGTTGGAGAAGAAAGACATGATGTTGAAGCTCTACCACTTTGAGGAGAAGACCAAGAAGACAGAGAAAGGTTCGAAAATGCCCCAAAGCAGGGGTTCTTAAACTGTCCCACTGCTGAATTAGTAATCAATACTTTTGATTTTAATCCATCCATCCGTCAAATGATATGAAAGCATGTGTTAATCACAAAGATTATTATCAAGGCTTAGGTCAGGATGAATACAAAAATAAATACTCAACAAATATATCAAATTTACAAATTATAGACCTGTTTCTTTACTTCCACAATTTTCTAAAATCATTGAAAAACTGTTCAATAACAGATTAGAAAGTTTCATAAATAAAAATAGAATACTTGAAGAGAACCAGTATGGATACAGAGCTAATGTTTCAACTTCAATGGCTTTAATTGAAATTACAGAAGAAATTACCAATGCAATAGATAGTAAAAAATGTGCAGCAGCAGTTTTTATGGATCTAACTAAAGCATTTGACACAATTAATCACAATGTTTTAATAAAAAACCTAAAACGATATGGCATCAGAGGGTTAGTCTTAAACTGGATAAGAAGTTATCTAACCAACAGGAAACAATACGTGAAGCTAGGCGAACACACGTCTATAACGCTAAATATATCCTGTGGTGTACCTCAGGGATCAATACTAGGACCTAAATGATTCAATCTCTATATAAATGACATTTGTAAAGTTACAAAAGATTTAAAGTTAGTATTATTTGCGGATGATACAACAGCGTTTTGTTCAGGAGAGAACACACAGGAGATAATACAAATAATAACAGAAGAAATGAACAAATTAAAAAGATGGTTTGACAAAAACAGACTATCGTTGAATCTCAGTAAGACTAAAATAATGCTATTTGGTAACAGTAGAAGAGAAAGTCAAACACAAATAGACGGAATAGAAATTGAAAGAGTAAATGAAACCAAATTTCTAGGTATAATGATTGATGATAAATTGAACTGGAAATCTCATGTAAAAAATATACAACATAAAGTAGCAAGAAACACGTCAATAATGAATAAAGCAAAACTTGTTCTAGACCAAAAATCACTTCATATTCTCTACTGCTCACTAGTGTTACATATCTAAATTACTGTGTAGAAATATGGGAAATAATTACAAAAGTACACTTCATTCATTAACAGTGTTACAAAAAAGATCAGTTATAATAATACATAATGTTGGATATAGAGAACATACAAACCCTTTATTTATTGAATCAAAGATACTGAAATTCCACGACTTAGTGAATATGCAAACAGCTAAAATTATACACAAAGTAAACCATAACCTGCTACCCAAGAATATACAACAATTCTTCTCAACAAAAGAGGAGAAATATAATCTTAGAGAAAAATGTAATTTAAAACATTTGTATGCACGTACAACACTTAAGACCTTCAGTATATCAGCATGTGGAATTAAATGATGGAATGGATTAAGCAAAGCAAGCAAACAATGTCAGTGTTTCCCATAAACTGCCAAGATACCTGTGGCGGTGGGGGCGTGGCTATGGGCGTGGTCACCATGACATCATCGAGTAATTTGCATAATTTACTACAATGATATGATTTTCTCTAAAAAGGCTCAAAAAATGTATACTTACTAATTAATAATAACAGTTTTGTTTTAAACGTCCATCCATCCATCCATTTTACAATATAATTACAACACTTTATGTACATATTTATATACAGATTTGAACAATAAGTTATTCACTGAAATATATTTATTAATTGTGGTTCTTACAAAAAATATATCTTATAAAAATATAAAAGCTAAAATGTCTCTTAAAGCTCTGCCCCCTTAATTAGTGCATACTAAATAATTTAACTTTAGCCTACTACTACAACCATATTATTTACCAGCAACATAAAGTGAAACAGAGGCAGAGGTGTCCTGCCACAGTCAGTAACAAATAAACAGAAAACAGTAGTGGTGGTAGATAGACACAGAGCTTCATCAAACATCTGATCCACTGAACAAAGAGCTCCAAAAATCTTGATCCTACCCTTCTCTTTTGTAAAGTAAATCTGAACAGCCGATATGGGCATCTACATCTACGATATGATTTGCCTGAGAAGCTGGGCAGGACCAAAAAAAAAATTTTTTTTTAATAAATTTTAAAAAAATATATAAATTTTTGTGGCGGCCTTAATTCTTTCGTGGCGGGCCAACACAAATAAATGAATGTGCGGGAAACACTGAATGTACTAATATGATCCACTTCAAGAAACTCTTCAAACTTAAAGTGTTTACAAAGTACAAAGAAGAAGAACCATGATAAACATTCTCAATTTATTTCATCCATCCATTCTTTCATTCTCAAAATAATCTTACTTATCTCATCATATGAAAGATGACTTACTTCACCAATTATTATTTGTTTATTTATTTTTATTGTGATTACTTATGGAGTATATTGTGAATAAATTGAGAACAGGAAGTGAACAAAAGTTTTAGCAACTGTTATTTAAAAGAAAAGGGGTAGGATTAAATAAGCTCTGCTTCTTCCTACTCCTTTTCGAACATGTTGAAAAGAGAAACTGGAAATTGTGATCATGTTGTATGCTTGCATGTTCCAAATAAACTCAAACTGTAAAACAAGGAACTCATAAAAACTGATAAGGTTATAAGGCTAAAATATATAAACTCAAATGACTGTATTTTCTAGACTAAATAGCGCAGCGCTTTTTAAGCCACACCCACTAAATTTTCGAAGAAAAAAATATTTTTCCATATTTTAACAGCACCAGACTATAAGTCACAGATATGTAAGTTGTAAAATGAGTTATTTACAATCAAACAAAACCGAAGTCATCGTCATGGACCCATTTGCTGCGGAAGTAAGCTCTCCAATCAGCAGAACAGACTCAATAAGTCCACGGTGATGTTGTGGTGAATTTACTGAGGAATTTGTGAAACTGAAACGACACAAAAAGAATGCCATTGTAAGTTAATACTCCCACGGCTAATGCTAACGACTTCATTGCATTACGATAGCATGTACAAATATGCATGAAAACTCTCCTGCAGACATCACACATGGGACGGTTTAGTAAGTAAGAATTGTTTTAGTTATATTGTAAAACTTACAAACGTTGCTTGGAGGGATGAATGAAGAATCCACATGAGTAGAAATGCTGTGGATGACTAGAAGACGGAACGGCACTTCAAACTCTGGTTCAAAGCACTAAATGGAAGGAAATACCGCGGACGTTTACCCCACAGCACTAGCAGTGTACTAACTCGTCCATTATACAATAACACACCTTTTCACTTGTCTGCTTGTGTTTAATGAAAACTATTTGTTGAACACAAAACATTGTTGTCGTTAGCAAAGAAAAATCCATAAATTAGTTTTATAGGGCCACAGGGTGCAAAGTGTAGGAAAGAAGTAACGGCTTATAGTCCGAAAATTGCGGTAAAAAAATAAACAATAATAATATTATATATGTTTTTTTTTAAAACTGTCGATAAAATGTAAGTTTGAATGAAAATACAGCTTAACCACTTTAGTCATCATTTTTGCGCTTAAGAAACTTTTCTATGACTTTAGCTCCAGACTTCTTCTGTTTGTTTGAGATTGTCATTACTGCCACAAGTGGTGGAAAAGTGCATTGCAACTGAGTACTGCTGTGAAGCACGTATTGTTTGGAAGCCTTCGAAGGGGCGCTCCACAATGCGGAAATGATGTCGTTGCAGCGCAGATTCCAAATGTACACAAAAATTCATTCAAAGTAGTGCAAAAGTCACAAAAGTACCACGCCTCATGACACAAGTCCCTATTTTAGTCAAGGTTTGTACACTTTGACCACAATATACATAAAGTGCTACATAGTACTGTATATCGAACAAACATAACAAGGAGGAGATGAATATATCTTTATTAACAAGTCAAATGAATGACGACAAGCTGCTGCTAACACGCAAACACTCAGAAATGTCTTTGGTGCTCTCACAAACGATCAGAAATCACAAAAACCCTTAACTTCAACAACCATATTGCTGCAATAAAAACATTTTACAAAGTTAAATCTACTTTCGGCTGTTTCCGATTCTGATTAAAATCGGCAAATACTCACAGAGCAGACAGAGAGAGAGAGAGAAGTGATACGTGGGGGCGGGGAAGAGGGGCCGGGTGTGTGTGCACGCTTGAAAGGGGCAATGCGGAACGAGGGGTAGTCTTTTACTCCTGTACTTTTTTTATGATATAAAAAAAAAATCGAAATTATAGATAAGAAAATCGAAATTATGAGAACAAAAATCGAAATTATGAGAAAAGAAAGTGGAATTTATGAGACAAAAAGTCTAAATTATGAGATACGAAAGTCAAAATTATGAGGTAAAAAATTGAAATTAGGAGATGAAGTCGAAATTAGGAGATAAAAAAGTAATAATTATGAGACAAAAAAATAATATAATATAATATAATAATATAAAAAACTTGAAATTATGAGATAGGAAAGTGTAAATTATGAGATAAAAAGTCACAATTAAGAGATAAAGTTGAAATTATGAGATAAAAAAATTGAAATTATAAGATAAAATGTCAAAATTGTGAGATGAAGTCAAAATTATGAGATTTCAAGTCATAATTATGAGATAAAAACTCATAATTATGAGATAAAGATTCATAATTATGAGATAAAAAGGTCAAAATTATGAAATAACAAAATCAAAAATATTAGATTAAAAGTCATAACTATGAGATAAAAAGTCACAATTAAAAGATAAAGTTGAAATTATGAGATGAAAAAATTGAAATAACATAAAAAGTCATGCTCATGAGTTAAAAACTCATAATTATGAGATAAAAAAAGTCTAAATTATGAGATTTAAAAAATCTCAATTATGAGATAAAAAAGTCAAAATTATGAGATAAAGAAGTCAAAATTATGAGATAAAAAGTCAAAATTATGAGATTAAAAGTCATGAGATAAAAAGTAGAAATTATGAGAAATGAAAATCGAAATTATGCGATCAAAATTTATGAGATGAAGTCAAAATAGTGAGATAAAGAGTCGAAATTATGCTATAAAAAAATTCGAAATTATAGATAAGAAAATCGAAATTATGAGAACAAAAATCGAAATTATGAGAAAAGAAAGTGGAATTTATGAGACAAAAAGTCAAAATGATGAGATACGAAAGTCAAAATTATGAGAACATTTTTTAATTAGGAGATGAAGTCGAAATTAGGAGATAAAAAAGTCGTAATTATGAGACAAAAAGTTGAGAATATGAGATACGAAAGTCAAAATTATAACATCAAAAGTCGAAATTATGACATAAAAAGTCAGTTATGAGATATAAACTTTCATATTTATAAGTAATAAAATCACAAACTGTCATAATCATGAGATAGAAAGTCATAATTATGAGATATCAACTGTCATAGTTATGTAAGAAAGTGGAATTTATGAGACAAAAAGTACTTTTACTGTGTAATAAGTCCACTTTGGCATGTTTTTCCCAAAAAATCTGTTCTCATCACAATGAAAAAGTTGCTAGCTTCCTTAATCTCTTCGATACAAGCAAGCACAAAATGGCTGCCAACGGGACACAAAATGAATGAATGAAGCGTTCGCACACGGAGACATGGTTTACACACGGAGGCATATTTGGTGCAGTCTAAAAGTTCATAAACCGAAAAGTTCATAAAGAGAGGGGTTCGCAAATCGCGGTTCCACTGTACTGCAACTAAAGTAAAATGCAATGAAAAATGTAAAATGAGTAATAAACAATATATTTTACTATAGTACCATGCATAGGTAAATAATAAAACAAACTCTGTTAAACCCTCTTCTACTGATGTTTTAACAAATTCCGTTGTACTTTTTAAGTGCAATGACAAATAAAGTGTCTTGTAACTTGTATGATTTTAAAGTTTTTTAGTGGTTAGAGGTATAGTTTTGAAATTGGATATAAATCAACATGTTTGATCTGGGGTTTCTCTTCAAGAAGTAGACTTAGACACACTTTATTGATCCTCAAGGGAATTCATTACAATTCAGAGACAGTAATCAACAGAGGTGGGTAGAGTAGCCAGAAATTGTACTCAAGTAAGATTACTGTTACTTTAGAGATTTATTACTCAAGTAAAAGTAAGGAGTAGTCACCCAAATATTTACTTGAGTAAAAGTAAAAATTATGTTGTGAACAAACTACTCAAGTACTGAGTAACTGATGAGTAACCTGCTCGTTTAACAAATAATGCACAAAAACATAAAAATAGCAATGAGGAAATTCCGAGCCAGGAATATCTCTTAAGCAACTAAAACAATAATATATATTAAATAATAACACATTAACATAAAAAAATTAAGGCAAATTGAGCCACAATAACTTAACAGCACCATAGGCTCAGTAGGCAGAGATTACAAAGGAAAATAACAAGTTAGCCTTTACGCAAACCATAAACTGATAGGTGTGGGCTGCACCTGAGAACACACTGTGCACTTCTGATTGGTGTTTGTATGCATGCGTGCGTGTGTGTGTGTGTGTGTGTGTGTGTGTGTGTGTGTGTGTGTGTGTGTGTGTGTGTGTGTGTGTGTGTGTGTGTGTGTGTGTGTGTGTGTGTGTGTGTGTGTGTGTGTGTGTGTGTGTGTGTGTGTGTGTGTGTGTGTCTGTCTATGAGGCTGCAGTGCGTTAATAAATGTCCCCACACGATATACATTTGACAGTGATTCATAGCAGGGAAGCTAACATCAGCCTACGGTGACAGCCAAAATATCTACTAACATTACTTACCCGCCATGTGCTTCCTCAAATTTGACGTTGAGTTCATGTAAGCTTAAGCTTGTTGCCGCTGAAACTTTATGTTAATCATGTGACCGCCTGGCTCTGTTTGATTGGTGAAACGTCACCAGTGACTGCATTTGATTGGTGAAACGCAGGCATGCGATAGATCCTACTTTGAAGGTCTGTCTGACAGACCAAAACAAACAAAGCGTGCATTAACAGATCGATAAAAATCAGTAGCGAGTAGCGAGCTGAATGTAGATAAATGGAGCGGAGTAAAAGTAGCGTTTCTTCTCTATAAATATACTCAAGTAAAAGTATGTTGCATTAAAACTACTCTTAGAAGTACAATTTATCCCAAAAGTTACTCAAGTAGATGTAACAGAGTAAATGTAGCGCGTTACTACCCACCTCTGCTAATCAACTTAACTATCTACTTGCAAATGTGAATATTGGAAGTGACATCTATATTTTTTTTGTCTTTGGATACTTCAGATCTGCAGGAACAGACGCAGAGAGCCATGATGCTGGAGCAGGAGCGTTTGAAAGCCCACCAGGAGGCCGCTCGCCTGGAGTCCGAGCGTCAGTCTGCCCTAATGGCTAAAGAGGCACTGGCTCGCCATGCCCAGAGTCAGATGAAGGGGCAAGAGGAGCTGGTCTGTACACAAAATAGTTGTATAAGTTTTAGTTACCGCTTGTTGAGACTACCGTATGTTTCGGAGTATAAGTCGCACCGGAGTATAAGTCGCACCGGCCGAAAATGCATAATAAAGAAGGAAAAAAACATATATAAGTCGCATTGGAGTATAAGTCACATTTTTGGGGGAAATGTATTTGATAAAAGCCAACACCAAGAATAGACATTTGAAAGGCAATTTAAAATGTCTAAAGAATAGTGAACAACAGGCTGAATAAGTGTACGTTATATGAGGCATAAATAACCAACTGGTATGTTAACGTAACATATTATGGTAAGAGTCATTCAAATAACTATAACATATAGAACATGCTATACGTTTACCAAACAATCTGTCACTCCTAATCGCTAAATCCCATGAAATCTTATACGTCTAGTCTCTTACGTGAATGAGATCAATAATATTAGTTGATATTTTACGCTAATGTGTTAATAATTTCACACATAAGTCGCTCCCGAGTATAAGTCGCACCCCCGGCCAAACTATGAAAAAACTGCGACTTATAAACCGAAAAATACGGTACTCCCTATTTGGTGTTTTTTCTAAACACCACAAAAGAGAAGCAGAAAGCATGTATTACCTTTAATTGAGGTCAGTTTTGAAGGATTCCCCTGAAATTCTGAATTGTACGCCCAGCATTGCAAGGTCTTAAAGTTTGTGTGACTTGTTTTCTCTCAACATTTCAGCCAAACTCAAAACTTTCTGAGTGACTTTATGGGTGTTTTGTCCTTGTTAGTGTTAGCCAAACGTCAAAGGACTTCAGAGGAGTATTTACCTCAAAAGTTATAGTCCAAACTTTTAACGTTTCTGTGTGACTTTGTGGGTGTTTTTTTTACAGACATTTTTTGAGAAACGAAGCTAAATTGAAATTTAAAAAGTCACCCTGAATTTTTGTGGGAAAATACACCCCTAAGGTCCGAAATAAACCTTGTATTTAGAGAGAGAGATAGATAGATAGATAGATAGATAGATAGATAGATAGATAGATAGATAGATAGATAGATAGATAGATAGATAGATAGATAGATAGATAGATAGATAGATAGTACTTTATTGAGGCTAAATATTTTCAGGGGAAAAACACTTATAAAGTAAAAAAAAAAGTTTCAAATTCAGCTGAACTGTTTTGGTAAAATGCACCCCAAAGTCTCACCGAAACTTTCGACTTCCGCTCAGTTTTTGTGTGACTTTGGCGTCCACTATACCAGAAAAGTTCAGGTGACGTCTTTTCCATTTCCATTTTCCCAGAAAGATTTTGCCGAACCACAAAGTTGTTTTTTGACATCAGTGGTGTATTTCCCCCTCAAAAGTTTAACTGAACTCAAAAGTTACTATGTAACTCTAGGGTGTATTTTCCCCACAAAAGTTTAGCTAAATTTAAAAAGTTTGGGTGTGACTTTGGGGTGTAATTTCCCTAAGAAAATGTAGCTGAATTGGAAAGGTTTTTTTTAACTTACAGATAAAAAAAACTTCATAGGGAACCTATAAAGTTTTTTTTTTATCTGAGCTCAAAGGTTTTTGTGTGACTTGATGGGTGTATTTTCCCAGAAGTTTTAGCTAAGCTTTTAAGTGTGTGTGTGTGACACACAGTGTGTCAACTGGTCTAAAAACTGGTCTAAAGCAGAGTCTATTTTAAAGATAGTGTACAGTATGAGTTTTAAGGTGGGAAATAAATGCTTTTATGTTACTTTCTGGAACATCCAGGAAGAAATGGTATGAGCCACTTGAAAAATGTCTAAACTATAAGATACGTGAATTACCGTATTTTTCGGACTATAAGTCGCAGTTTTTTTCATAGTTTGGCCGGGGGTGCGACTTATACTCAGGAGCGACTTATGTGTGAAATGATGAACACATTAGCGTAAAATATCAAATAATATTATTTCTCTCATTGACGTAAGAGACTAGACGTATAAGATTTCATGGGATTTAGCGATTAGGAGTGACAGATTGTTTGGTAAACGTATAGCATGTTCTATATGTTATAGTTATTTGAATGACTCTTACCATAATATGTTACGTTAACATACCAGGCACCTTCTCAGTTGGTTATTTATGCCTCATATAACGTACACTTATTCAGCCTGTTGTTCACTATTCTTTATTTATTTTAAATTGCCTTTCAAATGTCTATTCTTGGTGTTGGCTTTTATCAAATACATTTCCCCCAAAAATGCGACTTATACTCCAGTGCGACTTACATATGTTTTTTTCCTTCTTTATTATGCATTTTCGGCCGGTGCGACTTATACTCCGGAGCGACTTATACTCCGAAAAATTCGGTAAATGTTTGCATTATTTCAGGGTTTCTCATGAGGAAACCTTACAATGTATTAAATCCATAAACTGCTATAAAATTGCCTAGATAATTATTGTGATTTAGAGATTTTTTTTGTTCGAGTTCAGGCCATGAAATATTACAAAAAAAAATAAAACTTTTCCCAAGAGATTTTCCATATTTTGACATGCTAATATTGATGTGCCTCTGACCCACAGCGTTAGACACAAGTAATAAAGGTTTTTGTGAAATCCCCTAATGTTTTTAGGTTAATTAACCCCAACATTAGTGCAGCATAAAACATTATGTCGCTACTGGTCCAGGGTTTACTAAAAATAAAAAACACTTAAAGCCGTGTTCAGCTGTTTACTGGCGTATGCTAGTCATGTTTATCATGAATATAGGCTCCAAATATCAGTTACCGGCCTCCTTGACTACGGTATTTTTCGGATTACCGTATTTTTCGGAGTATAAATCGCTTCGGAGTATAAATCGCACCAGACGAAAAATGCATAATAAAGAAGGAAAACAACATATACAAGTCGCACTGGAGTATAAGTCGCATTTTTTGGGGGAAATGTATTTGATAAAAGCCAACACCAAGAATAGACATTTGAAAGGCAATTTAAACTAAATAAAGAATAGTGAACAACAGGCTGAATAAGTGTACGTTATATGAGGCATAAATAACCAACTGAGAACGTGCCTGGTATGCATACTTGCCAACCCTCCCGTTTTTACCGGGAGACTCCCGGTATTCAGCGCCTCTCCCGACAACCTCCCGGCAGAAATTTTCTCCCGACAAACTCCCGGTATTCAGCCGGAGCTGGAGGCCACGCCCCCTCCAGCTCAATGCGGACCTGAGTGGGGACAGCCTGTTCTCACGGCCGCTTTCCCACAATATAAACAGCTTGCCTGCCCAATGACGTCATAACTGTAGAATGATCGAGGGCGAGTTCTTGGTTTCTTATGTGGGTTTATTGTTCGGCAGTTTCATTAACGTCCTCCCAGCGCGGTAACAACACACAACAACAGCAGTCACGTTTAGTCTACCGTAAAGCAGTTCGTCTGCCGTAAACAGCAATGTTGTGACACTCTTAAACAGGACAATACTGCCATCTACTGGATAGCCTCCAGAACACTGAAATTCAAGTATTTATTTTATTTATATGTATAATAAAATATATATATATATATATATATATATATATATATATATATATACACCGTAATTTCCGGACTATAAGCCGCACCTGACTATAAGCCGCACCAGCTAAATTTAGGGGAAAATACAGATTGCTCCATATATAAGCCGCACCCGACTATAAGCCACAGGGTTTTGATGTGTAATTAGCGTAGTATATAGGGGTTCCTGCTACCACGGAGGGGATTGTCGGGACAGAGATGACTGTTTGGGAACGCAAAGCATCCCATTTATTAACAATAAATCTTTCAATCATTCAATCAAACTTTCGCATCTTTGACATGGCGAACAGCATTCGTGCAGAGTACAAATAATACAACGGTGCAAAGTAATACAAAGTGCTCGCCTGTACGTTATCAAAATAACCAGCCTACCGGTATATGAAGTCAGTCTTTAATCATTGTGTCATCGTCTTCCTCCTGCGTACTAAAACCACCGAAATCCTCTTCGTCGGTGTCGGAGAAGAACAGGCCGTAAATAAGCCGCACCCTTGTATAAGCCGCAGGGACCAGAACGAGGGGAAAAAGTAGCGGCTTATAGTCCGGAAATTACGGTATGTATATATAGCTAGAATTCACTGAAAGTCAAATATTTCATACATATATATATACATATATATATATATATATATATATGTGTATATACACTACCGTTCAAAAGTTTGGGGTCACATTGAAATGTACTTATTTTTGAAGGAAAAGCACTGTACTTTTCAATGAAGATAACTTTAAACTAGTCTTAACTTGAAAGAAATACACTATACATTGCTAATGTGGTAAATGACTATTCTAGCTGCAAATGTCTGGTTTTTGGTGCAATATCTACATAGGTGTGTAGAGGCCCATTTCCAGCAACTATCACTCCAGTGTTCTAATGGTACAATGTGTTTGCTCATTGGCTCAGAAGGCTAATTGATGATTAGAAAACCCTTGTGCAATCATGTTCACACATCTGAAAACACTTTAGCTCGTTACAGAAGCTACAAAACTGACCTTCCTTTGAGCAGATTGAGTTTCTGGAGCATCGCATTTGTGGGGTCAATTAAACGCTCAAAATGGCCAGAAAAAGAGAACTTTCATCTGAAACTCGACAGTCTATTCTTGTTCTTAGAAATGAAGGCTATTCCACAAAATTGTTTGGGTGACCCCAAACTTTTGAACGGTAGTGTGTATATATATATATATATATATATATATATATATATATATATATATATATATATATATATATATGAAATACTTGAGTTGGTGAATTCTAGCTTAAATATATTCCCATCTTAACCACGCCCCCCGCCCCACCCCCGACAACGCCCCGCCCCCACCCCCCACCTCCCGATATCGGAGGTCTCGAGGTTGGCAAGTATGCTGGTATGTTAACGTAACATATTATGGTAAGAGTAGGGATGATGTTCGAAATCGGTTCTCCCGGTTGTTCGATAAGAAAAGAACCGATTCCATGGACTCGAATCCCTTTTTGAGAACCGGTTCCCGTTATCGAGGCCAGTATAGTAAAGAAAATGCGACTTATACTCCAGTGAGACTTATACATGTTTTTTTTCCTTCTTTATTATGCAACAAAACTGTTGGTTTTTTTGTGACTTAATATTCTTAGTCAAACGCAACAAATAAGTTTTGTTTTGCTTGTTTTTTGTTTCAGGCTTCAGAGCTGAGGGAGCACACAGCCAGGATCACTCTGCTGGAGGAGGCCAGGAAGCGCAAGGAGAGCGAGGCAGACACATGGCAGCAAAAGGTCAGCACTTTTCGTGTGTGTGTAACACGCTCATGTCGATGAAAGTGAAGCAGAAGTAGAAGTGATACCACAAAGGCATACAGCGATAGTCATTAGTGTGTCCTCCACCAGGCCAAGGAGGCCCAGGAGGATCTGATGAAGACCAAGGCAGAACTCAACAAGGCGATGATGACGGCGCCGCTCCCTCTGCCATCGCTGCCTCCGCCTCCACCTCCGCTCCCTGGCTTGTACGACCAACCCTACGAGTACAACAGCGACAGCGAGGGGAGCAACAGCTTGCAGGAGAGCAACAGCATGCACCAGAGGAACAGCATGCACGACAACAGCAGCAGCATGCACCTGAGAAACAACATGCACGACAACAGCAGCAGCATGCACCTGAGAAACAACATGCACGACAGCGGCAGCAGCATGTACGACAGCGGCGGCATGCACCAGGGAAACAGCATGCACGACAACAGCAGCAGCATGTACGAGAGCGCCAGCCTGCACCAGAGAAACAGCATGCACGACAACAGCAGCATGTACGACAGCGGCAGCATGTACCGGGGAGGCGGCGTGCACGACAGCAGCAGCAGCGGCAGCGTGCACGACAGCAGCAGCAGCATGCACGACGGCAGCGGCATGTACCAGAGAGGCGGCATGCATATCAGCAGCAGCAGCGGCATGCACGAGGGAAACAGCATGCTCAGCGCTGACCTGGACTTCGAAGGCATAAACGATCACCGCAAGGAGGAGACTCGCCTGACGGAGGCCCAGAAGAACGAACGTGTTCAGAAACAGCTGCGGGTACGTGCTGAAAGTCTACGTTCACGAGCCGTGTGATTCCATGCACGGTAATAAACAGCTGATGAGGACGTGGCAGACAAAGCAAACTGCGGTCAGAGTTAGGAGTATTGCAGAAGTATCGTACAGTCAGGCATTACTAACTAGGGATGAGGTGGCCACTCGTCCTGGGTAGAGATGTCCGATAATATCGGACTGCCGATAGTATCGGCCAATAAATGCTTTAAAATGTAATATCGGAAATGATCGGCATCGGTTTCAAAAAGTAAAATGTATGACTTTTTGAAACGCCGCTGTGTACACGGACGTAGGGAGAAGTACAGAGCGCCAATAAACCTTAAAGGCACTGCCTTTGCGTGCCGGCCCAGTCACATAATATCTATCTACAAGTGAATGCAAGGCATTTTTGGTCAAAAGCCATACAGGTCACACTGAGGGTGTCCGTACAAACGACTTTAAAGGCCTACTGAAATGAAATGTTTTTATTTAAACGGGGATAGCAGATCCATTCTATGTGTCATACTTGATCATTTCGCGATATTGCCATATTTTTGCTGAAAGGATTTAGTAGAGAACATCGACGATAAAGTTCGCAACTTTTGGTCGCTGATAAAAAAAAAGCCTTGCCTGTAGCGGAAGTAGCGTGACGTCACAGGTTGAAAGGCTCCTCACATTTCCCGAATGTTTACACCAGCAGCGAGAGCGATTCGGACCGAGAAAGCGACAATTACCCCATTAATTTGAGCCAGGATGAAAGATTAGTGGATGAGGACCGTGAGAGTGAAGGACTAGAGTGCAGTGCAGGACGTATCTTTTTTCGCTCTGACCGTAACTTAGGTACAAGCTGGCTCATTGGATTCCACACTTTCTCCTTTTTCTATTGTGGATCACGGATTTGTATTTTAAACCACCTGGGATACTATATCCTCTTGAAAATGAGAGTCGAGAACGCGAAATGGACATTCACAGTGACTTTTATCTCCACGACTATACATCGGTGAAGCTCTTTAGCCATACTTGCCAACCCTCCCGTTTTTAGCGGGAGAATCCCGATATTCAGCGCCTCTCCCGACAACCTCCCGGCAGAGATTTTCTCCCGACAAACTCCCGGTATTCAGCCGGAGCTGGAGGCCACGCCCCCTCCAGCTCAATGCTTTCCAGCCTGGCGAAGCTTAACAATGCTGTTGCTAACGACGCCATTTAAGCTAACTTAGCTACGGGACCTCACAGAGCTATGCTAAAAACATTAGCTATCCACCTACGCCAGCCCTCATCTGCTCATCAACACCCGTGCTCACCTGCGTTCCAGCGATCGACGGAGCGACGAAGGACTTCACCCGATCATAGATGCGGTCGGCGGCTAGCATCGGATAGCGCGTCTGCTATCCAAGTCAAAGTCCTCCTGGTTGTATTGCTGCAGCCAGCCGCTAATACACCGATCCCACCTACAGCTTTCTTCTTTGCAGTCTTCATTGTTCATTAAACAAATTGCAAAAGATTCACCAACACAGATGTCCAGAATACTGTGGAATTTTGAGATGAAAACCGAGCTTTTTGTATTGGATACAATGTGTCCGAATACTTCCGTATCAACCATTGACGTCACGCGCATACGTCATCATACATAGACGTTTTCAACCGGAAGTTTCGCAGGAAATTTAAAATGTCACTTTATAAGTTAATGCAACACATGCCGTATTGGCATGTGTTGCAATGTTAAGATTTCATCATTGATGTATAAACTATCAGACTGCGTGGTCGCTAGTAGTGGCTTTCAGTAGGCCTTTAACACTGTTACAAATATGCGCCACACTGTGAACCCACACCAAACAAGAATGACAAACACATTTCGGGAGAACATCCGCACCATAACACAACATAAACACAACAGAACAAATACCCAGAACCCCTTGCAGCACTAACTCTTCCGGGACGCTACAATATACACCCCCCGCTACCCCAAACCCCGCCCACCTCAACCTCCTCATGCTCTCTCAGGGAGAGCATGTCCCAAATTCCAAGCTGCTGTTTTGAGGCATGTTAAAAAAAATAATGCACTTTGTGACTTCAATAATAAATATGGCAGTGCCATGTTGGCATTTTTTTCCATAACTTGAGTTGATTTATTTTGGAAAACCTTGTTACATTGTTTAATGCATCCAGCGGGGCATCACAACAAAATTAGGCATAATAATGTGTTCATTCCACGACTGTATATATCGGTATCGGTAATTAAGAGTTGGACAATATCGGAATATCGGATATCGGCAAAAAAGCCATTATCGGACATCTCTAGTCCTGGGTGTACCCTGCCTACCTCCCGAATGCAGCTGAGATAGGCTCCAGCACCCCCCGCGACCGACAAAAGGGACAAGCGGTTGAAAATGGATGGATAACTAGGGATGAGATGGCACTTCAATCGATACGGTAACAACTCCTTGTACTTGGCAACTGATACCGGTACACATTTTTGGTACTTCTGTGAGTTAATAAATGTTAATGCTGATACATTATTATTATAAAGATGACTGTGAGGTACAGTTGTTATATATCTTGTTTTTCTTACACTTCTGAGTCTCATTTGCAAGTATTATATAGTAGACTTTGCATGCAGTTGCATTTTTTAAGACATTAGATGGCAGTAGTATATAGACTACATCAGGCCTTGGCAATTATTTAGACTCGGAGGGCCAAATTTAGGAATATAACAATATCGGATATCAGCAAAAAAGCCATTATCGGACATCTCTATATACAAACCCCGTTTCCATATGAGTTGGGAAATTGTGTTAGATGTAAATATAAACGGAATACAATGATTTGCAAATCCTTTTCAAGCCATATTCAGTTGAATGCACTACAAAGACAACATATTTGATGTTCAAACTCATAAACTTTTTTTTTTTTTTTCAAATAATAATTATTAACTTAGAATTTCATGGCTGCAACACGTGCCAAAGTAGTTGGGAAAGGGCATGTTCACCACTGTGTTACATGGCCTTTCCTTTTAACAACACTCAGTAAAGGTTTGGGAACTGAGGAGACACATTTTTGAAGCTTCTCAGGTGGAATTCTTTCCCATTCTTGCTTGATGTACAGCTTAAGTTGTTCAACAGTCCGGGGGTCTCCCTTGTGCTATTTTAGGTGCCACACATTTTCAATGGGAGACAGGTCTGGACTACAGGCAGGCCAGTATAGTACCCGCACTCTTTTACTATGAAGCCACGTTGATGTAACACCTGGCTTGGCATTGTCTAGCTGAAATAAGCAGGGGCGTCCATGATAACGTTGCTCCAAAAGCTGTATGTACCTTTCAGCATTAATGGTGCCTTCACAGATGTGTAAGTTACCCATGTCTTGGGCACTAATACACCCCCATACCATCACACATGCTGGCTTTTACACTTTGCGCCTAGAACAATCCGGATGGTTCTTTTCCTCTTTGGTTCCAAAAACAATTTGAAATGTGGACTCGTCAGACCACAGAACACTTTTCCACTTTGCATCAGTCCATCTTAGATGAGCTCAGGCCCAGCGAAGCCGACGGCGTTTCTGGGTGTTGTTGATAAACGGTTTTCGCCTGGCATAGGAGAGTTTTAACTCGCACTTACAGATGTAGCGACCAACTGTAGTTACTGACAGTGGGCTTCTGAAGTGTTCCTGAGCCCATGTGGTGATATCCTTTACACACTGACGTCGCTTGTTGATGCAGTACAGCCTGAGGGATGGAAGGTCACGGGCTTAGCTGCTTACGTGCAGTGATTTCTCCAGATTCTCTGAACCCTTTGATGATATTACGGAGCGTAGATGGTGAAATCCCTAAATTCCTTGCAATAGCTGCTTGAGAAAGGTTTTTCTTAAACTGTTCAACAATTTGCTCACGCATTTGTTGACAAAGTGGTGACCCTCGCCCCATCCTTGTTTGTGAATGACTGAGCATTTCATGGAATCTACTTTTATACCCAATCATGGCACCCACCTGTTCCCAATGTGCCTGTTCACCTGTGGGATGTTCCAAATAAGTGTTTGATGAGCATTCCTCAACTTTATCAGTATTTATTGCCACCTTTTCCAACTTCTTTGTCACGTGTTGCTGGCATCAAATTCTAAAGTTAATGATTATTTGCAAAAAAAAAATGTTTATGAGTTTGAACATCAAATATGTTGTCTTTGTAGCATATTCAACTGAATATGGCTTGAAAAGGATTTACAAATCATTTTATTCCGTTTATATTTACATCTAACACAATTTCCCAACTCATATGGAAACGGGGTTTGTACAATCAAACCCTCGTAATAGCGAAGACCGAAATGGGGCCACCAACAAAATGTATTTAGGGCTGCGGCACTGATTATAATGAGGATGTCTGTATTGCTCCATGCTAGCATGTCTTCCAAAACCTTTTTCCACACAACCTATAGGTGGCGCCACAATGTCACTGATTACAAGATGGCTCTAAAGCAGGGGTCACCAACCTTTTTGAAACCAAGAGCTACTTCTTGGGTACTGATTAATGCGAAGAGCTACCAGTTTGATACACACTTAAATAAATTGCCAGAAATAGCCAATTTGCTCAATTTACCTTTAACTCTGTTACTATTAATAATTAATGATATTTACTCTTAATTGAACGGTTTAAAAGAGGAAAAAACACGAAAGAAATTACAATTAAATTTTGAAACATAGTTAATATCGACTCTTTAATATTCAAAATTCAACCGAAAAAAAGAAGAGAAAAACTAGCTAATTTGAATCTTTTTGAAAAAATTAAAAAAAGAATTTATGGAACATCATTAGTAATTTTTCCTGATTAAGATTAATTATAGAATTTTGATGACATGTTTTAAATAGGTTAAGATCCAATCTGCACTTTGTTAGAATATATAACAAATTGGACCAAGCTATATTTCTAACAAAGACAAATCATTATTTCTTCTAGATTTTCCAGAACAAAAATTTTAAAAGAAATTCAAAAGACTTTGAAATAAGATTTAAATTTGATTCTACAGAATTTCTAGATTTGCCAGAATATTTTTTTTAATCATAATAAGTTTGAAGAAATATTTCACAAATATTCTTCGTCGAAAAATTAGAAGCTAAAATGAAGAATTAAATTAAAATGTATGTATTATTCTTTACAATAAAAAAATAAATTTACTTGAACATTGATTTAAATTGTCAGGAAAGAAGAGGAAGGAATTTAAAAGGTAAAAAGGTATATGTGTTTAAAAAAGGTTGTATTTTTTCTCTAAAATTGTCTTTCAGAAAGTTATAAGAAGCAAAGTAAAAAAATTTATGAATTTATTTAAACAAGTGAAGACCAAGTCTTTAAAATATTTTCTTGGATTTTCAAATTCTATTTGAGTTTTGTCTCTCTTAGAATTAAAAATGTCGGGCAAAGCGAGACCAGCTTGCTAGTAAATAAATACAATTTAAAAAATAGAGGCAGCTCACTGGTAAGTGCTGCTATTTGAGCTATTTTTAGAACAGGCCTGCGGGCTACTCATCTGGTCCTTACGGGCTACCTGGTGCCCGCGGGCACCGCGTTGGTGACCCCTGCTCTAAATGGACCTGGCACTAGAGTGTTGAATATCTTAAAATGTGCTTTGCGGCAATTCCAACTTTGACCACAGCGTCAGTTGCTATGTGTGCAGTGGCGCTTTTCATCATTTTCAGCAGACTGCATTGCGAAAGGATTACCCTGCCCCCACATGGCGCCGTATGAATGGCTCCCCTGCTCCGCCTGTCTAAATGAACGTCGTCTCCGTGTGTGTGGTCTCTCCTCAGGCGCTGACCGCCGAGCTGGCCCACGCACGCGACGAGTCCAAGAACACCAAGAACGACCTCCTGCACTCCGAGAACGTGCGGGCCGGCCGAGACAAATACAAAACCTTGCGGCAGATCCGGCAGGGCAACACCAAGCAGAGGATCGACGAGTTCGAAGCCTTGTAAATAAGGTACCCGGGACTCTCCGCGGCCTCGTACTTCTAACCCTTCCTGGTCGCTTGTTGTAGAAACTTTGTGCCCAAACTGGTTTATTATCTTCTTTGTGTGATTGAGTCAACGACAGCAAGTCACAAAATAGCAGCGAGCTCTCAGAAGGGGCAACACAATCAACCTTGTTGTGTTTCATGCGGTAAACTCACGCCTAGTTTGAATATTTATTAAGTACACGGGACATTAACAAAAGGGTATAGCATTTGGTTTGTATATTTTTGCAAGCTAATGACGACAATTTATATAAACATATATCGAAAACATGTTCCTTGCTTTTAGTTTCAGATCAGTAGATGAAATGGAATTGTAAATTATCGCGCCGCTGTTTTTTAAGTGTATCATAATACAGCAACAGGCCGTTAAATCACTTTGTGTACTTTGCTTCTTGGCTGACATCAGGATGCACTGTGCCTTTTTGTTTTCTTAAAAAATGATTATTTTTTTTTTAAGCGAGAGCTGCCGGAAGTGAATGTTTCTGAAGTATTTTAATTCAGCAGCAAATACTGGAACAGAAATAAATATCTTTGTATTTGAACGCACATTTTGCCAATAAAAACAACATGATTATGCATCAAAGAGTGTATTAATAAGGACATTTGATTTGTTGGAATTGTACTCAAGTCAAAAGTCAACACAAATGCACGCCCTATGACACATTTGACAAACTCTAGGCCCTGGGGGCCAAATCTGCCCAGCCACTTCATTTTATGGTGGCCCATCACATCATTCGAATGTGGCTCTCCATATCAGTTTATGTGGTCCGCCACATCATTTTATGTGGTCAGCCACATCATTTTATGTGGTCCGCTACATAATTTTATTGTGGCCGTAACATCATTTTACGTGGTCAGCCACATCATTTTATGTGGTCAGCCACATCATTTTATGTGGTCAGCCACATCATTTTATGTGGTCAGCACATCATTTTATGTGGTCAGCCACATCATTTTATGTGGTCCGCTACATAATTTTATTGTGGCCGTAACATCATTTTACGTGGTCAGCCACATCATTTTATGTGGTCAGCCACATCATTTTATGTGGTCAGCCACATCATTTTATGTGGTCCGCCACATCATTTTATGTGGTCCGCTACATAATTTTATTGTGGCCGTAACATCATTTTACGTGGTCAGCCTCATCATTTTACGTGGTCAGCCACATCATTTTATGTGGTCAGCCACATCATTTTATCGTGGCCTCCACATCATTTTATGTGGTCAGCCACAAATATATACGCATCCTATATATATGCGCATATAGGAAATATTAATAAACATACATTTAGTAAATGTTTATAAAAGTACTAATTCATCACAAATACTTATATTTTATTTGTATTTATATTGGTATGGTTAGAGATTATTACTTATTATTAGTTACTTTTATTATATAGAAATGTATTAAATAATATACAAATATAAATATTTAGTGATTAATTAGTATTTTTTACATATCAATCAATCAATCAATGTTTATTTATATAGCCCTAAATCACAAGTGTCTCAAAGGGCTGTACAAGCCACAACGACATCCTCGGTACAGAGCCCACATACGGGCAAGGAAAAACTCACCCAGTGGGACGTCGGTGAATGACTATGAGAAACCTTGGAGAGGACCGCATATGTGGGTACCCCCCCCCCTCTAGGGGAGACCGAAAGCAACGGATGTCGAGTGGGTCTGACATAACATTGTGAAAGTCCAAGTCCACAGTGGATCCAACACATCAGCGGGAGTCCAGTCCACAGCGGGGCCAACAGGAAACCATCCCGAGCAGAGACGGGTCAGCAGCGCAGAGATGTCCCCAACCGATGCACAGGCTAGTGGTCCACCCGGGGTCCCGGCTCTGGACAGCCAGCACTTCATCCATGGCCACCGGATGTATGCAACTCCCCCTCGTAAAGGACAGGGGAGAAGAGGAGAGAAGAAAAGAAACGGCAGATCAACTGGTCTAAAAAAGGGGGGGTCTATTTAAAGGCTAGATTATACAAATGAGTTTTAAGATGGGACTTAAATGCTCTACTGATGGTAGCATCTCTAACTGTTACGCGGGAGGGCATTCCAGAGTACTGGAGCCCGAATAGAAAACGCTCTATAGCCGCAGACTTTTTTTTGGCTCTGGGAATCACTAATAAGCCGGAGTTCTTTGAACGTCAGATTTCTTGTCGGGGACATATGGTACAATACAATCGGCGAGATAGGCTGGAGCTAAACCGTGTAATATTTTATACGTAAGTAGTAAAACCTTAAAGTCGCATCTAAGTGCACAGGAAGCCAGTGCAATGGTGAGCCAGTATAGGTATATATAATTATATATACAGTATAGGTATATATAAAGGTATATACAGTATAGGCGTAATATGATCAAACTTTCTTGTTTTTGTCAAAGCCTTGCAGCCGCATTTTGTACCAACTGTAATCTTTTAATGCTAGACATAGGGAGGCCCGAAAATAATACGTTACCAGTAATCGAGTATTAAATGTATGTTTACATTTATATATATATATATATATATATATATATATATATATATATATATATATATATATATATATATATATAATATATATATATATATATATATATATATATATATATATTATATATATAATATATATGCGCATATAGGATACAACTAAACATACATTTAGTAAATGTTTATAAAAGTACTAATTCATCACAAAATACTTATATTTTGTTTGTGTTTATATTGGTATGGTTAGAGATTATTACTTATTATTAGTTACTTTTATTATATAGAAATGTATTAAATGATATACAAAATATAAATATTTTTGTGATTAATTAATATTTTTACATACATCGTGTATTAAATGTATGTTTACATTTATATATATATATATATATATATAATATATATTATATATATATTATATATATATTATATATATTATATATATATATATATAATAGTATATATTATATATATATAATATATATGCGCATATAGGATATAACTAAACATACATTTAGTAAATGTTTATAAAAGTACTAATTCATCACAAAATACTTATATTTTGTTTGTGTTTATATTGGTATGGTTAGAGATTATTACTTATTATAAGTTACTTTTATTATATAGAAATGTATTAAATATATACAAAATATAAATATTTTTGTGATTAATTAGTATTTTTACATACATTGTGTATGTTAGATCCACTATGGACTGGACTCTCACACTATTATGTTAGATCCACTATGGACTGGACTCTCACTATTATGTTAGATCCACTATGGACTGGACTCTCACACTATTATGTTAGATCCACTATGGACTGGACTCTCACTATTATGTTAGATCCACTATGAACTGGACTCTCACTATTATGTTAGATCCACTATGGACTGGACTTTCACAATATTATGTCAGACCCACTCCACATCCATTGCTTTCGGTCTCCCCTAGAGGGGGGGGGTTACCCCACATCTGTGGTCCTCGTCCAAGGTTTCTCATAGTCATTCCCACTGGGGTGAGTTTTTTCCTTGCCCTTATGTGGGCTCTGTACCGCAGATGTCGTTGTGGCTTGTGCAGCCCTTTGAGACACTGTGATTAAGGGCTATATAAATACACATTGATTGATTGATTACTTTCATAATTATCAGTGGTACTATATTAAGGCCTTGATTCTTTCAGTTATGAGGGGGAAAAAAGTAGTTATTTCAAGAATAAAACTTGAATGATTGCAGAAGAAAAAGTAATCTGATGTTAATAAGATATATTACAACTGTACACAGTACATCATTTTAAAGCATACAGTTAACTCCTTTGAAAGGTTTGTACACATCATACTTTCCACAAAAGGCTGAATATTGATTTTATTCCAAAAACATAATTTACAGCATAAATACGCATACATGAATGTTCATGTAAAACACTTAAGACATGTTTAATTATTGTTATATTCTTCTTATGTCCTTCACGTGCCTGCCACCACTTTAATGGGCTTCAAAAGTACTTGCTGCGTTCCTTTAAAAGTGTCCAAATGTGGAAGTTTTGCCTTTTGCAAATGGATTTTCAGCATGGTGAATTACTAGCCTAAACACACACACACAGAGAGAGAAAGAGAGAGACATAGAAAGAAATAGGCGTTGGTTGTTATTAAACATTTACAGTCATTGCTTTGATTAAAAGCACACATAACATGCAGGCCAGACAGACATCACCCATCAAGTGTCTATTTATACCGTCTACTTAGTGTTTGTATTCATGGGAACATATTGTATTATTTTATTCTTTATACATTATTTGGACTATTTACATTTTTTCCCCCCATCGTTAGTTATAATCTAAATCATACAATTTACTACCATGATCTTAAGCCAGTTAGCACATAAAATATCACAATTAAAATGTATCTGATACATATCTTGTATGTACAGTAGCTGGATATAAGTGCAAATGCTCACTTGACTGTTGAAGCTGGACTGCATTCTGTGTAGAAGTTCTCCTCCATTTAGATCCACAGCGCCCTCCCTCTGGACACTCTCTTTGCTGCAGAAACAGAGGGCCATTCTTTTCACTTTTCACTGATTAATACAGTTGTATGGGTAAAATGTTGACTTCAATATTGTTGTTCACTGCTTTACCTGTGGACACAGTGGGTACCAGTTGAAGCGCTGGAAGTCCTGGCCCTCAAGTTGCCATCCGTCCAATGGGATGAGGGACCTCGCCCAGAAAAACTTCCTGCGCAGGGTTCCTGAATGCCACACGGAAGCCTGCAGTCTCTTTCCAGTCAGCAGGTGGCGCTCTATGTGATACTGTTGAAAAGCACATCAAATGAGGCGTTAATGGACGTTTACCAGGTTCATTAGGGCCACGCTGAAAAGAAAATAGTGTATTAAAATTACAAGAAAAAAACCCGTAACATATGTAAAATGTTCACAATAAGTCTGAGAAAAAAAATTATATATCTTGTATGTCTTATATCATTATAAGAATGAAGTCGTAAATTTACGACAAAAAAATAATAATGCAAGAAAAGTCGTAATTTTTCCGAGATAACAGTCCTAACATAAATAATTACATAATAAAGCAGCAATTTTTTACAAGAACAAAGTCATTAGGAAAAGTCATGAGGTTCAAAAGATGTAAAAGAAAAAAAGTGAGGACAAAGTTGGAAGACTTTTGTTTTGAGAAAATAGTCCTACTGTATACTACTGGAAATCAAGTTGTAATGTGCTTGGGATTTGAGGCATACACTTCGTAAAAGCTAAAAAAAAGTTGTTATGCTAAGAAATTGGAGAAAAAAAGTCTATAATAATTCAGAAAACTAATTAAGTCGTTATTTTATGAGAGTACCGTCATACCATAATAACAAGGAAAATTGTAAAGTTTCATGAATAAAGTTTTAAAGTCCGACAAAAAAGTAATAGTGCAAGAAAAGTCGTAATATTATGAAAAATATTTTTTTCTGGGATAAAAGTCCTACCATTACAAGAAGAAAGTTTATCATTTATTACGAGAATAACATCATAATGTCATTAGAAAAAGGAATAAAAGTTAAAAAGTTATAAAAGAAAAGTTGTAAACTTTTTTTTGTTGTTGTTGAGAAAATAGCCCTACTGTATATTATTGAAATAAAGTCAAAATGGTATGAGAATGGAGGCAGAGGTTGAAAGTTGTAACATTAAGAAACTGGAGGAGAAAGTCCATATTATATTCCTGGGAAAAAAGTTGTAATTTTCTGAAAATACACAGGGACAAAAAATTGTGAAATTAAAGTTTTAAAGTTACGAACAGAAAAGTAATGCAAGAAAAGTCGGAATATTATCAAAAAAGTAATTTTTCGGAGGAAAAAAATGACACTGTATGTTATTTAAAAGAAGTAATGTCATTTTTGTGAATAAAGGCACACACTTCGTAAAAGTGGGGAAAATAAAGTGCTAAAGTCAAAAAAGTTGTTGAATTTAGGAAATGAAGTTGTGATATTATGCGCGATAAATGAAAAAAAATAAGTCCTGAAATATCGCTATAACCTTCTGAGAATACAGTCAAACGTTACGATTAAAAGTCATGACTGAAAGTTGTTTGTAATTCCAGAAAAAAGTCCTAATATTACGAGAATATAGTTTTCATCAGTCCGGTAATGACATTACAGTATTTCTAGCAATGTACAATTTGAGGTTGTTGTTTTTTATTTCAACTTTTTTGTACCTTTTTTTGTTTTGAATCTTCATGCTTACTTTAAAGAGTTGATTATAAACAGGATGTGTGGTGTTCCTCTGGACTGACGTCTTCAGCTTGTTGCTGTTCGGTGGCATCACGTGCAGTTTGACATACCTGTACATGTACACACACACATGTACATATACACATACATGTACATGTACACACACGTGTACGTTACATTCAAGTCAAATGAACACAACATTGTGTGCATGTGTGTGACGATCCTTACGGGTGACACCTCTTCTTCCTGGTGTCTCCATAGGGGAGATCTCTGCAAGATCCCACTGTGATCTCCAGACAGGAAGTGTTGGAGTTGTAGGCCATGGCTAACTCCAGCTCTCCACTCTTACAAGTGATGCCTTCAAAGACACCGCATTCTGTAGGGATATTTTCCTGACAGACAAAATACACATTTTACTTCAAAAAGGATTCCGCCACTCAAAAAATAATATACCCTAATTGTAAATCATAATCATGAGATTAAAAAGTCGAAATTATGGTATAAAAAACTTGAAATTATGAGATAGGAAAGTGTTAATTATGAGATAAAAAGTCACAATTAAGAGATAAAGTTGAAATTATGAGATAAAAAAATTGAAATTATAAGATAAAATGTCAAAATTGTGAGATGAAGTCAAAATTATGAGATTTCAAGTCATAATTATGAGATAAAAACTCATAATTATGAGATAAAAAGGTCAAAATTATGAAATAAGAAAATCAAAAATATTAGATTAAAAGTCATAACTATGAGATAAAAAGTCACAATTAAAAGATAAAGTTGAAATTATGAGATGAAAAAATTGAAATAACATAAAAAGTCATGCTCATGAGTTAAAAACTCATAATTATGAGATAAAAAAAAATCTAAAATTATGAGATTTAAAAAATCTCAATTATGAGATAAGAAAGTCAAAATTATGAGATAAAAAGTCAAAATTATGAGATTAAAAGTCATGAGATAAAAAGTAGGAATTATGAGAAATGAAAATCGAAATTATGAGATCAAAATTTATGAGATGAAGTCAAAATAGTGAGATAAAGAGTCGAAATTATGATATAAAAAAAATCTAAATTATAGATAAGAAAATCGAAATTATGAGAACAAAAATCGAAATTATGAGAAAAGAAAGTGGAATTTATGAGACAAAAAGTCAAAATGATGAGATACGAAAGTCAAAATTATGAGATAAAATGTTTTAATTAGGAGATGAAGTCGAAATTAGGAGATAAAAAAGTCATAATTATGAGACAAAAAATTGAGATTATGAGATACGAAAGTCAAAATTATAACATCAAAAATCGAAATTATGACAAAAAGTCAAAGTTATGAGATATAAACTTTCATATTTATAAGTAATAAAATCATAAACTGTCATAATTATGAGATATAAACTGTCATAATTATGAGATAAAAAGTCATAATTATGAGATATCAACTGTCATAATTATGAGATATCAACTGTCATAATTATGAGATATCAACTGTCATAATTATGAGATATCAACTGCCATAGTTATGAAATAAAGTGGAATTTATGAGACAAAAAGGTCAAAACTATGAGATGCGAAAGTCAAAATTATGAGATTAAAAATTTAAATTAGGAGATAAAGTTGAAATTAAGAGATAAAAAGTCACAATTATGAGACAAAAAATTGAGATATAAACTGTCATAATTATGAGATATCAACTGTCATAGTTATTACATAAAAAGTCGAAGTTATGAGGTATAAACGTTCATAATTATAAGAAATAAAGTCATAAACTGTCATAATTAGGAGATAGAAAGTCATGATTATGAGATTATAATAATTATTTAGACTACTTGTAAATCAACTGTCATAGTTATGAAATGAAGTGGAATTTATGAGACAAAAAGTCAAAATTATGAGATAAATTGAAATTAGGAGATACAATCGAAATTAGGAAATAAAAAGTCATAATTATGAGACAAAAAGGTTAAATTATAAGATAAAAAAGTCAAAATTATAACATCAAAAGTCGAAATTATGACATAAAAAATTGAAGTTATGAGATATACAAAATAAAAATATTAAGAAATAAAGTCATAATTATGAGATATAAACTGTCATAATTATGAGCTAGAAAGTCTTAATTATGAGATATAAACTGTCATAATTATGAGATATCAACTGTCATAGTTATAAAATATAGTCAAAATTATGAGATCCATCCATCCATCCATTTTCTACTGCTTGTCCCTTTCGGGGTTGCTGGAGCCTATCTCAGCTGCATTCATAGTTATAAAATAAAGTCGAAATTATGAGATCCATCCATCCATCCATTTCTACCGCTTGTCCCTTTCGGGGTCGCTGGAGCCTATCCCAGCTGCATTCGGGCGGATATAAAATCATCAGTATGAGCTAAAAAGGTAAATATGTGAATTTGCAAGCACATGTTTATCAGTTGTGAAGCCACCTGTACAGTAATCCTAATGATGACTTTGTATCTCATATTGACGACTTTGTGTCTCACAATTACCACTTTGTAAAAAATCTTATAAACATGACTTTTTAGCTCATAATTATGACTTACATTGTGGCTGAAACGCTCCAATAAAAAAGAGCAGAGGGGACAACGTTTAAAAAAAATAAAAAATAAATAAAAAGTAGTGGTTTCGCAGCGCACCTGTTTGCCATCAGAGTTGTCTGAGCTTCTAGAACTTTCTTCTTCCGCCCCGGTGGAGGAACATTCTGGGTCGCTGTCTTTGCTCTTTTTGAACAGGTTTTGAAGACTCAGGCCTTGGTACAGCTGGAGACAACAACAACAACAACTAGGGTAAGTACAAATTCAAAAGGTGTATAAATTGGATGAAAATAAAAGCTAACATTAGCTGCTAGCTAGCATCATCTGCTAACTAGCTAGCTGCCGACAAGCGTCTTTTGGGTGCTAAATAAGAATTATAAATACCTTTTTGCTCCCTCCTCATTCCTCATAATGTTTCAAGAGATAGTTTTTAATCATATTAATTGTGGTTAACGTTGTATGGCAATTAAGTATCCTATATTGTTACTTAATCCGTTTTGCTTAATTTACCAGGGGTCAAGTCTAAACAAGTCAAGTGCGCCCCATGCAGGTTTGAAGAGTATTTGCATTGTAAAAAAATAGGTTTTATCATTACTATACATATATTTTTCAATAACGAGCCCAATAGTTGTACACAATTAAGTATTGTACACAATTAAGTATCCTATACTGTTACTTAATCCGATTTGTTTAGTTTGCCAGGGGTCAAATCCAAAACAAGTCAAATGCGCCCCCTACAGGTTTGAAGCATATTTGCATTGTAAAAAAATAGATTTTATTATTACTACACATATATTTTTCAATAAAGAGCCCAATAATTGTACACAATTAAGTATCCTATACTGTTACTTAATCCGATTTGCTTAATTTACCAGGGGTCAAGTCCAAAACAATGCAAGTGCGCCCCCTGCAGGTTTGAAGTGTATCTGCATTGTAAAAAAAAAAAGGTTTTATTATTACTATACATATATTTTTCAATAAAGAGCCCAATAATTGTACATAATTAAGTATTGTACACAATTAAGCAATTAAGTATCCTATACTGTTACTTAATCCGATTTGCTTAATTTACCGGGGGTCAAATCCAAAACAATGCAAGTGCGCCCCCTGCAGGTTTGAAGCGTATTTGCATTGTAAAAAATTGCTTTTATTATTACTATACATATATTTTTCAATAAAGAGCCCAATAATTGTACACAATCAAGTATTGTACACAATTAAGCAATTAAGTATCCCATACTGTTACTTTATCCGATTTGCTTAATTTACCAGGGGTCAAATCCAAAACAAGTCAAGTGCGCCCCCTACAGGTTTGAAGCGTATTTGCATTGTAAAAAAATTGCTTTTATTATTACTATACATATATTTTTCAATAAAGAGCCCAATTATTGTACACAATTAAGTATTGTACACAATTAAGTATCCTATACTGTTACTTAATCCGATTTGCTTAATTTACCAGGGGTCAAATCCAAAACAAGTCAAGTGCGCCCCCTGCAGGTTTGAAGCGTATTTGCATTGTAAAAAATAGGTTTTATTATTACTATACATATATTTTTCAATAAAGAGCCCAATAATTGTACATAAGTATTGTACACAATTAAGCAATTAAGTATCCTATACTGTTACTTAATCCGATTTGCTTAATTTACCAGGGGTCAAATCCAAAACAATGCAAGTGCGCCCCCTGCAGGTTTGAAGCGTATTTGCATTGTAAAAAATTGCTTTTATTATTACTATACATATATTTTTCAATAAAGAGCCCAATAATTGTACACAATCAAGTATTGTACACAATTAAGCAATTAAGTATCCCATACTGTTACTTTATCCGATTTGCTTAATTTACCAGGGGTCAAATCCAAAACAAGTCAAGTGCGCCCCCTACAGGTTTGAAGCGTATTTGCATTGTAAAAAAATAGCTTTTATTATTACTATACATATATTTTTCAATAAAGAGCCCAATTATTGTACACAATTAAGTATTGTACACAATTAAGTATCCTATACTGTTACTTAATCCGATTTGCTTAATTTACCAGGGGTCAAATCCAAAACAAGTCAAGTGCGCCCCCTGCAGGTTTGAAGCGTATTTGCATTGTAAAAAATAGGTTTTATTATTACTATACATATATTTTTCAATAAAGAGCCCAATAATTGTACATAAGTATTGTACACAATTAAGCAATTAAGTATCCTATACTGTTACTTAATCCGATTTGCTTAATTTACCAGGGGTCAAATCCAAAACAATGCAAGTGCGCCCCCTGCAGGTTTGAAGCGTATTTGCATTGTAAAAAATTGCTTTTATTATTACTACACATATATTTTTCAATAAAGAGCCCAATAATTGTACACAATTAAGTATTGTACACAATTAAGCAATTAAGTATCCCATACTGTTACTTTATCCGATTTGCTTAATTTACCAGGGGTCAAATCCAAAACAAGTCAAGTGCGCCCCCTACAGGTTTGAAGCGTATTTGCATTGTAAAAAAATAGCTTTTATTATTACTATACATATATTTTTCAATAAAGAGCCCAATTATTGTACACAATTAAGTATTGTACACAATTAAGTATCCTATACTGTTACTTAATCCGATTTGCTTAATTTACCAGGGGTCAAATCCAAAACAAGTCAAGTGCGCCCCCTACAGGTTTGAAGCGTATTTGCATTGTAAAAAATAGGTTTTATTATTACTGTACATATATTTTTCAATAAAGAGCCCAATAATTGCACACAAATGCAATTTTGTTGTCAGAATGTCATTCAGCAATGTTTTAAAACAGGGGTCTCAGACACGCGGCCCGCGGGCCGCAATTGGTTTCGACACGGACAACAAATGCAGACGCGCGCAATTTTTCAGGATTTATGCAGATCCCAAATACAGATCAGCAGGTACCAGAAGGTAAGAAAAGTTGCTTTTGCATAATATTGCGAAACAAAACGCCAGATAATGTCTTACTTTATACACACACTATCATAATACTGGTATGTTGAAGCACAGTACAATCCATCAAGCGGTGCGACTTCATAGCTTACCAAAGTCCTACTCAAATATTTTGATATATTTTTGAGCGCCGTGTGTAATGTTCTATATTTTCAATGGAACATATACAATGTTGGTGTTGTTTACTTGAGTCATATTGCCATCATATTGCAGTCTACACGTATCTCTTATGTTTGACTGCCATCTACTGGTCACACTTATCATTACACCATGTACCAAATAAAATTGTTTCGAGGTCAGTAAGCAAAACCAGAATTATTCTGTACGTTAGGCACACCGGGTTACAAGGCGTACTGTCGAGTTTTGAGAGAAAAAAAAGGATTGTAAGTGCGCCTTATAGTCCAGAAAATATGGTACTTGCATTGTTATTACATATTACGATTATTGTCAAATGTTTGCAATTTTGTCTATATTTTAATTGCATTTTTTAATTTCAATTTTGTACAAGCACTGCATGCAACTTCATGAACTGTAACCACAGCAAAAGAGGTGTCCTGGCTGGTCCACCAACATTATAAGCCACTGAAATTATTGGGCGATCCGTGGCTCAACAGCCGATGGCCTCCTGATTATTGTTAGTTCAAACACTTCTGGAAATGTCTCACATATGGTGGCTTTAATGGCAACCTACTTTGACAGATGTGCTGATGTTGGTGTCTGACCGACTCTTCTGGGTGCTGTAGTGCAAATGTTTACCGCTGTCCACGTTCAGCAAGTCCCCTCGAACATCATTTTGAGATTTGGAAATCTCTAGAAACAGGAAGACCAAGTGACATAAGGTTAGTATGTGAAGACTGTTGCAGGACTTTGCACAATATTGCTGCTGCGTGTGATGAAATATTGGCCTCCTTATTTATGTGATGCTATCATTAGGAAGTAACACGGAGATAAGAAAAAATTGTTGCCTTGCCTTATTGACTTCTGCATGATTGACACTTACTTCTAATATTGCTGCTGATTGAAAACATAAAATCTTCCACCGATCGAGGAAAAACGCTGCCTTTGTTCTCATCCTGATGTGTAAGAAAAAACACCAATTATGTGCATGTATTTAATACATAATTTGCATTTAATTTGCATGTACTTTACCCCAGATCTGCTCAGAAAGTGAAAATCAGAGTGGGGCGGCGGAGTGGCCGGGATGATTGATATGTGACTGTGAATGATCAATTTTGGTATTAGTAGGACATGTTACAAATATGTACAAGTATTAAACATACCTCAGCATGCTGTAGGTCTTTAACAGTTTCTCTCCAACCGTCTCATATTTGTCTAGGAAGAAAACGGAGGAAAAATTACTATTATATTACGAGTAAAATGTTCCTTTCTTTGTTAAAAAAGCACATATCAGAATAAAGTAATATCATTACGAGTAAAAAATGCATATTCTTTGTGAAGAGGTCATATTACAAGAATAATGTATCATGAGTAAAAAGTTGAATTTTTCGTGAAAAATTTCATAATATTACAAGAATAAAGTGGTGTCATTACGAATGAAAAGTACAGTTTTGTCTAAAAATGGTCATATTACAAGAATGAAGTGGCATCATTACAAGTAAAAAGTAGATTTTTGTTAAAAATTGGTCATATTACAAGAATAAAGCCGTATCATTATGAGTAAAAAGTTGCATTCTTTGTGGGAAAATAGTCCTATTATTAATAGAATACAGTCGTATCATTAGGAATAAAAAGTTGCATTCATTGTGAAAAATGTCAAAATATTACCAGAATAAAGTTGTATCATTACGAATAAAAAATACATGTTTGTTGGAAAATGCTCATATTACAAGAATAAAGTGGTATCATTACATGTAAAAAGTAGATTTTTGTTAATTTTTTTTTGCAAGAATACATTCCTATCATTACGAGTAAAAAGTTGCATTCTTTGGTCGTAATAATACGGGAATAAAGTGATATCATTCCAAGTCAAAAGTAGATTGTTGTTAAAAAATAACATTTTAGAAGAAAAAAAGTGTAAAAAAAAAAGTGCAATTTTTTGTGGGGAAATGGTCATAATAATACAAGAATAAAGTGATATCATTACAAGTCAAAAGTAGATTTCTGTTAAAAATGAAAATTTTACAAGAAAAAAGCCGTATCATTACGAGTAAAAAGATGCATATTTTTGTGGGAAAATGGTCATAATAATACGAGAATAAAGTGGTATCATTACAAGTAAAAAGTAGATTTTTGTTAAAAATGAACATTTTACCAGAATAATGTCCTATCATTACGAGTAAAAAGTTGCATTCTTTGTGGGAAAATGGTCATGATAATACGAGAATAAAGTGATATCATTACAAGTCAAAAGTAGATTTCTGTTAAAAATGAACATTTAAAGAATAAAGCCGTATCATTACAAGTAAAAAGGTGCATTTTTTTGTGGAAAATAAGTCTTAATATTACAAGAATAAGAATGTAGTCCTATCAGTACGAGTAATAAGTTGCATTGTTTGTAAACAAAAATGTCATACTAGGAGAATATAGCTGTATCATTACGAATAAAAAAGTGTATTATTTGTGAGGGAAAAAGGTCATAATTGATTGATTGATTGATTGAGACTTTTATTAGTAGGTTGCACAGTGAAGTACATATTCCGTACAATTGACCACTAAATGGTAACACCCGAATAAGTTTTTCAACTTGTTTAAGTCGGGGTCCACTTAAATTGATTCATGATACAGATATATACTATCATATATACTATCATCATAATACAGTCATCACACAAGATAATCACATTGAATTATTTACATTATTTACAATCAGGAGTGTGGAGGGGGGGTGGGGTGGGGGGGGGGGGGGATATGGACATCAAGTAGTGGACATAGAGAGAGAGAGAGAGAGAGAGAGAGAGATCAGAAGGCATAAGAAAAAGAATCTGCATTTGATTGTTTACATTTGATTATTAGCAATCCGGGGAGGGTGTTAGTTTAGGGTTGTAGCTGCCTGGAGGTGAACTTTTATAGCGGTTTTGAAGGAGGATAGAGATGCCCTTTCTTTTATACCTGTTGGGAGCGCATTCCACATTGATGTGGCATAGAAAGAGAATGAGTTAAGACCTTTGTTAGTTCGGAATCTGGGTTTAACGTGGTTAGTGGAGCACCCCCTGGTGTTGTGGTTATGGCGGTCATTTACGTTAAGGAAGTAGTTTGACATGTACATATTACGAGAATAAAGTTGTATCATTACGAATAAAAAGTTGATTTTTGTTTAAAAAGTGGTTATATTACAAGAATAAAGTCCTATCATTACGAGTAAAAAGTTACATTCTTTGTGGGAAAATGGTCGTAATAATATGAGAATAAAGTAATATCATTACAAGTAAAAAGTAAATTACTGTTAAAAATGAACATTTTACCAAAAATAAAGCTGTACCATTACAAGTAAAAAGGTGCATTTTTTATTGAAAATAAGTCATAATATTACGAGAATAAAGTTGTATCATTACAAATAAAAAGTCATAATATTACAAGAATAAACTTGTGGAAAATGGTCATAATTTTATAAGAATTTAGTCCTATCAGTACGAGTAATAAGTAAATAAAAACGTCATAATACGAGAATAAAGTTGTATCATTACGAATAAAAAAGTGTATTCTTTGTGGGGGGGAAAAAAGGTAATAATATTACAAGAATAAAGTAGTATCATTACGAATAAAAAGTAGATTTGTGTTTAAAAAATGGTCATATTACAAGAGTAAAGCCGTATCATGACTAGTAAAAAGGAGATTTTTGTTAAAAATGAACTCATTGCAAGAATAAAGTCCTATCATTACAAGTAAAAAAAGTGTATTATTTGTGGGGGGGGGGGGGGGGGGGGTCATAATATTACAAGAATAAAGTGGTATCATTGCAAGTAAAAAATTGATTTTTGAACATATTACAAGAATAAAGCCGTATCCTTATGAGTAAAAAGTTACATTCTTTATTGGAAAATGGTCATAATATAAAAAGAATAAAGTGGTATCATTACGAATAAAAAGCTGCATTCTTCATGAAAAATGTCAAACTATTACCAGAATAAAGTTGTATCATTACGAATAAAAAGTAGCATTCTTCATGAAAAATGTCATACTATTACCAGAATAAAGTTGTATCATTACGAATAAAAAGCTAATTTTTGTTAAAAAATGGTCATAATCATACACGAAAAAAGTGGTATCATTGCAAGTAAAAAGTTGTATTCTTTGTGAAAAAAGGTCATAATATTACCAGAATGAAGTTGTATTATTATAACTAAAAAGTATTTTGTTGTTAAAAATGTTCATATTTTATAAGAACAAAGTCATAATAGAATGAATAAAAAGTGGGATTCTTTGTGAAAAAAAGGTCATATTACCAGAATAAAGTTGCATTCTTTGTAAATTAAAAACACATGTTACGAGAATAAAGTTCTCTCATTACAAATGTTACAGGAATTGTTTGTAATGTTACCAGATAAATGTTGTATTGTTACAGAAAAGTTTGTAGTGTTACTCAATGTTGTAACATTATAGTAATATAGTAAATAACGGTGTTGTGTTACTAGAATAATGGTGTTATGTTAATAGAATAAGTTTGTATTGTTACTGGAATAAGTTTGTAATGTTACAAGAATATTGTTGTAATGTTACTAGCATAAATTTGTAGTGTACGAGAATAAGTTTTTAATGTTACTGGAATAGGTTTGTATTGTTGATAGAATAAGTTTGTGAAGTTACAAGAACATTGTTGGAGTGTTACAAAAATACGTTTTTAACTTTACTAGAATAATGTTGTAATGGTATTGGAAGACGTTTGTAGTGTTACTAGAATGTTGTAATGTTAGTAGAATAATGTTGTAATGTTATAGTAAATAATGGTGTAGTGTTAATAGAATAAGTGTGTTGTTACTCGAATAAGTTTGTAGTGTTACAAGAATTTTGTTGTAATGTTACTAGAATAAGTTTGTAGTGTTACTAGACTAAGTTTGTATTGTTGATAGAATACGTTTGTAATGTTACTGGAATAGGTTTGTATTGTTGATAGAATACGGTTGTGAAGTTACAAGAACATTGTTGGAGTGTTACAAAAATAAGTTTTTAACTTTACTAGAATAATGTTGTAATGGTATTGGAAGACGTTTGTAGTGTTACTAGAATGTTGTAATGTTACTAGAATAATGTTGTAATGTTATAGTAATATAGTAAATAATGGTGTAGTGTTAATAGAGTAAGTTTGTGTTGTTACTCGAATAAGTTTGTAGTGTTACAAGAATATTGTTGTAATGTTACTAGAATAAGTTTGTAGTATTACTAGACTAAGTTTGTATTGCTGATAGAATACGTTTGTAATGTTACTGGAATAGGTTTGTATTGTTGATAGAATACGTTTGTGAAGTTACAAGAACATTGTTGGAGTGTTACAAAAATAAGTTTTTAACTTCACTAGAATAATGTTGTAATGGTATTGGAAGACGTTTGTAGTGTTACTAGAATGTTGTAATGTTACTAGAATAATGTTGTAATGTTATAGTAATATAGTAAATAATGGTGTAGTGTTAATAGAGTAAGTTTGTGTTGTTACTCGAATAAGTTTGTAGTGTTACAAGAATATTGTTGTAATGTTACAAGAATACGTTTGTAGTGTTACTAGACTAAGTTTGTATTGTTGATAGAATACGTTTGTAATGTTACTGGAATAGGTTTGTATTGTTGATAGAATAAGTTTGTAAAGTTACTAGAAAATTGTTGTAGTGTCACAAAAATAATTTTACTATAATAATGTTGTGATGGTATAAGATTACGTTTGTAGCGTTACTAGAATAATGTTGTAATGTTACTAGAATAATGTTGTAACGTTACAAAAATAGTCGTTACGTTTGTCGAGCAACGTTGTAGCTTTACGGGTGGATTCATTGCAATGCATTGCTTAGTCATGAAGTTAGTGCTGAAACATGGATGCAAACAAACCTTTGACAGTTGGATATTTCTTAGTTTTCTGGTCTAAAAACCATTCTCCAGACTGGATCTTCATCTCCCTGTTTGAAAAAAAATGTTGGTATTGTGGCATACATAACTAATACTTGCTTGAAGAGGCCATTGACTCAGAATAAACCTTTATTAGTCTTGCAATAGGGGAAGTCAAGACTGAACAAGATTTTAACATTTAGGACTGCGATAGACCAGAGAGCGTGAGAGGTGGTCTACCTGTAGGCGTAGCAGATGGTACACTTCCAGCCCGCCGCTCCAGTGTTCATGCGACACTTGCTGCAGATGCGGTGGCTGCATCCCCGGCAGACTTCCCCAGTGTTACACCACTTTCCCAGCGGCCTCTGGCAGCGAGCGCACGTCCTCTTACCGTACTCTTTGGTAGAACTCTTAGCGCCTCTCCTACGCAGCTCCTGCAGCTCAAACTTCATTCTCCTGAGAGGAAAGCCATCGGTGTAAAGTTAGGGCCAAGGCAGGAACCTACTTTAGTTCTTTCCTAGACAAGCGATGCGACAGTAGATGATACTACTGTAGTTGTTGACTAAAAGTATTGTATTATTAGTGGAAAGTTCCCTTCAGGAGTAATTTAACAGCACTGGTGGGGTACAGTTCCTGGGTTTTTGTATACGACCTCATCGCCAAATATTGCATGTTTGTTTGCCCGTGTATTACGTTTGTTGTTAGGAAAAAAATTAACAGTTGCTTAAAATGGGACTTTTTTACTTCATGGATATTTTTGGGGTCTACAGCATAGGTGTCAAACTCGTATGTGTGGCCCACTACGTCATTTTAAGTGGCCCGCCAAAGCCTATGTTTAGCTTATGTCAATAAAGTACATTATCTTTTCTGACTGAATCTATTCATTCTTTCCTTTTAGACCAGTGGTTCTTAACCTGGGTTCGATGGAACCCTAGGGGTTCGGTGAGTCGGGCTCAGGGGTTCGGCGGAGGTCGAGACACACCCGACTCATCGTGTAAATAAAAACTTCTCCCTATCGGCGTATTACGGATACGGCAACAGCGGAAGTCAGGCTGATTTGCAGGTGTGTAATTTGTTGTGAGTTTATGCACTGTGTTGGTTTTGTTGTTTGAACAAGGTGATGTTCATGCACGGTTCATTTTGTGCACCAGTAAAAACACATGGTAACACTTTAGTGTGGGGAACATATTCACCATTAATTAGTTGCTTATTAACATGCTAATTAGTAACATATTGGCTCTTAACTAGTCATTGTTAAGTACTTATTAATGCCTTTTTTGGCATGGCCTTATTAAAACCCTAACCCTCTAACCCTAACCCTAATGCCTGGTTCACACCAACGGCGCTTGCCGCGCTTTAAAGCGGCGAGCAAAGCGCCGTCATTTTTGTCAATTTTCCCATGAATATCCCGATCTCCGAAGTAATGTTATGCTTTGATACGCTCTGATACGAATTAGTTGCCGCTTTGTTACTGTTCCTCACGATTTGATGCCGCTTTGATACGCTTGAAATCACGCTTTGATACGTTTTATTACGCTTTATTGAACTTTATTACACTTTGATGCGATCCTGACGCTTTAAATCAGGCTTTGACACGATTATCAAGCTCTGTTGTGCATTGTTACAACAAAAATAAGAAAAAAATGTGAAAAACTCAGTATACTAAGTTTTCCCCACATTTTTTTAGATTTATCTATTTATAACATAACATAATAGCATAACCAAATAACTCTAAATTAGAATAAGTCTTTGTTACTTAGAATATGTTCCCCTAGTGTCCAAAACACTCTAAATTAAGTCTTTGTTACTTAGAATATGTTCCCCATACTAAAGTGTTACCAAAAACATATAACTTTGTCTTGAATTTGAAAAAAAACCCCAACATTTTATTTTTCACTAAAGAAGGGTTCGGTGAATGCGCATTTGAAACTGGTGGGGTTCGGTACCTCCAACAAGGTTAAGAACCACTGTTTTAGACACAAACAAATGACATGTACTGCATGCAGTTGCATACATTTTCAATTTAAATATGATCTAATAATGCAACAAATACACTGAACAAGAATACAAACACAACAGTTTGTTTTTGCTCCCATTTTTTATGAGTTGAACTCAATGATCTAAAACTTCTACTATATTATCAGAAGACCTGTTCCTCTCAAATATTGTTCACAAATCTGTCTAAATCTGTGTTAGTGAGCGTTACTTCTTCGCCAAGGTAATCCATCCACCTCACAGGTGTGGCATATCAAGATGCTGTAAAATATGATATAGCAAATATTAGCCTTATGATTTTACATAAAAAGAGAACGCTCACCTGATCCGATCTTCCTCTATCTTACGCAACAGTTTGTCTCTCCGAAGCACTTCCAGGATCCTGTCCCTCTCCTGTCCTTGAAGCAAACCCAAGTCCATCGATGGTCCTTGTGGCTGAGGTTTCACTTTTCTCTCCCTTTTTCACTCAAACGCCTCTCAAAGGCCCGCCCCTCTCAGTCCTCTGCAGCTGAGAGATTGAAGAAGTGTTTCATATAAAAGGTTATCTCTCCCATAGATTGTCATCTCTGCTGCGTTCCACGTCAGAGCCATATATAGATTTCCTGTCCCGAACACAGTACGACTGTTTTCTGCCTGGACGACCAAACAACCACCTTCTTCCTGAATAGAAGTATCCTCGTATATCATATTCATAGTCTTTGCGTGCGCCTTTTGTGTCTGCTCATCATCTTTCCTCTTTCAATCCCGTTGACCTGTGTTGATTGACCGGCTACAAACCAAAGGCAAATGTCAACCTTTGCATTATTGATGGCTCCTCTTCAGTCTTGGTCTCATACGTTACGTAATCTCATGTTCACGTCTACTTTAATTTTTAATGGCTGACCGGGAGGGGGGGGGACACTGCTTACTCATCTCACTTTTAACCAAATGAGCACACCTCGAACGCGTTTTCCTCTGAAGTGGAAGAACGGGGGCAGCAGGATTGAGAAAAGCTTTGTATGAGTCATGAAGTGGTACACGTCATTGAATATTTCATTTGAATTGTTACCGTTCTCTTCTTCCAATCCCTTAAATTAAACACTAGCAGAAAATATTTTCATGCCTGGCTGTCCCCTCTTGTTGCTTTTCGAGCTTGATTTTTCGGCGCGCCCTATTAAATTCCAGGGTTGTACGTTGTTCCCATTGGGTTGATTTTTTTTCTTGCCCTGATGTGGCATCTGAGCCTAGGTTGTCGTTGGGGCCTGTGCAGCCCTTTTGAGACATTTTTGATTAAGGGCTATATAAGTCAACTTTGATTGATCGATGATTGAAATTAAGCCAAAACCAGCACGAGTATGTACTGTTATTTTTTTATATATTTTTTCGTTCTCTTTTTGTCCCCCTCTTAAACCAAGATCCCTTTTTGATCTCCAATATCTGTTTGTCCCCTCATAAATTGGGCAAAACCTAGAACCAGCAGGCAACGTTGTCGTTTGTTTCTCTCTGTCCACTCCTCTTACTCTAACTCAAGCATGATAAATCACCAACATTTATGCTTGCTGCTTTTTGTTATTAATTTTTGATTAAATAAAAGTTTTACCTACATGTCCCCTCTTAAACTACCTATCTAGTTAGATAGCTGGGGGCCCCAGACAGATTTTTGTTTTAACCCAATGTGGTGCCTGACTTAAACAGCTTGGACACACCCGTCCTAAATCAAGCTATGGTCTCTTGTTTACCCCCTCTTAAATTACGCAAAACCTATAGCACCAGCAGGCAATGTTGTTGTATTTTGTCTCTCTCTGTCCACGCCTCTTAATTCCAACATAACCAAGCACTAGCATGTAGGCTTGTTCCTTTTTGTTATTGATTTTTGATCAATGTGTTGTTTTACCTGCATGTCCCCTCTTAAACCAAACTATACTTGACTTTCTTACATCTGTTTATGCTTTACTTTCTTATATCTGTTTATCCCTTTTTAAAATAAGCAAAACCTATAGCACCAGCAGGCAATGTTGTTGTATTTTGTCTCTCTGTCCACCCCCTCTTAAGTTAAGTATAACCAAGCACTGGCATGTATGCTTATTGCCTTTTGTTATTGATTTTTGATCAAAATGTTTTTTTTTACCTGCATGTCCCCTCTTAAACCAAACTATACTTTACTTTCTTGTATCTGTTTATGCTTTACTTTCTTATATCTGTTTATCCCATTTTAAATTAAGCAAAACCTATAGAACCAGCAGGCAATGTTGTTGTATTTTGTCTCTCTCTGTCCACCCCCTCTTAACTTAAGTATAACTAAGCACTGGCATGTATGCTTATTGCCTTTTGTTATTGATTTTTGATCAAAATGTTTTTTTACCTTCGTAAACCGAAAAACCAAACTATGCTTTACTTTCTTATATCTGTTTATCACCTTTTAAAATAGGCAAAATGTCAGAATAATTGTATATAAGTTATCACACAACTTTGATTTCCCATGAGTTCAGGTTGCCGTGCGAGAAGACAAAAGCTGTCTTTGTTCTTATCAAGCAAAAGGCCTACCGCTTGTAAACCTCCACTGTGTGCGATGGGATGCGATGTGGAAGTGTCGGTATCTTTGATCTATTGGACAGCCACAGGAAGACTTTGTCATGACCCGAGGTCTACAAAGCAGAGAGGGGGGAAACCTGACACCACTCCAGGCACCTTTTCTTTCAACTTTTTATGACCGAGTGTGGCAGCTGTTTATGACCGCCCTCCCCTTAGAAACAGCTACAGCCATGTAATCAGGAAATGCCCAAATAAATGAGGAGGCGTGGAGCTCCCTCCTCAGAGCGTGGGACGACACTGTACGAGGGTACAGGTCGACGTGCTCTCCTCATGAGCTAAATTGCATAACCAAGCACTAGCATGTACACTTGTTGCTTTTTTAATTGATTTTTGGTTAAAAAAAAAGTTTTACCTACACTACCGTTCAAAAGTTTAGGGTCACCCAAACAATTTTGTGGAATAGCCTTCATTTCTAAGAACAAGAATAGACTGTCGAGTTTCAGATGAAAGTTCTCTTATTTTGGCCATTTTGAGCGTTTAATTGACCCCACAAATGTGATGCTCCAGAAACTCAATTTGCTCAAAGGAAGATCAGTTTTGTAGCTTCTGTAACGAGCTAAACTGTTTTCAGATGTGTGAACATGATTGCACAAGGGTTTTCTAATCATCAATTAGCCTTCTGAGCCAATGAGCAAACACATTGTACCATTAGAACACTGGAGTGATAGTTGCTGGAAATGGGCCTCTATACACCTATGTAGATATTGCACCAAAAACCAGACATTTGCAGCTAGAATAGTCTTTTGCCACATTAGCAATGTATAGAGTGTATTTCTTTAAAGTTAAGACTAGTTTAAAGTTATCTTCATTGAAAAGTACAGTGCTTTTCCTTCAAAAATAAGGACATTTCAATGTGACCCCAAACTTTTGAACGGTAGTGTACATGTCCATTCTTAAACCCCTGATACCAGGCATTGCTATGCTCTCTTGTATTTGTTTATTCTCTCTTAAATTAGGCATACCTACTCAGTGGCCTAGTGGTTAGAGTGTCCGCCCTGAGATCGGTAGGTTGTGAGTTCAAACCCGGGCCGAGTCATACCAAAGACTATAAAAAATGGGACACATTACCTCCCTGCTTGGCACTCGGCATCAAGGGTTGGAATTGGAGGTTATATCACCAAAAATGATTCCCTGGGCGCGGCCACCGCTGCTGCTCACTGCTCCCCTCACCTCCCAGGGGGCGATCAAGGGTGATGGGTCAAATGCAGAGAATAATTTCGCCACACCTAGTGTGTGTGTGACAATCATTGGTACTTTAACTTTAATAACCTATAGCACCAACAGGTAATGATGTTTTTCTTTGGTTTCTCTCCATCTACTCCCTCTTAAATCCAGCATCACCAAGAACTGGCATGTGATGACATAAATAATAACCCTTTGTTCTATTTTGTCCCTTTACCCCCTCTTTAAAAAAGCCAGCACGGTGAGTTTTTATTTTGTTTCTCTCAACCTGTACCCTCTTAATAAGTTAAACCAATCACCTTGTTGTTTACGTTGTTCTGTCTAGCTACTGGTTCTCCAGCAGGTGTTATTATTGCATATTGTTTGTTATAACTAATGTTTAACCTGCATGTCCCCTCTTGAAAAAAACTAAACCAATCACTGTTTAGTAGGTGATCTTGTTGCTGTTGTTGTTGTCTTAATGCTCTTTGCTCTCTCTTGTCTTTTCTAGCTACTGGTTTTCCAGCAGGTTGCAGTATTGTTGCTACTATTTTTGCCGGCCCCCTCTCCAAATTACAACGCACACCACAATAGGAGCATTCTAGACTTACCTGTTGCACAACAAATCTGTTCTGGAAGACAGGTAAATAATGTTTTGGAAAAAAACAAAGATGCATTATGGAAATAATGTAGCGTAAAGTAAATAACGGAAAATGTTGATTTCCCAGTGAAGAGGACCTTGATGACTAAGGCGTTATGTCGCAGTGGCTTCATATCCGAGAAGAAATGGTAGTCGCTGCGAACCTTGACGGTAAAAAACATTCTGAAACCGACTACATTGGAACTCCAGACCCACAATGATGCAACCAATCACAAGGCAGCTGACATATTTTCTAAGACAGAGCTCAGCTTCCTGAGAGCATACATTCACAACCACAACTTGCTGAAAAGCCACATAGACCGCCCAAAAGTGTCACGCACGCATGCTGGCGTGTCTTTTTTAAGCAGTTGACACAGAAGTAGGTCATCTTACATTATAGTTTTAACTACACAATGACGACAACAATGTAAACAAATCTTAGCATACACCACAAACACTTCAAATTCCACAAATAAGGAATTTCTGCCATCATTTCTTTTTAAAGGACAAGTCCTTACCTTTGTGCTCGCTGCACCTCAACAGAAGTTAGGAGGATGTGGCAGCTCTCAAAAGCAGGGAAAGATGCACAACACATTTTCCTTCCTTTTTTGTTGCCGTGTAGCCCTGTTGCAATCGGCACAAACTGAGTGGAATGGTTCCTTTTTAGGGCTCTATCATCTATAGTACAAAACACAAAACCAGTGAAGTTGGCACGTTATTATTATCAAAGTAAAAAAAAAACATTTTGACAAGCGGTAGAAAATGGATGGATGGATTTTTGAAGGAAAAAAAAAAAAAAAAGTCTAATTATGTCTTTTCAGATTAAAACACCATCCTATTTTCTGTTAATGTACATTTGGAAACTACTTACAAAATTTCACCAGACATTATGTTTTCATTTATTTGTGTGAATCTATAGAAAAGTACATGGAAAGCCAATGAAATAACACCCTTTGGTCCCCTTTGCACTCTTTTAATCCAATATAGTAATGTAGCCTGAGGCTGAGCCAATCAGTGGCCACGATACTGAACATCACACTATGATTGGTTTGGTCTCCTCTAGTGGCTAACACTATAATTAGACTTGGACTTAGACAACTTAGACTGAGACAAACTTTATTGATCCACAAGGGAAATTGTTCCGCACAGTAGCTCAGTTACAAAGGATGGAAAGGGTAGGGATGGAAAGGATAGTGCACACAAGGGCACAAAAAAGAGGGCGAAAACAAAAGGTATAAAGTAGACTAAAAATGTACCATAGTAGCAATATAAAATGTAACATGTATGTAATATTTACATATAAATAAATGATAAATGGGTTATACTTGTATAGCGCTTTTCTACCTTCAAGGTACTCAAAGCGCTTTGACAGTATTTCCACATTCACCCATTCACACACTGATGGAGGGAGCTGCCATGCAAGGCGCTACCAGCACCCATCAGGAGCAAGGGTGAAGTGTCTTGCCCAAGGACACAACGGACGTGACTAGGATGGTAGAAGGTGGGGATTGAACCCCAGTAACCAGCAACCATCCGATTGCTGGCACGGCCACTCTACCAACTTCGCCACGCCATATAATATATACTTATATATTATATGTTTATATAATATATAAAAAATCCCAATTACCATGTACAATATTACAGTAGATGTAACAGTTGCAGCAAAAAAAGAAGATATTTGTAGTTTATTTTCCCATTGTTATGCTAAAAATTGCTGAATTTAGGACTATCAAATTGTAGAATATCTTCTTTTTTTTTTTAAATAGTAGTGAATGTATGTTTTATTTGGAACAGGAAGGATTTTGTGCGCATAGCAATACTTGAGAGTACTGTATTTGAGTTGCAGGGCACATCAAACTGTAATTTCCCAACTCCCCCACTAGATAGAGCTACCACACCCTAATTGGGTTTTCATCCACTTTGCATTGGAATGCATTTTTAAAAACTCAGACGTCTGCAACAACAATGTATTAAAGGTAAACACAATTTACATAGGTTTAACTGTGATGTCAAACTACACCTTTTATTTACTGTATTATATATATTTATTTAAGCATATATATATATATATATATATATATATATATATATATATATATATATATATATATATATATATATATATATATATATATATGTGTATATATATATATATATATATATATGTGTATATATATATATATGTGTGTATATATATATATATATACATATATATATGTGTGTGTATATATATATGTTTATATATATATATATGTGTGTGTATATATATATGTTTATATATATATATATATGTGTGTGTGTATATATATATATATGTGTATGTATGTGTGTGTGTGTGTGTGTGTGTGTGTGTAGCTGTTGAGATAGAATTAGAACAAAACAGAAACGTTGTTGCATGTGTATATGGAAAACCAGGATCAAAAGTGGAAACCTTCATGGATAAATTGTGAAAATGCTTAAACTAAAATTAAAAAGTATGTTGGAGTTGGGTTGTTGGTGGAGGGAACAGTTATAAAGTAATCTAAAATAATTTGTGTTAAAAAGGGGGCAGATAAATATGAGAATAGTATTCTTCCATCTGCTCCTTTCTGATCATGGAAATGTATAAGGAACAAAAAAACAATGAAAGTGTCAACTGTACATGGCTTGTATATATGCATTTTCATGAAAGGAATAAAAAGAAATGATGATGATGATATGGCAGTACAGTAATATGGTTCTATGATAAAATGCCATCAATTGACCTCCATTGTCCAACCTGTATCAATACACCTGGAAAAACATCTGTAATGGACGCTAACCCGTCACAGCCTTCCACTTTCGGAGGCCTTTTATCTCGACATGGGGGTCACAGGTGTCGCTGATTAACCACTGCGACGAGTATCAATAATTAACCACGAACAATAAAATGCCCACACCCTCTGCCATAACCTTTTAGCCTCATTTAGATATGTTTAATGATGCGGCAGCTTAGAACGATTCATTTCCATTCCAATTTTTTTTTTAGCAAAGTATTTTGTTAGAATGTCACAAGAAAAGTTACCAAGATACTTTCAGCTTCACATGCAAAAAAAACAGTGTTTTGCACTGTTATCCAGATTCTCACCATAACACAATTTTGCATAATCCTGCTCACTGTATGTATTTATTGTTTCTGTGGCACAGAACTGCATTGTGTCATCTTTTGCAGCGAGCCCATGAAACCTTGCATGAATTATTATAATCTGCTTTTTGTAAGCACTCCCAACTGGAGTTTTCTCACCAGTGCATCCTCCTCCTCCTCCAGTTCTTCCCCCACCTGGAGAGATGATGGGCGGAGCCTCTGGTTATGGTAAATGATTCAACACCAGAGCTGCTGAGATTGACAGCAAGAAAGATTGAGGGAAGGAGAAAGGACGAGAGAGAGACGGAGGGAGGTATAAAGGTCTAAAGAAGGGGCGTGTTGGCTGAGAAGGTGTCACAGCGGCACATATGAAGAAGGTCTGAGTTCTTGCAAACTTTTCTCGAAAATCTGACACAAGCGATGCGGCCTCTATGAGGTGGCCCGCCCCCCCTGTCTCTTGATCTCACAAACAACTCACAGGTGAGTACCACTTCCTTATGTGTCTCTACATGCAGTATGTGCGCCATCTTCCACTATAATCATTTACTGTTGCTCTCTGTGACCTCATTGACCAGTCATGTATTGTTTCTCCCGCTAGTTATTGTGGATAATCGCCACTTTAAATCAGAAAAGTCAATGGAAAAATTCTAATAATCCACAAAGTCAAAGTGCTTGATACGTACAATCGCAAATAACTGTCACCTTGCATTATGGAAATTACAAAACCCAAAACCAGTGAAGTTGCCACGTTGTGTAAATGGTAAATAAAAACAAAATACAATGATATGCAAATCTTTTTTAACTTATATTCAATTGAGTAGACTGCAAAGACAAGATATTTAACATTCAAACTGGAAAACTTTATGTTTTGCAAATATTAGCTCATTTGGAATTTGATGCCTGCAACATGTTTCAAAAAAGTTGGCACAAGTGGCAAAAAAGACTGAGAAAGTTGAAGAATGCTCATCAAGTAATTATTTGGAACATCCCACAGGTGAACAGGCTAATGGGAACAGGTGGGTGCCATGATTGGGTATAAAAGCAGCTTCCATGAAATCCTCAGTGATTCACAAACAAGGATGGGGCGAGGGTTACCACTTTGTGGACAAATGCGTGAACAAATTGTCCAACAGTTTAAGTACAACATTTCTCAACCAGCTATTGCAAGAAATTTAGGGATTTCACCATCTACGGTCTGTAATATCATCAAAAGGTTCAGAGAATTTGGAGAAATCACTGCACGTAAGCGGCAATGCCCGTGACCTTCGATCCCTTAGGGGGTACTGCATCAAAAATGGACATCAGTGTGTAAAGGATATCACCACATGGCCTCAGGAACACTTCAGAAAATCACTGTCAGTAACTACAGTTGGTCGCTACATCTGTAAGTGCAAGTTAAAACTCTCATATGCAAAGCGAAAGCCATTTATCAACAACACCCAGAAACGCCGCCGGCTTTGCTGGGCCCGAGCTCATCTAAGATGGACTGATGCAAAGTGGAAAAGTGTGCTGTGGTCTGACGAGTCCACATTTCAAATTGTTTTTGGAAACTGTGGAAGTCGTGTCCTCTGGACCAAAGAGGAAAAGAACCATCCGGATTGTTATAGGCGCAAAGTTGAAAAGCCAGCATCTGTGATGGTATGGGCGTGTATTAGTAACTTACACATCTGTGAAGGCACCATTAATGCTGAAAGGTACATACAGGTTTTGGAGCAACATATGTTGCCATCTAAGCAACATTATCATGGACGCCCCTGCTTATTTCAGCAAGACAATGCCAAACCACGTGTTACAACATCGTGGCTTCATAGTAAAAGAGTGTGGGTACTAGACTGGCCTGCCTGTAGTCCAGACCTGTCTCCCATTGAAAATGTGTTTGGCATTATGAAGCCTAAAATAGCACAAGGGAGACCCCCGGACTGTTGAACAACTTAAGCTGTACATCAAGCAAGAATGGGAAAGAATTCCACCTGAGAAGCTTCAAAAATGTGTCTCCTCAGTTCCCAAACGTTTACTGAGTGTTGTTAAAAGGAAAGGCCATGTAACACAGTGGTAAAAATGCCCCTGTGCCAACTTTTTTGCAATATGTTGCTGCCATTAAATTTTAAGGTAATGATTATTTGCAAAAAAATAAAACATTAGTTTCTCAGTTTCAACATTAAATATCTTGTCTTTGCAGTCTATTCAATTGAATATACAGTAGGTTGAAAATGATTTGCAAATCATTGTATTCTGTTTTTATTTATCATTTACACAATGTGCCAACTTCACTGGTTTTGGGTTTTGTACAAAGATAAAGTGCCTCGTAAGTACAATTGGTAATGCACAAGCACATCTGCGTGCACAGTGTAGATAAGCCATATCGTTAATGTTTTCCTCTCGCCATTTCTTAAAAATAACCGCCACCCAGCATAACAAAACTAAGTAATAGACCCAAAATACTCCTCAAAGTTAAAGGCCTACACTACGCTTGCTCATGCACGAGTGAGGAAGCGTTATTAATGATAACCACCACCTGGCATAGTAGACAATGAAGAGAAATGCTCAAAATAATCCCCAACATAGACGAGTCACAGTGATTGCTCCTCCTGCCAGTTATTGCATATTCGACCGGTTCCTTGCTAACGTACACATATTCAATAGTTGTTCAAAATAATTGCCACTTTGCACATTAGAAATTAATTTAAAAAGGCCTCAAAACTCGTGGGGCGCTTGTTCTTGCAGAGGCACATGTACAGTACGTGCATAACATAGACAAATCAAATGCCATTCCTCCGTCCGCCAGTTATTAATGATAACTGACGCCTTGCATAAGTAAATTACATTGTAGGCTTGTTCATACACGAGTTTATTAGTGTGCACGACATAAACAAATCGTATAAATAATGTGTGAATCATGCATATGGGCCAGTTATTATTAATAACCGCCACCTTGGATAGTAGAAGTAAATAAAAAAAGAGTCAATCTAAGCCACACATATACTGTAGGTCAAGGTTGTCAAACTCAGTTTAGCTTAGGGGCCACATGGAGGAAAATGTATTTACTTTTGACCTAGCAGATTTGGTCACATTTTCAGCAGACCCATAATAAATTCCTAA